>NW_021604685.1:684755-858010 GCF_004785775.1 Grammomys surdaster | reverse complement strand
TTCTGAGAGTACTGACTGATTATCCCTCAAAGTTGTATGCTGGAATTCTGGGGATCTTTTCCGTATCTCATACCATCTGAAAACAAGGACAATTTGATTTGTTCTTTTTCTATCTGTGCATCTTCTTTTGGTGTATTACTCCAGCTAGTGCTTCAAACATTATATTGAAAAGGAGTGGAAGGGAGTGAAAAATTCTGTCTCACTCCTATGTTCCTTTCCATCTTATTGTCTCTAGGATTTGTATTACAAAATCATGTTAGATTTGGTCAAAAGCCTTTTCCTCATCTATTGATATGATTATGTGAATTTTGTGCATAAGTCCATTATTTGATTTATTATATTTATGTACTTACCCATGTTGAAACATTATTGCATATCAGGGATAAAGCCAACTTCATTGTGGTATGAATGATCCTTTTGATACACACCTGTATTTGGTTTTGCACTACTTTACTAAGAATTTTTGCATCTGGATTCATCAGGGATATTGGTGTGTAGTTCTCCTTCTTGTTTTGTCTTTACCTGATTTGGGTATTAGAGTCAGACCATTTTTTTAGAAGGAATTCTGAAGTAATCCTTTTTTTTATATTTAAAAAATAATTAAGAAATATTGCTTATAGTTCTTTGAATGTCTGGTAAAATTCTGCTTTGAGTCTGGATTGGCCTGGATGTTTTAGATGTAATGATTTTTGTTAGGGTTTTAATCTCTTTATACATTATGGGTCTGTTTAAATTTATTTATCTCTTCTTGTTTTAACATTGGTGATGTAGATGAACCCAAAATTTATCCATTTTTTTAGGTTAAATAACTTAATGGAGTGTAGGATTTTAAAGTATTCCCTGATAATATTCTCAATTTCACTGCTGTCTGTTTCCCTACTCATCTTTGGTTCTGTTAATTTGGTCTCTTCTTTTTTTAAGGGAAATTAGACTAAGGGTCTGTCAATTTTGTTTATCTTTTTAAAGAACCAGCTCTCAGGCTTGTTGAGTTTTTGTTTTCTTTGCTTTTATTTAGTGACTTTATACTTTTCTATTTCCATGACAAAATACTATTACCAAGCCAACATGTAAAAGAAAATACTTCATTTGGGGTTCATGGTTCCAGAGGATAGAAGAGCCTATGACTATCATGACGAGAAGCATAGGAGCAGGCAGGCAGGAATGGCACTGGAACAGTAGCTCAGAGTTAAGACAACAATTAAGAAGCAGAGAAAGAGGGAGGAGAGGAAGGGAGGGAGGGAGACAGGGAGGGAAGAATGGAATGGTCTGGGCTTTTGAAACTTCAAACCCCACCCTCAGTGACATACCTCTTCCAATAAGGCCATATCATTCATTCATTCATTCATTCATTCATTCATTCATTTAATGTATATGAATACACTGTAGCTGTCTTCAGACACACCAGAAGAGGGCACCAGATCCCATTACAGATGATTGTGAGCCACCATGTGGTTGCTGGGAATTGAACTCAGGACCTCTGGAAGAAAAGTCAGAGCTCTTCATCACTGAGACAGATCTCCCCAGCCCCGAAAGCTGTATCTTCTAATCCTTGCCAAACAGTTCCAACTATGGACCAAGCATTCAAATATGTGAGCTAATAGATAATGTAGACTATTTTCATTCAAATCCCCATATCTGATTTTCATTATTTCTTCGTGTTTTCTAAATTTTGTTTAGTTTTGTTTTCAAATTTTTAAGTTCTGATTTCTTAATGTGAGTGCTCAGAGCTCTGGATATCCTTTAGAGTGTTTCCAGTGTATCTCAGACATTTTGTTGCTTTGTATTTTTAGTTTCATTTATTCCTAGAATTTAAAAACTCTATTTCTTGATTTTTTTAAACCAATTCAACACTCAGTAGCATGTTGTTTAGTGTCTGTGAAATCGTATCATAGCTTCCCCTGGTTACTTTGAGCTTTATAGCATTGTCCGATAGAATATACAAAGTTATCTCTTTTTATTTCGTTGAAAGTTATTTTGTTTTAGGTCACAATATGTGGTATAGTTTTAGAGACACTTCAATTGGAGGTTGAGTAGAATATACATATATGTATATCACACAAACAATAGTTGTTTGTGTGAATTATTATATGAATATCTATTATAGCCATTCTGTGTCATTTAATTATGATATTTCTTCATGTTTTTGTTTAGATGGCATGTCTACTGGAGAAAATGGGGTACTGAAATTTTTTTTTTACTATTATTATGCTGGTATTAATGTGTGTCTTGAAGTCAAGTACTATAATTATATTTTATGAAATTGGATGTGCCAGAGTTTGGTGCATTGTGCTTAAGATTATAATATATTCTTGGTATTTTCCTCTTGATCACAACAAAATGTCCTTCTTTACCACTTTTGATTAAATTTCATTTGAAGGCTATTTGTTCCAGATATTATGATGGTGACATCTGCTTGTTTTCTGGTCACATTTGCTTGAAACGCCCTTTCCATCTGTTCTTTCAATATAATGAGATATGTATCCCTGGAAGTAAGATCAATTTATTCTACACAACATGATTTTGTTTCTTAATACATCCAGCTACACTGTGTTTTTCCATTAGGTAGTAGAGGCTATTGATACTGAAAATTGATTGAAAGGTGTTTATTGCTTTTTTTTTTTTTTTTTTTTTTTTGGTTTGGGACTATTTATTCCTTCCAGTCCAAACTGTTGCTTCCAGTAGTGTCTGTAGAGTTGGTTTGGTAACATTAATTATTTTAGCTGTTTTATATCATGGGAAGTTTTTATTTTCCTCTTCAACTATGGCAGATAGTTTTGTTGGGTAAAGCAGTCTGGATTGGCATCTGTGTCTTTTTTGGACCTTGGGGTGCATTGCTCAAGGATCTTCTGGCATTTAAAGTTTCCACTGAGAAATCAGCGATTTTTTAGTGTGGTTTTCTTTATATGTGACTGGTAGTTTTTCTCACTCAGATTTTAAAACGCCCTATTTGGTCTGTCTAGTTAGCATTTTATCTATAATATGATATAGGGAATTCATTTTTTGTTCTTATTTTGTAGTTTGTATGCCTCTTTTATCTATATGGCTATATTTTCTGTAATTTGGAAATGTTTTAATAATTTTTTTGAAGCCAATCTTATCGTGGAGTCTCTTTCTTCTTCTCTGCCCATAATTCATATATTTAGTCTTTTCATTGTGTCCCAAAGTTCCTGCAGATTCATTTCTTGTGGGCTTTTTTTCCCACATTTTTTGATTGAGTGTTCTGATTGATCTACTTAATCATCTGGCATTCTGGTATTTTATTTTCTGACTCATCCATAACTGTTTTTCCACTAAATTTTCTAACTGGATTCTTGTATTTTTGCAAGTTCATCTTCACCTCATTTTGAGTTTTCTTCAGTATTTCTATGCCAAAAAAAGAGACAGTGTATAATAGATAGGACATTTAAGGATAAGCACTCCATAGTCTTCCTTTGTCCAATGGTGAGTCTCTATGTCTATTACCACCTAGAGATAAAAGAGAAGTTTCTCTGGTAGGATAAGAAAGAATATTTCTAGCTCCATACATTTAACTGCAAATTTCATTTTTCTTTATAATTGAATACATTTTCATTGCATAAATGTACTACATATTCACTATCCATTTATCAGTTGATGGATATCCAGACTGATTCCATTATTTGGTAATTGTGAAAACGTCATCAGTGGACATGAATAAACAAATATCTTTATAGGGAAATATAGTCTTTTGGGTATGTTTACATGAGTGCTATAGCTTGGTCATACAGAAAATCTTTATCTAGCTTTTGGAGAACCCTCCACAAAGATTTCCATAGTGTTTGTACCAGTTTGCACTTCTAACATCAGTGAATAAGTAGTCCTCTGTCCCCACATTCATAACATTTGTTTTCATCTATTTTTTTAATTTTAGCTTTTCTCACTGGAGTAATAACAAATTATGGAACAGTTTTAATTTCCATTTCTCTGATTGCTAAGCATGTTGAAGATTTAAAAATATTTTTTAGTCATTTGTATTTCTTCTTGTGAGAACTCTTTGTTCAGTTCCATAGCCCATATTTAATTGGGTCCTTTGTTTTCTTGGTGTTTTTTGAGCTCTTTGTAAATTTTAGAAACCAACATCCCATCAGATGTTAGCTGATAAAGACTTTTTCCCAATTCTGTATGCTGCCTCATCACTTGATTGATGGTGTCCTTTACTGTACTGCAGCTTTTTAGTTTCATCAGGTCCCATTTGTTAATTGTTAGTATTGAAGCTCATGCTACTTCAGTCCACTTCAGAAAGTTCTACTGTTTATGAGTTGAAACCTATTGTGTAGTTTCTCTTCTAGCAGATTCACGGTACTGGGTCTTAAGTGGAGGACTCTGATCCATTTGAAGTTGAGTTTTGTGTGGGATGAGAGATAAGGACTTATTTCATTTGCTTGTACATAGCCATCTTTTCTCCTACTTATATTTTTGGCTTATTTGTAAAATATGAGATAGCTGTAGGATCACAGGCTTATATCTGAGTCTTCAATTATGCTGCATTGATCACTGTCTGCTGATTATTATACTCATGTATTATATATGACATATGCTTATTATATTCTATGTTGTATTTTTATTGTCTTATTATATACTATGCCTTTTTATTACTATGTCTCTATAGTATAACTTGAAATCAGATATGGTGATAGCTCCTACAATGCTTTTATTGTTCAATAGTTTTTGGTTATCATGGGTCTTTTGTATTTTTATAAGAATTTTAAGATTTTTTTCAATTTATATGAAAAATTGGGTTGCAATTTTGATCAACATTGCATTGAATCAGTAGACTGGTTTCGGAAGAAGGGCCATTTTCACAATATAAAATCTATTAATCCACGAGCACAGGAAAGCCTTCAATTTTCTGTTGTCTTCTTTAATTTTTTTCAGCATTTAAAAAATTTTATTGTATATGTCTTTAACCTTCTTGGATAGGTTTATTTATTTTGTTGTCTTTCTTTCTTGATATGTTTACTATTGGTATATAAGAAAGCTACTTATTTTTTATGTGTTAAATTTGTAGCCTGTGATTTTTTTTAAAGTTTATAGGCATTTTTTGGTGAGGTTTTTAGGTATTATTTGTATAATCATATATTCTGCAAATAAGTATACTTTCATTTCTTTGTTTTTAATTTATGTCAACAGTATCTTGTTCACATGTCTTATTACTCCAGCTAAGCCTAAACTACTATATTGAACATGAGTGGAGAAAGTAGAAATCATTTTCTTGTTCCTGATTTTAGTGGAAATATTTCAGGATTTTATCCATTTGGTATGATGGTGGCTGTAGGATTGTTGTATATTGCTTTTTGTATGTTGACATATACCCTCCGTATCTCTAGTTTATCTAGAGCTTTTATCATGAAAGGATGATAGATTTTGTTTATGGTTTTTCTTCATCTAATGAGATGATCATGTGGTTTCTGTCTTTGAGTCTGCTTATGTAGTAGATAATATTTATTGATTTATGTATGCTGAACCATTTCTGAATCACTGAGATGAAATCAACTTAATTACAGTAGGTTGACTTTTTGACAGTTCTTCAATTCAGAATAAATTGAGAAGTATCAGTTTTATTTCTCAGTTAAAACTTCTGTTAAAATTCTGCAATGAATCCATCTGAACATCTGCCATCTAAATTTTATTTTAATCATTTTACTCAAATTACTTGTGATGGGTCTGTTTAATTTTTTTCTTCCTCTGGTTTAACTTGATAGTAAATATGCACTGATAAATTAATCTAAGTTTAGGTTTTTCAATTTATGTTTCGCTTTGAACTGATTGTAACTGTGCCCTGTCTATTCTTAGAATAACAAAGCATATGACTTATTATTTTATAAGCATCCACAGTTGAGAGACTGAATATTTTGAAGAGACTGATCTTTTAATGTATTTGAATATTTAAAGACTATAGTGCTTCTAATATTATTTATTCTTTATATTATGGTGTTAATATTAATATGAGATCTTAGAGTTGACAAGAACATTTATAATTAAAAAGTGTTGGGTCTGTGTGTCAAGTTCATAAAAGGTTGATTATCCTTGTGTTATTTTGTCAACTTGAAATCTCTAGAGTTATCTGGGAAAAGGAACCTCAGTTCAACAAATGCCTCCATCCAGACTACTTGTTGGCAACAGCGTCGGGAATTTTCTTGATTAATGATTGATGTGGAAGGGTCCAGCCCATTTGGGTGACATCACTCCCTGGAGGGTGGTCTTGGGGTGTATAAAAAAGAAAACCAAGTAAGCCAAAAGGATCAACGTAGCAAGCAGCATTCCTCTGTGGCCTCTGTCTCAGTTCCTGCCCTGAGTTCCCTCAGTGATTGAGTGTGACCTTAAAGTTGCAAGCTGAAATAAACCCTTTCTTCCCCAAGCTGTTTTTGGTCATGGTGCTTTATCACATCAGCGAATAACTAAGACAAGACCTTGAAATTCTCCACTGAATTTAGCTGTTACTCTGATAAGGCCTGCTTTTATATGTGAGTTGGCCTTTCTCTCTTGCAGTTACAGTAGTCTTTGTTTCTGAACACTTAGTGTATTGTCTATTATAGAAAGTGTGGGGAAGCAAAAATTGCTTTGCGGCAGGCAAGAAGCTTGCTCTCTCTTTGGCTTCCGTTCTTGACCCATGTGAGTTGCCGGCTACTGTGATGAACTCGATCAAAGCTACGAAGAGCCTTCAGGCTTTGAGCCAGCAGGACGATCTAATGGATTTGTCCATCAACTACCCCTTGAGTGCCAGTGAAGATGAGGGGGATAGTGATGGAGAAAGAAAGCATCAAAAGCTTCTGGAAGCAATTGGTTCCCTTAATGGAAAAAATAGGTGCAAATTGTCTGAGAGATCAGAGGCTAGTCTGAAAGTGTCTGAGTTTCATGTTAGTTCTGAAGGATCTGGAGAAAAATTGGCCCTTTCTCATCTGCTTGGATCTCTTAAACCTTCATCCTCATTGGCTGCTGTTAAAAAGCAACTGAATAGAGTCAAAGCAAAGAAGACTCTGAAATTACCTCTTCACAAAGGAGAGGTTGAACAGATCCAAAGAGAAATGGGATTCAGTAAAACTTCACAAACCCTCTCCAAATGGGATTCTGTTGTTAAGAAGAACCGGGAAGCAGAGCAGCTGGTTTTTCCTCTGGAGAAGGAGCAATCTTCTTTTGCTCCTCTGGAGCATGTGTATCGTGAGTGGAAGGGGATTACAGTTAAGAGATTGCATGAATCTCAGAAGACACTTTGAACTTCTAAACATTGTTGAGACTGTTATGAACTACGGGACTTTTGATGTGGGACAAAATGTATTTCGCATTACATGTGCTATGGTGCTTTTCCAGTGGAAAAAATGTATTTTGCATTACATGTACTATGACTAAATATTGGCCCCATAGACTCATGCGTTTGAACAAGCCTATGGGGGCCAGGGAGTAGAATGTGGTGGTTTAAATATGCTTGGCCAATTGGAAGTGACACTATTAAGAGGTGTGGCTTTGAAGAGGAAGTGCCTCTCTGTGGGGGTGGGCTCTGAAGTTCTATCCTTAGGCTCTAGCCTGCAGAAAAGAGTCTTCTCCTGTTTGCCTTCAGATCAAAATGCAGAATCCTCGGCTCCTCCAGCACCATGTCTGCCTGTACACGGCCATGCTTCCTGCCATGATGATAATGGACTGAACCTCTGCAACTGTAAGCCAGCCCATTAAATGTTGTCCTTTATATGAGTTGCCTTTGGACATGGTATCTCTTCACAGCGATGAAATCCAAACTAAGACAATTGCCAAGATAACGGGAACATATTAAGAACTATTCTTTAAAGGATGCTTATGATAAGACCCTCAGATTCCCAGCTATAAGGCAAGAACTCCACTGAAACAGGAAATTTTTAACCTCCTCCATAAGAACAAACAGCCAGTGACAGACCCTTTACTGACGCCTGTGGAAAAAGCCTCCCTGAAAGCCATGAGCCTGGAAGAGGCTAAGATTCACAGAGCAGAGCTTCAGAGAGCACAAGCTCTGCAGTCCTACTATGAAGCCAAGGCTCGAAGAATGAAGAAAATCAAAAGTAAAAAATACCACAAAATTGTGAAGAAGGGAAAGACCAAGAAAGTCCTAAAAGACTCTGAGCAGCTGAGGAAGGTTGACCCAGATGCTGCATTAGAGGAACTGGAAAAAATGGAAAAAGCCAGAATGATGGAGCGAATGAGCCTTAAGCATCAAAACAGTGGGAAATGGGCCAAGTCAAAGGCCATTATGACAAAATATGACCTGGAGGCCCGCCAAGCTATCCAAGAGCAGTTGGCTAAGAACAAGGAACTGACACAGAAGCGGCTAATTGTTTCAGAGAGTGAGGAAGAGGGAGGTGCTGACGAGGAAGAAGCCCTAGTTCCTGACGTAGTTAATGAAGTACAGAAGACTGCTGATGGCCCCAACCCATGGATGCTCAGGAGTTGCAATCAGGATGCAAAAGCAAATGAGCTCCAGGTTGCCTCTGAACAGCTGCCTGAGCCTGTGGACCACGAGTTTTCCTAGCAATGAGGGAAATGAAAAGCCAGTGGCAGAGGAAGACGATTTGTTGAAGGAATTGGAGAAAAGGAGATCCCTTAGGAAAAGATCTGAGCTCAACCAGAATGCTGAGCCAGTGGGTGACCAAGAAACAAAAGATTCTACCAGCTAGGAGGTATCATCTGAATTGAGGGCATTATCTAAGAAACTCAGTAAGGAAAAGCATCTATCCAAGAAGCAAAAAGAGAGTCCAGCAAAGACTGTTGGCCTGGTACAGGAAGAGGAACCTGCCCCAGAGGAAGATGAGCCTCTATTGCTGCAGAGGCCACAGAGAGTATGAACTCTAGAGGAACTAGAAAAGCTAGGTAAAGATGACTGTCTTCCAAATGAGGAGCTTGCAGTACAAGGGGAGCAGATGAGGAAGAACCCACAAAATCAGACTAAAGGGAAGAACAAGAAAGAGCAAATGATCAGTCTACAGAACCTCCTGACTACAAGAACTCCTTCTGTGACGTCACTGGCGATTCCAGCAACCATAGAGGAGTCGGAAGATGAAGTGGGGAGAGACCAAAAGCAAATGATAAAGGAAGCTTTTGCTGGGGATGATGTCATTGAAGAGTTCCTAAAAGAGAAGAGAGAAGCTATCCAGGCCAATAAGCCAAAGGATGTGAATCTGACCTTGCCTGGCTGGGGAGAGTGGGGCGGGATGGACCTGAAGCCCAGCACCAAGAAAAGACGCCGGTTTCTTATTAAAGCCCCTGAAGGTCCTCTAAGAAAAGATAGGAATTTACCCAATGTGATTATCAATGAGAAGCGTAACATCCATGCTGCAGCTCACCAGGTGTGGGTGCAATTTGAAAGGACCATCCAGAATCCTATAGGACCCACATGGAACACCCAGAGAGCATTCCAAAAGCTGACCGCTCCAAGGTTATTATCAAGGCAGGCCATATTATCAAGCCCATAACAGCAGAGGATGTGGGTTACCGATCTTCCCCAAGGTCTGACCTGTCTGTCATGCAGAGCAATCCAAAACGACACTCCAAACATCAAAAACAACTGAAGAAAAGCTCTATAGGTTGAAATATCTGAGGAATGCCCTGACTGTTCCTCTGTTTGGTCTATGCTACAAAATTAATTCCTAAACTGGCTTAATAACACTGTGTGTGTAGTTAAGCCATATCTGAGAAATAAAGGCACTTTTTTTTACCCTTAAAAAAAAGAAAGTGTGAAATTTCATTTATGTTTGTTTAGTATCATTTATGCTTTGTGCATTTGAAAAAGCATCTCTCTCTATATATATTTGGGACATACTCTAAAATTTTGTTGAAAATATTTTCTGCTTTTATCTGGATTTCTTCTTATTTACTATGTTTCATCAATGTGGCCTTTATGTTGTCTTAGAGTTCTTGCATGTTCCTGTCATATTTTCTTTTAGATTCATCATTTTATTTGATTAAGTGATATAATTCCTCTACCTTATTTTCAAGCTGTGATATTCTGTCTTCTATTTGGTCCATTTTATTGGTGACATTTTCCACAGATCTTTTTATTTGATTTTCTGATTTTTTTTAACTTAAAGTTTAATTTCTGTTTGTGTTTTATGCAGAATTTCCATCTCTTTACAGAATTCTGCTTGTTTATGTCCTGAATTGTCTGTCTTAATTTATTCAACTGTTTGCATTCTCTTGGCCTTCATTCCAGCATTTATTCATACCCCCTTTGAGTTTCTTGAGCACATTTATAACTTCTATTTTGAGTCAGCTGTCTTGTATGTCATATGTTACTTTCTTTGGAGAATATTACTATAATGATACTATTTTTTCGAGGAGACATTGCCTTTTTCATATGTTGTTTATGTGCAGTTGGATCTTACCATCTTGAATTACATCATTGACTATGTATTTCAGTATGGATATGTCTTACTTTTTTGTTAAGTGAGAATTTGGATCCTTATTTACTGTTATCCCAAATTGGTAGGTTTTGGATCAACTGAGTAGTACTTGAGATTCAGTCTTTGGACCACTCAGTGGTGATGTATAATTCAGTATTAGTAGTGGTCCCAGCTCAGAAAGAGATAGGTGCAGTTTCTGACCAACAAAACCCCTTCGTGATTTAGTAGATTCACACTGCAGTTGCTCAGAAGTTGAGGTTGGAGAGAGAGAGAGAGAGAGAGAGAGAGAGAGAGAGAGAGAGAGAGAGAGAGACAGGTGTGAGGAGGAGATGGAGAGAGTTATCACTGAGGTGCAGAGATGTGCAGCATTCTTCAGTTTACAGTGTTAGAGTATCAATGGGTAGGGGAAAGGAAGGGACTGATGTACCAGGGGCTGAGTCACAGTTTCTCAGATGGCAAGTGCATAAAGTTAGAGTGGATGGGATGATATGGTACAACTTGTAGAATGCCTGAATGGCTTGGCTCACAGGTCCTTGAGGTAGTGGGAATTGAGGTGGTACTACCTGTGGAATTCACAAGTCACTCGGCACACAGGTTTTCAGTCCCATATTCATTATTAAAAGTATGTGTATATTGTTTTGAGTTTGTTCTCCATCCTCAAAATTCATTTTTCTTTCTGATCCTGACTTTCTGTTGTTTTTAAGTGATTCTTTCATTTTCAGAATTTTGGTATAATTTTTTCAAGTGTATATATTTCTTTTCTGTAATTTTTGTCAATGTTTTGCACTTTTAAAATATTTTATTAAGTTTTTGAGAATTTCATACAATGTATCTTAATACATTCACTCCCACAATTCCTCCCTTTACCACCTTCTCAAACAGCCCATCCCTTTCCAATGAATTTCAAGATTATATTTTATTTCTTCTATCCCCAACAAATTGAATTGATGTTGCACAGTTAGTCTTGGAATTGAGACCTGATCTAGTATATGGTCACCCAGCAGTAGTCACAATTAAAAAAAAATCAAGATTTCCCCTCTTCAGGCTGCCATCAAATGTTAATAGCTCCTCAGCTAGTTAATAGCTATAATCCTCAGTAGGATTATATGTCCACCTTTCCTGTTCTATGCTGAAATTTTGACCAAATCTGTGCATGCTGTCACAAATGATAACTCCTTTAAATTATTTTCCCTCAAGTAACTAAACATTTAGCGTACCTTAGTAACTTTCTTTTCTAGGTCCTGAATTAATTCTCTTAATCACCTGCTTCTGTGAGTCCTTTACATGATGTGTGATCTTCTTTAAAACCAGAACTCTGAAATATTTTCCTGAAATTTTGACTATTTTATTAACTTTGCTTTCTGATATTGATATGTTGACAGTATATGAGAATGCTATAATAGAATGTCATCTCACTTTTTTGTGTTAATATGTTGTGTTTTGTTTGTCTTTTGGTATGTATGTGTAGTTTCTCTACCTTTCCCCACTGTTTGTGTATTTCATTTTCCATGAGTTATTTTCATCACTCTTAGATTTATGTTCAGTAAAAGGGGTAACAGCACTGGCTATAGTAACAAATATCATTGCTTCTTTGAGACCCTTTTCTACTCTGTTTAAAATTCATGGCCTCTTTTTTCATCAATTACTGCATGCATATATATATATATATTCATTCCAAAATATAGCCTCTTGAGTCCATATAATGTTACTGTATGCACGATGCATGTTTTGCATGTTTTCAGGGCTGACCATTTGGTCCTGGACAAACAATTGGTAAGACCTTCTTTGGGAGAGTCATCTTTCTCACTGCTAACTTTACTCAGTTTTTTAAGAGTTATATATGTAGGGTCGAGACTTCATGTAATTTTTCTGATGTTATTTGGAGTCTTCATTGGCATCCTCCTTGTTCAAGTCACATTTAGGCAGTCATATTAGTGACATTTTACAGGTGTAGCTTCTGATGTAACTAAGATACACAATTTTACAGCAAACTCCTTGATCCTTTATCTCTTATAGTTTTTCTGCTCTGTCTTCCACAGTGTTCCCTGAGCCTTAGGTGCAAACATGTTTTGTAGATGTTGTAGGTGTAGAACCCAGTATCAGTGGTGAAGACTGCACTTATCTATAGTGTAAGGACAAATGTTTACAGATTGTTGTCAGGGATTCTACTGGTTCAGTAAAATTAGTGGTTGTAGATTCTCTTCCAATAACCATGATCTCAGTAGCAGTGAGTAGTTATCTATGTTTCAAGTACCAACCATGGTAATCATCTTATTGAGCATGGTAACCCTCGTGTTAAGTCCAATAGAGAGCTACTAAGGTATGTGTGTCACTATTTCACCTTTAGGGTTATAATGCCATGCAGATCATTGGTGTGGTTCATGGGTATCATAGCTGGTAGAACTATTGGTTGCATTCCTCCTTTGGAAGACTGCATGGTGCCTTTTGGAGTGTATGGTATCTTCTGCAATAGAGACCTTCCACCTCTAGGGAGTAACCAAGGACAACAGCAATAGACTGTGTGTTTGGGGAGCCACTTGGACAGGCCTGGCTAACAATTCTAAAGAAGGATCTCATGTCTGATGTTGGGTTTTTGTTAGGTGATCTTTGGCTCTTGGAGAGAGTGCAATCAGCCTAGATGAGAAAAGTTCATTAAAACTACATGGGTATATTTATGTACTGAATTAAGTGTGTTATAATTTTTCTTTTTGGTAAATAGTTAATATTCCATTCACCTATATTACTGGTTTACCCACTTCCCCACTTCCCCTGTATCTACCTCCCTCCCCTTTCCCTAAGCAAATATAATTAGAGGTAGCTTACTGGTACCTACAGGAGAAGATAATTCTGTCCTTTATTTTTATCCCCTGTAAGGTTCAGAAAGAGGTGCAATTGAGTACAGTTTGGAAAAATGCAGTGTAGTATATTTTGTTCATTTTTGTTTTTAAAGTTAAGGGAAACAACATTTAAGTGACAAAGTGGGAGAGTGAATGGGAAAGGAAGAAAGAATGGGTAAAGTAAGATCATAAGGTATACATGTTTTAGAGATATGGATAGCAGTGGGCAAAATATTGAACATTAGGTTTAGAGAAAGAAATGACAGATATAAATGCCTTTTCTAGCAAGACTTAAGTTGCAACCCAATGACTATTGTACAAAAGTATAAATACTAAAAAAAATGAAGTAAAATTAAAGATTAAAATGGTAAAATGTAAGTGAGGAGGGTTATGTTTTAAATCCATGTTTCTTCCTTGTTGAGAAGATATGGTTTCTCCTTCCCCATGTACTGTCTTCTTATAAGATATGCTGGCGGAAGACTACTAGTTTCAGTAAATCAAATATGTTAAGTAAGTTTGTCCTTTCGAAAAAATGATTTCTCTAGCAGAATATCAGTTTCCTGAGACTTCCTTGTCAGATTTCCTCATGTTACAAATCACAACCTTATTTCTGGTGCTTTGTGGTTGGTTAGTCTTGACTATGCAAGGCTTTCTTTGCCTGAGACTCTATAAAGTATGAAAGCCATGTTCACATGTATTTACATTTGCTGTTGTTCTTTCTTTTTCTTCCTTTCTTCCTTCCTTCCTTCCTTCCTTTCTTTCTTTCTTTCTTTCTTTCTTTCTTTCTTTCTTTCTTTCTCTTTCTTCCTTTTTTCTTTATAGCTTCCTTTCTTTCTTCTTTTCTTTCTTCCTCTTCCCCTCCCCTTCCTCTTCCTCTTCTTCTGGTGAAGAAAGCTTCACAATACTACAGGAAGTTCTTTCACAAAGTTCTTCTGATTTAGAGTCTATATACTTTGTTCCAGATATAGTAGGTGCTGGGACTTGAAGATGATGTGTTCTGATCTCTCATCTTCAGACTCTTACCACATGTCTGCTGCTGTGTCTGCCACCAGTGCTTCTTGGGTCTGTTACTTTCATACGTATATGGTACAAAAGCATGTTTTGCTGTGTTCTTCTAGCCACCCCAAGCCTTCACTCCTCTAGGAAATGGAGATGGAAAAGAGAGTGGATGCTAAAGATGTCCACATTTTAGCCTACTATACTCCTTTCCTGCTGCTGTGTCCAAAGTTTTGTCTGTTCCACTCATTTTCAGGGATGCTGAATCCAGAATTTGTGTTTTTTCCAGTGTGAATATGCCCCCTGTCTCTCTTAGTGCTCACTGTTCAGAGTACTTAAACACACTTCCTTAATGGAACCCAGCTCAATTCAAGCAGCTTGACAAGTCTAGGATACTCGCTACTTCTTTACAGAAAAAATACCACCTGGTCTTGTTGACTTTCTCTGTAGCACTTTCTCTTATAATATAATTATATTACTAGTATTATGACAATCCTTATAATCTCATAATAATTCTCTTATAATACCAATACATAAGTATTGGTGGTTTTAAATCTTGATTTTCTTTAATTTGATCTCAAGGTTTCACAGGTATGACTTATAACCTGCCTATGGGGAGTGAAGGAAGCCCTGAGTGAATGAAGTCCTGAATGAATGTGTGCCATTGACATAGGCACTGTTATGTCGTGGGTTATAGCTTCACCCCATGGGAATGGCAAAGCCTACATCTCACCCTGGAAAGAGTCTCAGAGAAATGACAAAGTCTTCCCTTGGGGGGATGGATATTTATAGTGTGTTCAGAAAATGTTCACTATAGCTTTCCCTATCTCAGATGTTTATGGCTGGAAAACTATGTAGATAGCTCCTACCAAGATAGTTAAACCTGTCTCCTTGATCTAGCTGTATACCATAAAACCTGCTTTCTTCTGCATAAAATAATACCACCTTCTTGTTCATTTATATGCAATAACCTCAGATCCTGTTTCAATCTATATAATAAGCATGGTGAATTTCTAGGGTGTTTTGATTTCTCCATCTGAAAACTTAGACCACCCTGTCCCAGGTGTTTCTACACATCTATCTGGTTGTCTTTTCTTCATTCCCTTGCCACCCCAGTCAGATCCTTCCCTGAAGCCATTTGGACACAGCACCTGCCATATTCCTTCAATTCCAAGATAAACTATTATGTTTTTAAATTCAGTTCAATATGAATTAATAATGAAATATGAAGTTTTTTTTCATGGAAGTGCCCCCAGAATTATAGTTATATAATTTTCTCATGATGTCTTTGGTCTTTGAAGATCTTCACTTTGTGTAATATAATTTTCACTGTTCTCTATATCTTTATTTTTCAGAATTTAAGAAGGATTGATAAGCATCCTTTGTAACATTGGTAGAACTTAGCTATCAAGCGACCTATTGCTCTGTTTTCTGCTAGAATACTTTTAATTACTTCTTTAACATATTTATTAGTCATTTGTCTGTTTTTCACTATTCTATATTGATATATAATATTTTTCAAGAGATTTCAATTCTTCTTGATGATCTAATTTTGAAGAAAGTTTCAAAAATAATAGTTCATTATGAAACTTTTCATTTGAGTTGTCTGTTGTAATTTCTTAAATTGCATTTGTGATTTTATTTAAGTTCTCTGTCCAGATAGGGGATTGCTAATTACATGGGGTAGAAAGACTATAAGAGGCAGAAGTTGAAAGAGGAATGGGACAACCCTGTTTCTTGAGATAAGAGGACTTCTTTGGTCATTAACTCCAAGCATCTGTGCTTGCCTGCACAAACATGCACTAAATCAAGCAAGTCAACATTCTGGTATGAATGAGGAATGACATACAAGCTCCCACCTCTAGCTAAGAAGCTATTGATAGTTGATGGTGGGTGATATGTGTGTGTGTGTGTGTGTGTGTGTGTGTGTATGTGTGTGTGTGTGTGTGAGAGAGAGGGGGGGGCTCTTTAAGAGGTACAGTTGCTGGTAGGCTGACCACACTCTGATTGAAGACAACATATTTAAGAGTATATGGGAAATACAAATAGGATGTAACAGATATTTGTTTATTTATTTATTTATTTATTTATTTATTTATTCATTTATATTTAAAGAGGACAGAGTTTTGCAGTAAAGGAAAGGATGAATTTGGGAGAAGTTGATGAGGAGAATGGTCACATACCCAAGTATACATGGACAGCACTAGTTAGGTTCAGTGGGTTATAAGATAAAAGACGATATGAAATTGAGAAGAGGGTATAAGAGGAGAAATATAGAAATAAATCTGGGGTACAGCTGTGGTAAACTTGATAAAGATATATTGTATGAATATATCAAACTATCAAATAATAAACTAAATTAAAAATCAGAGTGATCTCAAATAAATAACCTGATGATTACCTTAAGGCATTATAAAAATAGAAATACAACAATCCCAAAAGAAATAGATTGGGAGAAACCAAGATCAGTGTAGGAAGTAATAAAAATAAGAAGATAAAATAAAATAAAATGGAAAAGATAACTAGTACAGAGATCACTGTAACAAAGAGCTGGCTTTTTGAAAAAAATAAATAACACTGGCAAGCCATTAGCCACGTTAAACAGAAGAAATGCATGAGAAGACACAGATTAATAGAACAGGAAATAAAAAAGAACATATCATAATAGGTAACATAGGAATTTAGTAAAATCATAAGAACATATTATAGAAATTTTTATTCCTTGAAATTGGAAAATCTAAAAAAAATGGATGAATTTATATATGTATATGACTTTCTCCATGCATATGACTTACTATATTTAAAGAGAAAGGAAGTAAATTATTTACAGATCTCTATTAAAATTCAGTAAATTTGAAGCAGTGATGAAAAGTCTCCCAATCAAAAAAACAAAGCCCCAGTCCAGATAGATTCAGTGCAGAATTATACCAGACCTTCAAAAAAAAAAAACAACATCAATATTTCTTAAATGATCCATAAAATAGATAAGAAAGAAACAACACTTCCTAATTTTTTTTTTATTAAGCCAGTATTATCCTGATACCAAAACCTGATAATTCCAAACTGAGTTTAGGAAAGGCTCATACAAACCAAACAGAATAGCAACTGGCAGTTTCAATGGGAAGCAACTGTCTATTTTTTTCATGTTTATGGCTCCTGGAAGCTTGCCCACATGCCAATGGAAGAGCCTACATATACGTACATACTAGAAGCATTAGTTAGACTCAGTAGATCAGAGAGAGAGAGAGAGAGAGAGAGAGAGAGAGGGGGGGAGGGAGAGGGAGGGAGAGGGGGAGGGAGGGAGGGAGAGAGAGAGGGCATGAATTTGAGAAGTTCATAGTTCTGGAGATGAGAATAGGTGGTGGATATAATGAAAACACACTGTAAATATGTATGGAGCTCTAAAAGAATAACTAAAAAATATAAAAACAAGATTATAGACCAATCTCTCTAATGAACATAGAAGCAACAATTTTCAATAAAATATTTGCATAACAAATTCAAGATCACTCCAAAAAATCATTCAGAGATGAAAATTTTTTCCATTGTGTGTTTACACCACATTTTCATTATTGATTCATCAGTTGGACACTGAGGTTGATTTTATTTCCTAGTTATTGTGAATATAGCATCAATAAACATAGATCATCATATATCCCTGTAGTAAAATATAGAGTCCTTTGGACACATACACACACACACACACACACACACACACACACACACACACATACACACACACACACAGAAATTGTATATCTGGTTTACATGGTAATTTTATTTCTAGCTTGTTGAGTAGTTGTCATACTGTCTTCCACAGAGGCAATATCAACTTACATGTCCACCAACAGTAAGAGTTCCTTCTTTCCCACATTCTCTTCCACATTTGTTGTTTTGATTTCTCAATGATAGCCATTCTGACTTGATTGACATAGAATCTCAAAGTAGTTTTAATTTATATTTCTGCAATGACTAAAAATATTGAACACATTTTAAAAACACTTGATAGTCATTTGTATTTTTTTCTTTTGAGAACTCTTTTTGGTTCAATAGTCTGTTTTAAAGTTGGGTTTTCCCCTATTCTTTAAGCTACCTCTTCACCCAACTGACTGTTTTGCTATAACAGAGCCTTTTAGTTTCATGAGATCTTAACTTTCAATTGTCCTTATTTAGAAAATTTACAGGTAAATGAACAGAAGGGGAAAAGTTAAAGTAAGTGAGGTAATCCAGGCACAGAAAGGCAAACACTACACGTTCTTCTTCATATGTGGATCTTCACTTGTAATCTTTAGATTTGTGTTTAACTTTGAAGAAACCAGGAAGCTAGAACAGGAAGCTGTAAGGGATAGAGGATAACAGAGCATACATTATATAAAAGCAGAAAGGAGAAACACTGGGGTTGAAAAGGTTCAAGCAGGGATGATGAGGAGGAATTGTGACAACGCAGGAAAGAGGGATTGCTGATCAAAACAAAGGGCTTTTGAGAAATCCATATGGAATCTGACTATTTTGTTAGCTAATTTATAAAAACAGAGCTAGAAGAGAGATAGCACATATGGCTGAATAAAGATGTGCCTAAAATCAATGCATTATTAATAAAAAGCACAGTACCAAGAAGGGAGGCCTACATGTAGGTTCTTACAATTACTATTAATTTCCCACCAGAATACCTGATAAAACATTACAGCTGAGGATAGTTTAAATATTTAACTTAAGGTATAAAGAAACCAAATGGAATTGAGTTGGAGACTTCCTCTTGTTGGCTAGCTCTTCACAGTGTTGAACGGTGCTATGCAGCTAGCTTGCTGAGGGAGAAAAGGCATTGATGAATTACCAGCTGTGATTCCCATAAGCTACAATACTAAGAAGCCAGATAAGATATTCCCAGTTGTACAATAAAAGCATGGTTGTTATAGCAGTAACCACCCACTCTCATTGAATCTGAGATTAGCTCAGCAGGAGGGAACTGTTGGCTACTGGCATTCCAGGGGAGGAGAGAAGGAGCCATTGTTTTCAGTTACACACCCACGGGCAAGCCACCAGGTTCCAAAAGGTAGTTCCATACACTCCTTACAGAAACAGTTCTGATTAAACTCAATGAGACACAAAACAAGACAACAACAAAATTACACAAATGTGAAAAGGGAATGTGCAGACAAAAAAAAAAGCATTTGTGAAAAGCATATAGTGGTAAGAGGTAGACTGGAGAGAACAGTGGAGAGAGTAAACAGAATACATTACATGTACTTTAAAATGGCAAAGGAAAAATTATTAAAATATAATAAAATATAGGTCACCCTTCATGAATCCAGACAGATATGGATGTTTCTAGATATATTCATTAATAAATGTAGTTCACCATATGAATGAACTCAAGCAGAGAAATCATATGAGCAGCTCAATAGATATAAAAAGGAGGGGGAGGTTTTGAAAAATACTAATATCTCCTCACAACATCCTGATCATTATACTTTATGGGTATCTAGTTATTTTTTGGTTTGTCTTGTTTTGTTTTATTAGGTTCTAAGATGGTCTATTAAGCTATTTATTTGAGAACTTTTTTATTATTATTTTAAGATTGTAATATAATGATATCAGATTGCCATTTACTTTCACTCCTCCAAACACCCCATATATTCCTTCTAGCTCTGGTTAATATTCATGGCCTCTTTTATCATTAATTGTGTGTGTGTGCATATATATGCATGTATACATACACACACACTTGTATGTATATGTTTTCAAGGCTGACCATTTGATATGGGATAACCAATTGACACCCTCTTTCCTGAGGAAGACTATTTCTCTTGCTCTCAGCATTCCTTAGTTGCCTGTACTTCTTTGTTTTAGGGTGGAGGGTTGAGGATACTGGGTTTTCCCTCATCAAGGGATGCCATCCTTTTTCAACTCATGTTTTCACAGCACATTTGTGAGACAACAGAGGATGAATATCCAGAATATATAAAGAACTCAAAAATCAAAGAGTAGAGAGGTGAGCTGCATGCTGCTCACCCCTTCCCCAGCTCAATGACCTTACCTCCCAAGGAGGCCTAATTGGGCCCCAGGAATATCCAGGCTTGTGGTGAACCAGGAACACCCAAGCTAGACCCAGCCCCAACTATTCCCTGCCTGCCAACATCCACTTGGAGCACAGCCAACAGAGGGGAGCAGCTTGCTGTTCCCTGAGCTCCACTGTCAGGCCCAAGGTTCTGCCTGCCTCTCCTAGGAGTTCTGTCAACATCAGAAGCATCCATCCAACACCAGGGCCAAGCAGATGGCTAAAGGCTAGTGTAAGAACACAACTAACAAGAGCCAGTGCAATATAGCACCAGCAGAGCTCTGCTATACTACTACAGTAAGCTATGGATATCCTAACATAGCCAAAGCACAAGAAGATGAATATAAATCCAATCATATAAAGATGATAGAAGCCTTTAAACAGGAAGTGAATAAATCTGTTAAAGAAATACTAGAAAATACAATGAAACAGGTGAAGGAAGGAAAGGAATAAAACTGTTCAAGGCCAGAAAATGGAAATAGAAGCAATAAAGAAGACACAAACTGAGGAAATCCTGGAGATGGAAAAAATAGGAAAGAGAGCAGGAACTACAGATGCAGCATCACCAACAGAATACAAGAGACAGAAGAAGGAATCTCTGGCATAGAAGATATAATTGAAGAAATTAATACATTGCTCAAAAAAAACTGTTAAATCTAAAAAGTTCCTGACACAAAACATCCAGAAATTCTGGGACATTGTGAAACGGCTAAAAATAATAATAGGAATAGAAGAAGAGTCCCCAGCTCCAAGGCCCAGAAAGTATTTTCAATAAAATCATAGAAGAAACTGTCCCCAACTGAAAGAGATAAACATACAAGAAGGTTAAATAAGTTGGAACAGAAAAGAAATTCCTCCCACCATATAATAATCAAAACACTAAATGCACAGAACAAAAAAGAATATTAAAAGCTGAAAGAGAAAAAGGTCACTAACATATAAAGGCAAACCTATTAGAATTATTCCCAACTTCTCAGAGAAACAGCAACTCTAAAAGCCAGCAGGGCCTAGGCAGGTAACTTGCAGACCCTTCAGAGACTACAGATGTCAGCTCAGACGACTATACTCAGCAAAATATTTAATCACCATATATGGAGAAAACAAGATATTCCAATGGAGGAGTTAGGAGAAGGACTGAAGGTGTTAGTATAAGCCTGAACTCAAAAAGACGTCACATTCAGGCGCCAGGCGACTTCTGCATTGTTACTGAGGCAACCAAGATAATCACTCCCAGAATCCACCCGTCTCACTCACCTATACCTGGGAAGTACATCATCACCTGCTTAAATATTTGGGACCACCCCAATCTCTCTCTCTTCTTTTCTCTCTCATTTTCTCCCGCCACTTCTCCCACTCCTCTCTCCCGTCCCCCTCCCTAAATAAACCCCTTCCCATGGAACCGGGTCGACCTCGTGTTGTCTGTCCAAACCTCGCCGGAATCTTACAGAAGGAGCTAAGGGGGCCTTACCTGACATCAATGGGAGGGGAGGCCCTTGGTCCTGTGAAGGCTTGATGTCCCAGTGTAGAGGAATGCTAGGGTGGTAAGGCAGGAATGGGTAGGTGGCTGGGGGAGCACCCTCATAGAAGCAGGGTAAGGGAGGATGGAATAGGGGGGTTGCAGAGGGGAAACTGGGAAAGGGGATAACATTTGAAATGTAAATAAACAAAATATCCATTTATCAAAAAAGATATTTCATGGGGTAAAAACAAATTTAAACTATATTTATCCACAAATCCCCCCATACCGAAGGTACTAGAAGGAAAACTCCAACCCAAGGAGACTACACCCAAGAAAACAAAGTAAATAAATAACACCATATCAGCCACTCTGGAAATCAGTCTGGCAGTTCCTCAGAAAATTGGACATAGCATTATCTGAGGACCCAGCTATACCATTCCTGGGCATATACCCAGAAGATGCTCCAACATTTAACAAGGACATATGCTCCACTATGTTCATAGCAGCCTTATTTATAATAGCCAGAAGCTGGAAAGAACCCAGATGTCCTTCAACAGAGGAATGGATACAAAAAATGTGGTACATTTACACAATGGAATATTACTCAGCTATTAAAAACAATGAATTTGAGAAATTCTTAGGTAAATGGATGGAACTAGAAATTATCATCCTGAGTGAGGTAACCCAATCACAAAAGAATACACATGGTATGCACTCACTGATAATTGGATATTAGCCCAAAATACCCAAAATAAAGCTCACAGACCTCATGAAGCTCATGAAGAAGGAAGACCAAAGTGTGGGTGCTTCGGTCCTTCTTAGGAGGAGTAACAAAATACTCATGGGAGAATATATGGAGACAAAGCATGTGACAGAAACTGAAGGAGGGGCTGTCTGGAGACTGCTCCACCTGGGTATCCATCCCATGTGCAGTCACCAAAGGCAGACACTGATGTGGATGCCAAGAAGTGCATGCTGACCTGATCTAGCTTTCTCCTTAGAGGTCTGCTGGAGCCTGAAATATACAGAGGTGGATGCTCACAGCTAACCATTGAGCTGATCATGGGGTTCCCAATGGAAGAGTGAGAGAGAAGACTGAAGGAGCTGAAAGGGTTTGTGGCCCGATGGGAAGAGGAATAATACCAACCAACCAGAGCTCCCAGGGTCTAAACCACCAGCCTGGGAGCACATAGGGAGAGACCCATGGCTCAAGCTGTATATGTAGGGGAAGATGGCATTGTTGGGCATAGGTGGGAGAGGAAGTCCACGGACTAATGAAGGCTGTATGACCTAGGGTGGGGAAATTCGTGGGTGGTGAGGTGGGTGGGGACACATCCTCATAGAAGCAGGAGGAGGGGGGATGGGATAGGGGGTTCCTGGGTGGGAGGGAAATGGGGAAAGAGGATCACATCTGAAATGTAAATAAAATATCCAATAAAAAATAACACCATATCAGCACAACTAAGAAGGGAAGCACCCTACTTTTACCAATACATAGATTGAGACAGAAACTAAACACAGAAATAATGAAACTAACAGATGTTATGAATCAAATGGCCCTAACAGATATCTACAGAACATTTCACTCAAACACAAAAGAATTTACCTTCCTTTCAGTACTTATGAAACCGTTCCCAAAATTGACCATATACTAAGTCACAAAAGCCTCAACAGACACAAGAAAATCAAAACCCCTTATATCTTATCAGACCACCATGGATTTATGATGGACTTCAATAACAACAGAAACAACAGAAAGCCAACAAACTCAAGGAAACTGAACAACTCTCAATTCAGTGACCACTGAAAGAAATTAAATAGTTTCTAGAATTCAATGAAAATGAAGACATGACATACCAAAGTTATGGGACACAATGAAAGCAGTGCCAAGAGGAAAGTTCATAGCACTCAGTGCCTTTAAAAAGAAATTGGAGAAATCTCATACTAGCAATTTAAAAGCACAGCTAAGAGCTCTGGAACAAAAAGAAGTAAGCACATCCAAGAGCGGTAGATGGCAGGAAATAAGTCAAATTTAGGGGTGAAAGCAATACATTAGAAACAAAGAGGGCAATAAAAGAATCAATGAAACAAAGAGCTGAATCTCTGAGAAAATAAATTAGATAGAACTACTGGCCAAACTAACTAATAGGCAGAGACAGTACCCAAATTTTTAAAAATTCAGAATAAAAAGTGTTTGACAACATCCAATACCCCTTCCTGATAAAAGTCTTAGAGAGATCAGGAATACAAGGCCCATACCTAAACAGAATAAAGGCAATATACAGCACATCAATAGCCAACATCAAATTAAATGGAGAGAAACTTAAAGCAATTTCAGTAAAATTAGGGGCAAGACAAGGCTTTTCACTCTCTCCATATATATTCAATACAGTACTTGAAATTCTTGCTAGAACAATAAGACAGCTAAAGGAGATCAGGGGGATACAAATTGGAAAGGAAGAAGTCAAGGTATTATTATTCACAGATGATATGATTATATATATACATATATATATGTGTGTGTGTGTGTGTGTGTGAGAGAGAGAGAGAGAGAGAGAGAGAGAGAGAGAGAGAGACCCTCAAAATTCTACCAGAGTACTCCTTCAGCTGATAAACACCTTCAGCAAAGTTGCTGGATACAAAATTAACTAAAAAACAAAATCAGAGTAGTTCCCCCCTTATACATGATAAGTGGGCTGAAAAAGAAATTAGGGAAACAACACCCTCCACAATAGCCAAAAATAATAAAAAATATCCTGATGTAACTCTAACCAAGCAAGTGAAAGACCTATATGACAAAACTTCAGATCTGTGAATAAAGAAATCAAAGAAGATATTAGAAGCTGGAAAGATCTCACATGTTCACGGATAGGTGGGATTGACGTAGTAAAAATGGCCAGCTTACTAAAAGCAATCTACAAATTCAATGCAATTCCCATCAAGAGCAATCCTCTTATCAGGAGACTCTGTACTGCCTTCAGACGACGCATTGATATTTCTCCTGTTGAAAAGCTGAGGTGTCCAGCTCAACCTTTGTGCTGACATAATACCATTTCTGATCATGAAAATTGGCTACTGGCGTGTATGTAGTAGTTTTTAAATCAGCAGTATTATGAAAGAAAAATTTCCCCTCATTAGAATGTTTAAGAAATATATCTTTTAAAAAAGTGAACAAATAAATTCTGTCAGACCACAAAAAAAAGAAAGAGCAATCCTCAATTTCATATGTAAAAATCATAAACCCAGGATAGCAAAAGAAATACCCTGTACAATAAAAGAATTTCTGGAGGTATCACAATCCCTGATTTCAAGCTGTACTACAGAGCAATAGTAATAAAAACTGAATGTTATTGGCATAAAACTAGACACATTGATCAATGGAACAGAATTAAACACCCAGAAATAAACCTAAACACCTATGGATGCTTCATTTTTGACAAAGAAGCCAAAACCATGCAATGAAAAAGAGAAAGCATCTTCAACAAATGGTGCTAGTCCAACTGGATGTCTGCATGCAGGAGAATACAAATAGATCTATATCACTATGCACAAAACTCAAGTCCAAGTGGATCAAAGACCTCAACATAAAACTGGATACATTAAATCTCATAGAAGACAAAGTGGGAAATAGCCTTGAATACATTGATACAGGATACAATGTCCTGAACAGAACACCAATGAATCAGGCTCTAAGATCAACAGTTGTTACATAGGACCTCATGAAACTGAAAAAGTTCTGAAAGGCAAAGGATATTGCCAATAGGACAAAACAGCAGCCTACAGATTGGGGAGAAGATCTTCACTAACCCTAAATCAAAGAGGGCTAATGTCCAAAATTTATAAAGAACTCTAGAAGTTACACTCCAAAATCCCAAATAACCCAATTAAAAAATAGGGTAGAGTGCTAAGCAGACAATTCTAAACAGAGGAATCTCTTTTTTTTTTTTAATTGGAAATAACAGTCTTCATTTGGAAGGCAGGATCTGATTATTTTCAGAGACATATTTGGAAGTTAGCTGCAGTTCTCTATGATGTTATGATAGCAAGAGATAAAGTTGGGACAGGATCTGGATTTCTTTTTTTAAAAAATAATTTATTTATTTTTTTCAAATCGTAATTTATACTCATTCACACAGGGGTTATAAACACAAAAAGGCAGGACATGGGGAAGGGGATGACACTGGAGCGTGGGTGTTCAGGGGGAATACAGATATCTTTCAGAACAGGGTATCGGCAGGGTGAAGGTTCAGGGGACAGATCACTATGACTGCCTATGATTCACTTGTCCTTATCTAAGTTGGTATTATCTGCCAAGGCTACCTATTTACAAGGTCTATGACTACTCAGGCTGGTAAACTGTCACAAAAACTGCCTGTTTACAATAGCTTATAGCCATCTGTTTCAATGTTTATCCACAGAGACCCAAGACTTGGTGTTAGTATACATGTATGACAGGCCTATTGTTGATTTTAGGCCTATGGCTGATTTTAGGCCTTTAGTGTATAAGCAGGGCTGCCCCTGACATCTCCTCCCTTCTCTAAGTATAGAAGGTCTGTGGCGATTCTAATCTTGCAAAGGCGGGGATAGAGGCCTGACCTCCAGTAATTGAAGGGGACCTTGTAATGGCTCCGGTCTCTCTAAACAGAGGAATCTCAAATGGCTGAGAAGCACTTAAAGAAATGCTCAACATCCTTAGTCATCAGGGAAATGCAAATCAAAATGACCCTGAGATTGCACTTTATACCAAGCAGAATGGCTAAGATCAAAAACTTAAGGGGTAACACATGCTAGTAGGATGTGGAGAAAGGGGAACACTATGCCATTGCTGTTGGGATTGTAAACTGGTACAACCACTCTGGAAATAAATCTGGTGGTTTCTCAGAAAATTGGAAATAGTTGAACCTTAAGACCCATCTATACTATTCCTGGGCACACATTCAAAAGATCCCTGACTATACCACAAAGACACTTGCTCAACTATGCTCATTACAGCTTTATTGGTAATAGCCAGAAACTGGAAACAAATTTGATGTCCCTCAACTGAAAAAAGAATAAAGAAATTTTGGCACATCTACACAATGGAATGCTATCCAGCTATTAAAACCAAACAAAGACATCATGAAATTTGAAGGCACATTGATGGAACTAGAAAATATCATCCTGAGTGAGGTAATCCAGACTCAGAAATATACGCATGGCATGTTCTCACATAAAGTACAGGATAACACAGACCCGAAGAAGCTAAGTTACAAAGAGGGCCAAAGGGAGAACGCTTGAATCTCACTGAAAAAGGGAAATAAAACAGACATCAGAAGTAGATGGAGAGAAAGAACTGGGTGGGAGAAGGGTTGCATAGGGAAACGAGGTTTGGGGATCAGATGTGGGGATAGCAGGGGGTGAGAGGGATGGGAAAGAGAAAGGAAATTGGTGGGTGCATCTCTGGGACAAGCCAGAGACCTAGGACGTGGGACTGGAGACCTAGGAGGATATGGGGGTAAACCTGGTTGACACTCCTAGCAACAGGAAATATGGAGCCTGAAGTGGCTACCTCTTGTAGCCAGGCAGGACTTCCAGTGGAGGGAGGGGGTCATCAGCCCACTCAAAAAACCTTTTACCCCAAATTTTCCTTGCCTACAAGATGTGTAGGGATAAAGATGGAGCAGAGATTGAGGGAATGAACAACAGCCAATGACTAACCCAACTTGAGACTCAACACATGGGAGAGAGCCAGTCTGACACTATTAATGATACTCTGTTATGCTTGCAGACAGGAGCCTATCGTAACTGTCCTCTGACAGGCTCCACTCAGAAGCTGACTGACACAGATATAGATACTCACAGCCACACATTGGACAGAGACCAGGGACTCTTATGGAAGAGATGAGAGAAGGACTGAAGGCCCTGAAGGGGATGGGAACCCCATACGAAGACCTAAAGAGCTAACTAACCTGGGTGCAAGGGGCTTATAGAAAATGATTCACCAACAAAAGAGTAAGGATAGACTGAACCTAGGCCCCCTCCACATATGTAGCAGATGTGCAGCTTGGTCTTCATGTCAATCTCACAATTGGAATGGGGATTGTCTCTGACTTGGATTCTGTTGCATGACTTTAAGATCCCTTTCCCTTAGCTGGGCTGCTTTGTGTGGCCTCAGTGGGAAAGGATGCACTTAGTCCAGACAAGATTTGATATGCTAGGTCAGGTTGGTACCTGGGGATGGGGAGGCTCTCTTCTCTGGGGAGAAGGGGAGAGGAAAACGGGGAAAGAAGGGTAGGAGGGTTGGACTGGGAAAGGAGGAGGGAAGCGAGCTGCAATTCGGATGTAAAGTGAATGAATAAATAAATTATATATATAAAATAACTAAAAGACCAATGCAGATAATGGCTCTAGAATCTAAACAGAGAGTTCTCAAGAGAAAGACAAAAGATAAGAAAGAACTCAAAAATGATCATCCTAAGTATTTAAGGAAATGGAAAAACAACTCTGAGATTCCATCTCAGTCAGAATGACAAAGATTAGTAAAACAATGGACACCAAATGCTAGAGGGGATGTGGGGAAAAGGGACCCCACATTCACTGCTGGGGGACTGCAAACTGGTCTGGCCACTCTGGAAATCTATTTGGAGAATTATTAAAATAGAAAATAAGATCTACCATATGACTAAGCTTCACCAATCCTTGGCATACGTCCAAAGGACTTAGCATACTATTGCAGAGATACTTGTTCAGATGTGTTCATTACTGCTCTATTCCCAGTAGTTGTAAAATGTAAATGACCTAAATGCCCTTCAATTGATGAATGGATAATGAAAATGTAGTACCTACATAATATAGCATTCTATTCAGCTGTAAAGAAATAAAATCATGAATATTTTCAGGTAAATGGAACTAGGAAATATTAAGTGGGATAACACATACATAACCCCTTTCTTTTCTACTACCTCTGGTGGGTGGTGGGCTACAAGGGAGGTTCTGGGTGGGGGCGAGGGTAATGGGGAAAGGGGATAACATCTGAAATGTAAATAAAATATCCAATAAAAATAAGAAAAAAGAAAAAACAATAATTCAAAAAATGTTTAAGAACCATCAGTAAAAATAGGATTTGAAAAAATTAAAGTTACCGGCAATAGAATTTACTTCATTGGAATTCTAGCCTCTCCTGAAGAGCAGCTAAGACAACTAGGCTTATAGACTGAACAACCTCTGTCTGTATCCTTGGACTTTCCATTCATAGCCCACCACTGTTGGCTTAACAGGACTGTGCAGCCTGTAAGTCATTCTAATAAATCCCCTTTCTATATATACAGAAAGATTCATTCTATAAGTCCTGTTACTCTAGAGAAACTCGTGTAGGTATTCCAAATAAGACACTGTATCTAAAGCTTAAAAACCCAATGTTCACATATAAGAGAAAACATGCAATGATTATCTTTCTGGATCTGGATTACCTCACTTAGGATGACTGTTTCATATCTATCAATTTACCTGCAAATTTTATATCTCTTAACAGCTGAACAAAATTATACCCATATATGTGCCACATTTCTATTATCCATTTATCAGTTGATGGGCATCTAGGCTGTTTCCAATTTCTGGTCTTTATTATGAATACAGCCTCAATGAACATGGATGCTCACACATCTCTGTAGTATGATACAGATTTCTTTGGGTATATGCACAAGAATGGGATAGCTGGATTTTGAGGTAGATCTATTCCCAGGTTCCTGAGGAACTGCCACACTGATTATCATAGTGACTGCACCAAGAGTGAATAATTGTTCTCATTTCACTGCATCTTTGCATCTATGGTCATTTTATTTTTAATCTTAGCTATTCTGACTTTTGGAAGATAAAATTAATTTTAATTTATTGTTTAAAAAATATTTATTTACATCTCAAACACTGTCCCCCTCCCAGTCCCCCCTCACAGAGTTGCTCCCTGATCCCCCTTCCCTTCCCTTCTGAGAGGGTGGGGCCCCACAGAGTATCCCCCGACCTTAGCATATCAAGTCTCTGCCAGATTAAGCACATCTTCTCTCAATGATGCCAGACAAGGCAGCCCTGTTGGGGAACAGACACCACAGTCAGGCTACAGCTTTACAGAGAGCTTCCCTTCCAGTTGTTGGGGGACCCGCATAGAAACTGAGCTGCAAATCTGCTACAATGTTCTAGAGCCTCCAGCCCATACATGTTCTTTCGTTGGTGGCTCAGTCTCTGAGAGCTCCTAAGGTCCAGGTTAGTTGACTCTGTTGGTCTTTCTATGGGGTCTCCATCCCCTCCAGGGCCTTCAATCCTTCCCTCATTTCTTCTAGAGGTCCCAGACCTCTGTACAATATTTAGCTGTGGGTCTCTGCATCTGTTTCAGTCAGCTGCTGGATAGAGCCTCTCAGAGGACAGTTGTATTAGGCTCCTGTCTGAAAGTGTATCATTAATAATGTCAGGGATTGGTTTGCCCATGGGATGAGTTTCAAGTTGGCCAGTTATTGGTTGTCCATTCCTTCAGTCTCTGCTCCATCTTTGTCCCTGCATTTCCTTTAGACAGGATAAATTTTGGGTTGAAAGTTTTGTGGGTGGGTTGATGTCCTTATCCCTCCACTGAGGGTCCTGCCTGTCTACAGGAGATGCCCTCTTGAGGTTCCATGTCCCCACTGTTAGGTATCTTGGTTATGGTCACCAGCATTAACTGCTGGGAGCCTCTCCCATCTCAGGTCTCTGGGACTTCCTAGAGGTAACATCGTTTTGATTTTCATTTCCCTGATAGCTCAAGATGTTGATCATTTCATTTAGGCCATTTAATTTTCATCTTTTAAGACATTTCTGTTTAGATACATGCCCCATTTTTATTAGGTTATTTTCTTGATGTTTATTTTTATTTTTGTTTCTCTGTATATAATAATCCTGTCAGGTGTGTAGCTCATAGAGACTTTTCTACTTCTGTAAGCTGTCTCATCACTAAAATGACTGTTTAATTTCCTATATAGAAGCTTTTTAGTTTCATATGGTCCATTTGTCAGTTGTTGGTCTTAATGCCCATATTACTGAGGTCCTATTTAGCAAGTCCTTTACTTTGGTTACATAAGTACCAAAGAAACTAGACAAATTAATTAAGAGCAAGATTAGTACAAAGAACAAAATAGCAATAAATAAATAGGCACTAGAAAAACATTAGAAAAGGCAAAAAACATTGATGAAGTTTTAAAACAAATGTTATCAAAACTTGATAGGCTGAAAGAGAAAATTTAAGAAAAATAAAATAATGTAAGTGAAAAAGGCATAACTATCATGAATACCACAGAAATAAAAAGATCATAGGCAACTTTTATCAATAATTCCATGTCCAAAAATTGAATAATCTAAAAAAGTAGATAATTTCCTAAAATGTAGAAACTAGTGAGACTAAATCACTAAGAAACAGAAAACTTTAAGAGCCTAATCATGACAAAAATATGAAACCAGGAATAAAGAATTCAAACAATAAAATGGGCAAACCCATTTGCCTTCTTGATGTAATCTACTAAAGGAAAATATTTAAAAACTTGATAAAATGTATAGTGACATATGAATGAAGAGAATGTAAACATGTACATATTATATTATTCTTACTAGATGATATTTTGAAAAAGACAAAACTATAAAAGGCATAAACATGTCAGTGGTTTCCAGGAACATGCTACAAGAAAGGAATGAATAGGTAGAACACAGGGAATATTTTAGAATAGTAAATCTAGCTTGCATGATCAAATAAAGGTGGTGATGTGTCATTATATCTTTGTCAAAACTACAGAATGTAAAACAGAAAAAGTAAAACATATAAATATTATTAAAATATAAAATTATTTAATATTATAAAAATATAATTATTAAATAATTATAACATTGGTTTTGTTATTTTTCTGCTGCTGTGATAAAATACCATGAGCAAAGCTGACTTGGTGAAAGAGTTTATGGTTTGTGAGGGGTAAAATTTCATCATGGTGGGAAGTAGGGCATTAAGTGTGGTGGCCTGAGAAGAAAGCTGAGAGTTCATATCCTTAACTACAAGTTCAAAGCCTAGAGATTGAATGGGAAGTAAGGTGAGACTTTAAACTCTCAATGCCTATTCTTAGTGATATGCTTCCTCCAGCAAAGCTGCCGTTCTCCATAATCTCTACACAGCACCACTCAGTTGATGAACTGAGGACCAAGTGTTTAAATGCCTGAAGCTCTGAAGGTAATTTCTAATTCAAGCCACCACATATTGGTTTATCAGTTATCACAAATATACCACACCACTGAAAAATAATAATACAGAAAATTGCATATCAGGGAGAAGGGAAGATGTGAGTGCTTACTATACCCTAAAGCAATATGTATGTATGCATATGTATGTATGTATGCATATATATACATATATATGTACACATACATATATTTTTCACTATGCAATATATATTCAATATATATTTATGACAAAACATGTAATTGTCACTATGCAATTAAAGTTTATCAATATCCTTTTGTAGCTCATTCATTTTATGTCAAATAATGTTCTGCAGTATAGATGTGCCACATTTGTTTATCCATTCCTGTTGAAGGACATCTTTCTTATTTCCAAGTCCTGTACATTCTAACAACACTCATATATATTTGTATGTATACAGACACATACATAATATATTTCACATGTGTGTGTATCTATGTATATGTGTGTGTGAAAACAAAGGTAAATCGAGGAGAATATTTGAGACAAAGATCATGAAATCAGAAACAGCACAATGTTTGCCCTGGATAATAAAGCTTTCACATAGACTAAGTCAGAAAAAACTAGGGTGATAATTTATAGTGCCTTTAATTTGCAATTTTAGAAAATGGAATGTGAATTTTACTCATTATGTATTGGGACTGGTAAAAAATAATTTATTACTTCAAATTTTTTACATGAGGATTTTTTCTTTTGATATCCCACACTCTTTAGACTATTTTCTCAAACAAGATTAAATGGTGTTACAATAGACATAAATACACTATAGTTTTCAATGTGAAGAACAAAGTTACTCAGAAATTAGTATTTTTCCCAACCCTAAAAATAAAGTTCCAGTTGCATCATTTGTGAGCACAAGACTTCACTGTATATTAGCTGTGAAACAATTTCTATTTATAAAAGTTACAACATTCACCATGTGTTTTTGCTACTGATTGTAACGACCTATTTTTAACTTTTCTACAGCTGAAGAATGTTAAAAGCTAATTTAATGCAGATTATTATTTTGTTGCATACAATACTTGATGCTTAATATAACATATAATAGATTTTCCTTTTAGCCTGGCTCTATTGTAAGAAATTCCTTAAACATTTCACAGTATTTTTGGGTTAGCTGCAATTTAAAAACACTGCTAATTAAAGTCCAGATTATTTTCTCATCTTTTCACGTTCTGTGTTTGCAGTCTATACTTCTTCTCAGCCCAGTCTCTATGTCATATACTGGTGGCTGATACTACCCAGGTCCTCTGTATATTTACTATAGCTTTCAGCTTGGCACTTCTATGGAACTCCTGATTGTATGAACAAACGACCCTCTGATTCTTGTGCCTGTTCTTGGGACTCTTTTCCTTCTGTTGAGTTGCCTCATCCAACTTCAGTATGATAGATTTTTACATTGTCTTATAGTTTATGTTGTCATGTTTTGTTGTTATCTCTTAGAAACCTGTATTTTCTAATGAGTCCAGAGTGGAGGGGAGGTGGGGAAGAACTGGGAGGAACAGAGGGAAGGGAAACTATAATTTGGATATATTGCATAAGAAAAGAAACTATTTTCAATGAAAGGAAAAGATAAAATATATATAGTGAAAACTTTAAGCATATATATATATATATATATATATATGGTATGTATATGGGATATATATATATATATATATATATATATATATATATATATATCAGACTCCTTATTGTTAGGAAAAGAAAGGGGTTTCAAAAAGTAATGGTCAAAATATTGATAATTTGAGTTTCATAAAATAAACTTTATGATAACATGTAAAATAATGACACAAAATTCTATAGTTAATATTCCTTTTTGTTTAATCCATAAAAGGAAAAAATGGAACAAGGAGTACATATGAAAAGTAGAAAGCAAGGAGCAAGATAATAACTCCAATGTATAGCTTACCAATGTTCATAATAAAGTCAACAATGTCTACAAAACACTAATACACTCAATTCAACAGTACATTAATAGTGATATACTGCTATTATTTTTTAGTGCTTTATTTCCTTTTATTTGGAAACACCTAAAATCTTCAGATGGATCAACTTTCTTATATAACTATTCACATTTAAGTATGATTAATGTAGTTTGGTACAATGAGGAAAACAAAAATCAAAAAAATTGAATTTAGAAAAATATGTATGCATTTGTTGACTACTGCCAAAGCTACCCATTCTTTAGGATTGTCACACTACCATGAAGCACATTTTTAAAGGTAAAAGCTAGGCAATTAGAAATTGCATAATTAAAAATAAGTGATCTTCTATGAAGTATACAAAAAAAACTATCACCTTCAATAGTGTAGCATACACTAAAGGTTATGCTTCTGAACTGCTTTCACCATTAACTTTCTGTTGGAACTATGCTATGGAATACAAAAAAGATCTTAAAATTATGTAATAAATAAAAAATACAAGCATGCCTTCTAGAGTTTCAAAATCGTTTTAGCCATAGAATCCATCCCTACAGATAATAATCCATACATAATGCATGTACCCCCAGTGCCTCTGCCATTAAGCATTAAGACTACCCAGTCTGGGGACAATCTGTCTCGGCTTTCAGCATTTCTTCCCTGCCTTTGCATGGGTTAGGATGTGAATCTTCAGATTATTTGACTGAATAAAGCTCTTCTAGCAGCCATCAAAAGGACACACAAAGCGCTTCTCACCCGTGTGGATGCGGACATGTGTGCGCAAGTTGAAATCCAGTGAGAAGCGCTTGCCACAGCCTTCGAAGGTGCACTGAAATGGCCTTTCTCCGGTATACACCAGAAAATGCCGCTTTAGTTTCGAGCTCTCAGTAAAAGCTTTCCCACACTCTGCACACACATGCTGACGGGGCCCGTGGACAAGCATGTGTTTCCTCAGGGCGGTTTTATCCCTCAGCTTCTTCTTGCACCTAGCTTGAGGACACTCCAGCATCGACAAGGCACCACAGTATGCAATGACCTTTGGCTTCTCTCCAGTAATGCCTGCAAGCTGCTTACGACTGGATAACTCAACTTCTGAGGTTTTTCCAACAGGAAGCTTTCTGCTTGTCACAAACTCAGAACATCCAACAGTCTGCTGAGGGGCCTCTTGCGTGGCTGCTCTTTTCTCTTGTCTTGTCCCCTTTGTCATGTGCTCCAAAGAAGCCTCGAGAAGGGAGCTCGCTTCCAGAACCTGGCAAGAAAGGTCTTGTTCCGCTTCCTCCAGGCTTTCAAATGATTTAAAAAGTAAGTCCTCTTCCAGAATGGGTTCAGAGGACTCACCTCTTATGATGCACTCTAGGTATCCATCAGGGAAGTCCTCTTCCTCAGTATCGAGGCTAATCTCACCTGCATCGTGGATGGTGTATGTTACATGGGGAGGGTCCACTCTGGTGTTCTGGACTGGCCTCGCCTCGTCTTGTTTTAGGGTCATTCTGTCGAGGGCTCTTCCGCCTGGCCCTTTCTGACCACTTGTCTTTACCACTTTCTTCATTTGTTCATTCATGCTGTTTTAGCTGCTTCCTTCTTGAACAAGAAATATGACTCACTTCCAGGCAGCACTGATCCACAAGAGTCACCCTGCGGCACGGCAAACACCTGCTATTTGGTCAGCAGTAGTTGGTGACAAAACTTGGAGGAAGCACAGTAAGACATCCCTGCTTTCTTCTGTGTGCAGGAGCTGCTGGCTGCACTGTACACTCTATTGAGAGAAAAAGCCTGTCTTCTTTGCCACTCCCACCTCTTAGTCCATTTTTCTAATGCTCCAGCAATGCGCTCTAATTATTTCCTACTTGGTTTCCTTTCTGAAATCCCAAGAAGAAACTGTCACTCGCACCCAGAGCAGCAGAGGAAATCTACACAGCCAGGAGTTCAGGTCCTTGGACCCCTCCCTTTTTAGATGGACCGATATACTGCTATTAAATGGGATTTAAATCTACATTTTAAATGGGTCTGTATATGAAGTTCATTAAACAATATTCACGTCATTAATAGAAAAGAGAGAAAATAACAAGTGTAACAAGTGGTTGTTTTAGTTGTTGCAGAAAAAAAATGAAAAAAAACCCCAATGCTTTTCCATGGTACTTTTACTCAATTAAACAAGAATACATGATTCCCTCAGTACAGAAAAGAAATATACGAAGAGCCTGCTAAGAGAATGACTGAAAGCTTTCTATTATCAAGACCAAGGAAGTATTCCAGCCTTTGTCACTGATGTTGAAAATAACATTGGAAGTTTTATCCAAAACAATTAGGCTCAAGTTGAAAAAAAGAAAGAAATGGAATTATTTATTTCCACTAGGCATAACTTTATATATAGAAACACAGATTTCACAAGAAGAGATTAGAATAAATTACATCAGTAAAGTTTCATAAGGCAAAATCTAAACACAAAGTGAATAACATATTCTGATGCAAACTTCATAGATCAAGAATTGATAAATGGGACCTCATGAAACTGAAAAGCTTCTTTAAGGCAAAGGACAATCAATAGGATAAATCAACAACCTACAGATTGAGAAATAAACTTTACTAACTCCACATCTGATAGAGGGCTAATATCCAAAATATATAAAGAACTCAAGAAGCTAATCTCCAAAAAACCTAACATCCCAATCAAAAAATGGGGTATAGAGAATTCATAACAGAGAATTCATAACAGAGGAATCTAGAAGAAATAGTCAAAGTCTTTAATCACCAGGGAAATGCAAATCAAAACAACCCTGAGATTCCACCTTATACCAATCAGAATGGCTAAGATCAAAAACTCAGGTGACAGCACATGTTGCAAGGATGTGGAAAAAAAGGAACACTCTTCCACTGCTGCTGGGGTTGTAAACTGGTACAACCACTCTGGAAATCAATCTGGAGAAAATCTGAAATAGATCTGAAGACCCACCCAAAAGATGCTCCAACATATAACAAGGACATGTGCTCCACTATGTTCATAGCAGCCTTATTTATAATAGTTACAACCCATATGTTCCTCAAAGGAAGACTGGATACAGAAAATATGGTATATTTACACAACAGAATACTATTCGGCTATTAAAAATGAGGATATCATGAATTTTGCAGGCAATGGATGGAACTTTCTAGTATCAGGATGATATCTTCTAATATCATCCTGAATGGGGTAACTCAGACCCAAAAGAACATGCATGGCATATACTCACTAATAAGTGGATATTAACCAAAAACATACAGAATACCCAGGATACAATCCACATAACTCAAGAAGGTTAACAAGCAGAAGGGCCCAAGTGAGGATACTTCAATCCCATTTGAGAGGGAGAAGAAAGCAATCATGGGAGGCAGAGGGAGGAAAGGAACTGGGTGGGAGAGGGAAGGGGGAGGGGAAAATGATCAGGTATGGTGGGGGGAGACAGGAGAGAAGCCCCGAGGCACAGCAGAATGAATGGAAATATGCAACCTTGGCAGGGGGGAGGTAGGGGGACCGTCTAGAATGTACCAGAGACCTCGGAGGTGAGAGACTTTCAGCACTCAAAGGGAGGGACCTTAGATGAAATGCCCTACAGTGGGAAGAGGGAACTTGTAGAGGCCACCTCCAGTAGAAAGACAGGGCATCATTTGGAGGAATGGGGTTGCCATCCCACAGTCAAAAACTCTGACCTAGAATTGCATCTGTCTAAAAGAATTGCAGGGACAAAACTGGAGAAGAGACTGAGGGAAAGGAGGTCCAGTGACCGACCCAACTTGGGATCCATCTCAAGGGGAAGCTCCAAAGCCTAACACTACTACTGATGCTATGGTGTACTTACAGACAGGAGCCTAGCATGGCTGCCCTCTGAGAGGCCCAACAAGCAGCTGACTGAGAATGAGGAAGATACTTACACCCAATCATTAGACTGAAGTTGAGGAAGAGGAATGATGGAAGAAGCTGAGGAGGAGGGCGACCCCACAGGAAGACCAGCAGTCTCAATTAACCTGGTTCCCCGAGATCTCTCAGAGACTGAGCCACTAACCAGGTAACATACACGAGCTGGTCTGAGGCCCCCAACACATCTACAGTAGAGGACTGCCAGGTCTGGGTTCAGTGGGAGAAGATGGGCCTAATCATTGAGTGACTTGAGGCCCCAGGGAGTGGGGAGGTCTGGTGGGGTGGGGGACATCCTCTTGGAGATAGGAGAGGAGTAATGGTGGGATGAGTAACTGTCATAGGGTGGGCTGGGAGGGGGCAACGCCTGGACTGTGAAAAAATAAAAGTAATTTTTTAAAAAGGAAGAAAGCAAGTAGGGTTTAATCTTCCAGATCAGTATCAGCTCCATTTCTTCATGTTTTATGGCTCAAGTGTGTGAAGCATCCAGCAATAGGTCCTTATCTCCGAGTTCTAGATGGTAAAGAGCAACTGCTGAGAACCCCAGCCTGCAATGTCTGTAGGATGTAGCCCAGAATATTTACCACAAATTAAATATATAGTTGTCATATTTTAAATATATTTTACATATTAAAGAGAAATATGTATTTCTTTATCATATATGGGGTCTTCATATAAATAAAGATTTCGTTCTGCTCATTGCTCTATACCTATTTTTTTTAGTGCTTATATAGTAAGCACTGAATAAACATCTCATTAGTTAATATAGTAAGGTTTTCCTCTGTGCTAACTACCCTATCCATTGAACATCTTGATCTTCCTTACTTCAGAACTTACAAAGTAGTATGACATATTTAAATATTTTAATTGCAATAATAGTTGTGTAGTTAGACTATTAGAAACAAGATAGTTTAATAACTAAAATATGTGACAATGTATTATCAAAATATCTGTTATATTCTAAGATACTAAAGCTTTTACTGGACAGTCAGTCATCAATACACCTTGAGGTCACACAAAAATTAAAATTGCTCTCCCACTGTCTACTCAGACTGTTTGTTTAACCTACATTTAAGGGAACAAATGGAACAAACAATTTTACTTGCCTTGATTTGTCCTATAGTCAACTTTTACAACATAATACAATGCATAGCTGTAATCTTAAGATACATAGTCTAAGGTGCCCGACTCAGAGAGCAATGTAAGTGTTTTCATATGTGTCTTATGACCATAAAAGCTAAAAACAGAAAATACAGATTGAAAGCAACCTTACAAAATGAACATCTGCCATAAACATTGAAGATAACATGTAGCTAGTGTTTGATACATAATGATGTTTGTAATAACATTTGTGAACTGCATCTATTGGTGTCAGATGTCATCCCTTGAAAAACAAAAATTTATATAAAGTATCCATTCCCTCACCTACTCATGTAATTCTTTCTATGCTGTTCAATAAACAAGCATGCAAAGTCCTTTTTAGGGATACAAACACAGAGAGACGTATACAAAGACACAGTGACAGATTCACAAGGCAGCATTCAAATAGACCCAGATTTTGACTCATACACAACAAATAGACAAGAAATGATGGAAGGCACAGGGCAAGAGAAGTTGAGAATTTAAATCTGAACTTGCTTTTGGTTAAATTACTCCAAGAGGAAATGATATTTTAAACATTATATTTTTAACTGAAAAAGAATTACACCTCTTTCCCTTTTCCCATCCCCCCCAGCTATCTTTCATTGACCCACTCCTATACACCCAATTCCCTGTTCTTTGACTTATTGTTACATCCCTTTTCTTTTAATTATTGTTACCTGTGTGTATGTGTGCACATGTGCATACACACACACACACACACACACACACACACGAGTGTGCGCGTGCCCCACCCCCACATATAAAACACTTGCTGAGTCTGTTGCTTGTGTGTATATGGTTTCAGGATTAACAACACTGAATTTGACAAACAATAAAGGGACTAATCCTTACTCTCCTTTTCCCAGCAGTTATTAGTTGCCTGTAGTTTTTTTGTCTACTGGTGAAGCCTTGAGAAATGTCTTCCTTTCCTCATTAACATTCCACTAATATTGTCATTGTTTCAGTTTTATGTGACCATTTCTAGAAGAGACTGTTTAACAGCAGACCCTCTGGTATTCTGGCTCCTATAATCTTTCTGCCTCCTCTTCTGTGATGATGTTCCCTGAGTAATAGATACAGGAGCTTTGTGTAGATGTATCTGTTAGGACTGGCCTCCACACAATCTGCTGATCTCTTCATTGTGTCTAGCTGTGGTTTTCTATGATGGTCTTCATTTGCTGTAAAGAGAAGGTTCTTTGATGAAGTGTGGTAGCCACACTTATTTGTATATATAAGAATAAGATCTAACAAGTAGTGAGGAATTATGCTGCTTTAGCAATGTGGCAGAAGTAGATTCTTTCCTAAGGTCCATGACCTCACTAGCATCAGGAAGCTGTTCACTGCCACTGACATGTGAATGCTACTTCTTGCACTATTTTGCATAACTTGACAAATTCATAATTCTTGTGATTCACAGGTGTTGCTGCTGAGTAGGACTGTTTAACAGCTTTTCTCCCTTCACAGCTTGCATGGTATTTCCTAGAACCACGGAAGCTAGATCTCAGGAAAGTGGCTTTTGGGTCAGATCTAGCTCAAGCATCTCAGTCCTGTGTCTTCAGCAATATGCCCCTAAACTCCTGAGCAACAACAAAGAGCTACATTAGTGGGTTTTGTTGTTTTGGGACCCTGACCAACAACTTGAAAGGAAGTTTCTTCTGTCTGATATTGGAATCATTTTCAGCTCTTCATCTGACAGAAGATTAATATATACAATATACAAAGCACTCAAAAGCAAAGAATCAAGAAAAAAATGATCCAAATAAAAAGTGAGCTAGGGGTTTAAACTGAGAGTTCTCAATAGAAGCCATTTAAAGTTGGCTGAGAAATACCTTAAAGCATGTTTATCGTCAGAAATTAGGGACATGCAAATTAAAACAACCTTGAGACTTTGCCTGACCTCACTCAGAACAGCTAAGATCGACAAAGTAACAGCAAATGCTGGAGAGGTTGTGCTGAAAGAGGAATCTTCATTCTCTAATGGTAGGAATACAAATTAGTGCAGTTACTCTGGAAATTGGTGTGGAGAAGTTTCAAAAATCAGAGTGGGGAAATCTCAAAAGCTAAAAATAAAACCTACCATGTGACCCAGCTATACCACTCTTTGGCATATACATAAAGGACTTAACATTCTTATTCCATAGATACTTGCTCAGTAATGCTCATAACTGCCCTATTCACAACAGCCAGGTAAGTAAAGCAACCTAAATGTCCTTCAACAGAAAGTGGATAAAGAAAAAGTGGTACATAAACACACTGGAATATTACTCAGCTGTAAAGAACAATGAAATCATGAAATTTGCAGGTAAGTGGATGGACCTAGAAAAGACTATATTGAGTGAGGTAACCCAGACCCAGTAAAACAAACAAACAAACAAACAAACAAACCACACATTCTCTCTCATCTGTGTTTTTTAGCTCAAAATCTTTAAATATGAGTATATGCCATGGAGTAACCATAGAAACTAAGACAGTATAAAATATAAAGGAACCACATTGGGGTTGGTGTGGGAAGAGAATAGTAGGTTACAGATAACATGAAGTAGGAAATGGAATAGTGGAGAGAAGCAACAACTAAGGAGAAGGAAGGAAGAGGAGGAGGAGGAGGAGGAGGAAGAGGAGGAAGAGGAAGAAGAGGAAGAGGAGGAAGAAGAAGAGGATGAAGAAGAGGAAGAGGAGGAAGAAGAGGAAGAGGAGGAAGAGGAAGAAGAAGAGGAAGAGGAGGAAGAATCCATAATGAAAAGTTGGAATGAGGGAAAAATAACACCAGGGTTGTTTGATAATGACTCAAGGAACCAAGGTTTTTATATTTATGTTTCTCCTCCCCCCTCTGTGTGTGTGTGCACGCACACACACGCACATACATTTCTAAGCTACTTGGATTGATAATGCTCCCCATAAGAGACACAGACTAACAAAAAACCCAGTACTAGGCATAGCAAGTTCCCTTAACAAAAAACCCAGTACTAGGCATAGAAAGTTCCATTAATTTCATTTTCTTATTGCAATACCAACACACTACTGGGGACTCTGAGTTCATTACTAATGCATTCAAACTGATGCAAAATATGTAGACATATTTCAAGATTGCCATTGGATTTCTAAAGCCATAGATAACAGCTAATCTAAGTACTGATTAATATACACAGTGACCATGACTTTTGCCACTGAAGTTCAACTGAAAAACTAACATGGATTTATTTTTCCTTCTTTGCAATTTCATAAGTGGAAGACTTATTCTTTCTTTATGAAATCATTTGTGAAACTGTTACCTTTTCATTTATAATGTAGCCCTTTTAGTATATCTGAATTTACAGCATTATTCATCTTGTGTTTTAGAGATATTAAGTAAACTAAGGAATACTTAAACATGACCACGGCAGTTCCATGACAGTTGATCTCCTGCTTTATATAGCTACTACATGGCCAATACATGTCAACTGTATATAGTATAGATACATTAGACAAAAGGGTTATTCAGGACTGCATGGGACAGAACAAAATAGCATAATATTTCACCATGCTACTCATAATAGTAGGTAATACGGGCCTGCAATTTAATGCTTAAATTGTTTGTTTATATAATTCTCAATTTAATGTTTTCAGTTGTGGTTACCAGTTACCACAAAGTGAAATCAAGTATTAGGGATGACTAATTTACTTGGCATCAAAGCGACGGACTATATATATAGCCCAAGAGACATGGATAGATGTTATAAGACATAATGAACAAATAAAAAAGGAATATTTATTCTATAGTATCATTTATTATGAACTAAAATGTACACACAAGAAAAAAATCTCATAATTATTCATACTTGGAGATGAAGAGATGGCTCAGCAAGTAAGAGCACTCATTACTCTTCTATAGAGCGCTAATTTAATACCCAGCTTTCAGAAGCAGTTTACAACCATTCGTTACTACAGTCCAAGGGGATCCAATATCTGCTTTTGGCCTCCATGGGTACTGCAAGCTCATGTTACACAGACATACATGCAAGCAAAACACACATATATGTAAAAATAGTAAAATTTAAAAAGAATTCACACTTAAGTAAGAATCGAACTATTTCAATTGGGGTTGGGTAAGACAGAATAGATACAAAATCAAATAAATTTTTAAAAAGTGGTGCATTTTACAAAGACCAACGATGAAAATGTACCATGAATTAATTAAGAATAAGTATGGTTAGACAATTCTGTCATTCATTAATTTTTAAAAATATACTATGCTAAATATATTCCATTATTATAAACTAATATATTCCAGATACTATGCTACATATTAGAGCTATAATATGTAATACTATTTAAAAGTGACATAGCCAATATTCCCATAGAACTTATAATTTAATTGCAAAAAAGACATTAATGAAATGATACTAGAAATAATTATACACACGTTATTACAAACTTAATACTAATGATATTAAGTTTTTTAAAAATAATTTGTGTTGGAGATTTAGCTCTGTAATTTACTATCTATGTGACTTAGAGCAATTCACTTAACCTTTATGGCTTAGTTTCTCTATCTGTAAGATAGGAATAGCACCAGATAAATTAAAGGGGTATTTAAATAAGGTAGTTACACAAAACATTTAGTGAAATTCCTGTATCATAGTAACTGCACACTAAATGGAAACCGTTATTATTGCTGCTAGTATCCACAATGATATCCTTTCACCTCTCATTTAAACTTATTATCTTTTAAGCAACAACTCGACATTTTTTGCTTCAATTTTTCTTGGCAAGTAGTAGATGCAATAAGATAAACTAGAAGTAGGTAGAGGGCAAGTGACATCTCTGAAAGACGGGAGATATCTGAGAAGGTGTATAATGCATGTGAATAATGAAAATCCTACTGAACAAATGAATCAAATTATATTTGGGATATTCTGAGTCTGATTATATATGAATTTATCAAAAACTGTTAAAATGCTTTTATTACATAGCATATAAAATTTTATTTCTCAGAATATATAACTACATTGAAGTATTCTTCAATAGGGCTAAAAAATAATGGATTGATGTACTTTTAAAACCTGAAAGACAAATGGTGATGAAAAAAATGAAAGATAACATTTAAGACTAAATTGTTCTTTGTAGATGAGACTATTATAGAAAATAAAACTGGTGAAAATGCAAAGAATCACTGGTCATGAGGTGCCCAGCCCCAATAGATATATCTCATGGAACAGCAGAAGAAGTGGCAGAAAGATCTTAAGAGTCAGAGGTCCAGAAGTCTGCTATAAGATTATGTCTCCTAGAAATGACAGGCAAGCTACACTTACGATACTTCAATAATATAACTGCCTAAATAAGACCCAAATGAAGAAATACAACAATAGACCCACAAATACAAAAGGGGGAAATCTTACCTGGCCTCAACCCTAGAAGTACTGGTAACTAAGAAATGCTAAGAGTGGGAAATTAGTCTTCCTTAGAGATAACCTCTCCCATTGGTTATGGACTACAAAGTGGTCAGTCCTGAAATCATGTATATGTAAGCTACACTAAATCACTCACATTATATTTACATAATTATGCATATATATCCATGAATTTGAAAGGGAGAGAGGGTGGAATGGAAGGGACTGGGGGGAAGAAAGGAAAGAGGAGGAATGATGTAGCTATAATTTAATTTAAAAATAAACAGAAGTCATATAAGGAAACATAAAAAAGTAAAATGCAGATAACAGAAGCATTTGCACCTTCCCAAAAGCATGCATACTGAAGCCCAATGAGTAAGAATTTAGCAACATATAACAGTTCCACGACAATTCTGTAAATTTAAACATAAACCTTATCCAGCAAAACACAACTGTGAATAAAGAAGGGAACGAACTCTTTCCAAAAAATGTGGAGGTTTTGGAGTTAGTAAGGTAGCTCAAGAATATAAAGGTGTTTGCTGCCAAATCTTATATCTTGAGCTTGATCCCCCAAATCCACAGAGAACTGACTCTCAAAAATTGTCCTCTGAACAACAGAGGTACACTGCTTGAGTGCATGCCCCCCATAACACAGACACAGGCACAGACACACACACACACACACACACACACACACACAAATGTAAGTGCTAAAAAATGAAGGCATTAAAATGGTTTGTTAGTGTTTTTAATTAGTTCTTTGATAAGTTCCTACCATGTATTTTTATCATATTCACCTCTCCAAGTCTTCCCAGATCCATCTCCCTTTCCCACCTATACAAATTTGTGTCCTCTTTAAAAGAAATCCATAAAGTCCAATGTGTGCTGTCCATATCCTCTCGGAAATGTGGCTTTTCACTGGAGAATCCAGGACTTTTCAGGGATCATACCTTTAATGAAAACTGAATTTCCTTTCTCCACAGTTATCAATTGCCAATAGGTCCTCAGGTAGGCCTAGGACTTTGTGTCTATCATCCCTCTCCTTGCAGGCATTTTTGTTTGGCTAGAGCTTGCAATGATTTTGTGTATACTACCACAAATTAAGATGTGCAACTGCCCTTCTATGTCTAGAAAAGAGTTTTCATATAGCTATCAAACACCTCTGACTCTTCCAATCATCTACTCCCTCTTCTGCAATGATCACTGAGCCTTGAGAGAAGGGGAATGATATACATGTTCCATTTAGGGTTGAATATTTCAGTCTCATGTTCTCTGCATACTGAACGGTAGAGGATCTTTGTGTTAACTGTCATTTACTATGGTAAGCCTCTCTCTCTGAAGAGGGCTGAGAGATGTACAAATCTATAGGTATAATAAGTCATTAGTAAAAAGTGAATGATTGATTTTCTGAAAAGAAACCAGCATACTTACTGGGAAGAGACAACTGAATTTGGGGACATTTTGGGAAGAAGTAGAAATCTAGTGCAATAAAAATTCCCAGGATTCTATAAGGGCGACTCTAGCCATTTTCTGTAATCAGTTAAGGCTTTCACTGAAGGGACTGGTACACCAATCCAGCCTCAAAACCTTCATTCTACCTTCAAGACATGCTGGAATAAAGGTCATGCAGAAATTGTGGGTGTGGCCAACCAATAATTGGTAGCTGAGACCCATGCCAGAAGAGGGAGTCTACCCCTGACACTGTCTAGAGACCCAGGAACCAGAGGCTGGATAACACAATCACAACTGGGAAAAAAAAAGTTAATGAAATGATTCCTAATAATACTCTGCTATACTCATAGACCAGAGCCTAGCATAATTGTCATCAGAGAGGCTTCATCCTGCAACTGATAGAAACTGATGCAGCTCTTGGTCTCTTGTTTCTCTCTTGCTCTTTCTCTGCTTCCCCCCCTCTCTCCTCCCCTTCCCTTCCCCCCCCCCCATGCTCATGGCTGGCCTCTACTCCCCCTCCCCTCTCTGCCTTTCTCTGCCTCTACTACCCTTTTAACTCCCCTCCCCATGTCCTGAATAAACTCTATTCTATATTAAGAAAAAAAAAGAAACAGATATAGACAATCATTAGATAGAGCTTAGGGAAACATGCAGAAAGGGTGGGGGAAGGACTGTAGAAACCAGAGGAATTAAGAACACCACATACAAAAAGGGACCACAGAACCAACTAACCTGGGCTCATAGTGGCTTGCAGAGACTAGGTAGCGTGCATGGATATGACCTATTCCCTCTGCATATATGTTATGGTTGTATAGCTTGGTCTTCTTGTGAGACTCCTAGCATTGGGAGTGGGGGATGTCTCTAACTCTTTTGCCTGCTTTTGGTATCCTTTTCCTCCTTGTCCAGCCTTAATATGAGGGAAGGTACCTAGTCTTATTGCAAATAGATATGTCATGTTTGGTTGATATCTCTGGGAGGTCTGCCCTCCAGAAAAGGGGGTGCTTGGAAAAGAGGAAGAGGGAGCTGAAACTGCAGTCTGGATCTAATATATGAGAGAAAAATTTGAAAACAGTAAGTCATTAGGAATAATTTTAATGCTATGTCCATGTAACAAAATAATCATGTTCGAGTCTCTCCTAGGTCTATAACTTGTCCAAAGATTCTTAACCCAGATAACAGTCCCAGGTAAGGGCTTTATTTAGCTACAGTGATGAATAAAATGTCATTTTCAGGAAAATGATGAAACTAAAGGTCATATTAAGTGCAATTATATGGTTTCATAAAATCAAATATTGCATGTTTTCTCTCATATATGATATTTAGTAGGGAAAACATGAATGTAACAGGAACACTATTAAGTAGTGAAAGAATAAAAGGGGGATTGGGAAGATAAGAAAAGGTAACAAAGGGTTAAAAAGGTAGCAAAGCATATGACACACACATATGAAAACATCATAACGAAATCCATTGATTTATACAACTAACGTATACTAATACCAAAAAAGGAATAAATATTCCTTCCTCAATAAGATTAATTGTTTTAAATGTGATCTTTATTCCCTACTTGTAAGACTGTTTATTCCCTCTAAGATTTTTCAATTTTCTCTCTCAACTGGCTTCTTTACCCTACCTTATCTTCCCTAGTTGTTTTTTTTAAAGTATTAAGATTGGGTACAGGTGGATCAAGATGGAAAAATACGAAATGCATCAGTCATTTTTACACATAAATTTCACCTTCAACATTCATTCATGCATTAAAATACATTAAGAGAAGCAAAGAAAATGAAAGATACTTTCTTTTAGCATTATAAGCAACAAAGCTCCCAGTGGATAAAGAAGACATAATTACACTGTCCATGTAGCTACTCCCTGAATTTCACACAGAAAAGGGTAGACACACCACTCGGGTACAGAAAAAGAAAGTAAGTGTAGACCTTTGATTTGGAACTCACTACCAGGCCTATCACTGTTAGATCCATTACTGAGAAAGAAATTCCACAATGGGAAATAACACATTGCAGTTCACGATATGGTTAAACATGTTGAGAGCCTATGATGTAACCTATAGTGGTCTCATAGCTTTAGTGGCCAGGCTTTGTAACAGTCTTAGGGCTGCTTTCACTATTCCTTCCTTACCCCTGGGCATGGACACTATCTGCTTCGGGAAAGGAGAGGAAAAGAAGAATAAGAATTTCCTTTGCAGCAACCAGATACAGTCCAAATGTTTATCCCAAGGGATGGTGTAATAATGTAGTTATTAAAAATGAAAGAAAAAAAGGATTTGGGGACTGGCAAGAAAAAAAGGATCATTTATAATAGCATAGATGAAATCAAAAGGAAAAAAAATTCTCCCAGCATATTTTAATATTGTATCTAATATTCTTTTCCATTCATATTCATCTTTCTTTAAAGCTAGTAGTTTCTATTTTTTATCATTATTCATCTTTCAAGTGAATAAGACCTGGCTTTGGTTTTCATAATTTATCTAACAACAATCATGCCAAAATCAACAATGGTTTCCTAATTTGCATGTGTGATAACCGCCATTAGATGCTCTTTTACTTGTCTTCTCTAATAGACACCTCTTTATAGCAAAAGCTGAGGAAGTAGCTATTCAAGTTCCCATTCTACTTCTGGCTTATTTCTATTCAATAACCTTTATGAATTCTTCTTTTTCTACTCATGTTTTAAATCTTGTTTTTATTTACTTACTTATTTGCCTTTTTCTTTATTTGTGCATGCTGCATGCATGTGTATTTATGAGTGTATGTAAAATTGTGAGTGTGTGTGTGTGTGTGTGTGTGTGTGTAGGCATGCATGTGCCTGTGTGCACATGGATGCCAAGAAGAGGTCATCATATTCTTTGGAGCTGGATTTTACAATGATAATGATAATAATACTACTACAAATGCATATGCCTTGTACACTGACCATTCTAATTTCTCACCTCCCTATCATCTCCGTCCATCCACTCTTCACAAACCTTTCACGCTCATGTTTATTCATTTTGTTTTGTGACACACCAAGATTATCCACATCTGACTATGAAGCTATGGATTTGGATATATCCAATGGAACTTAGTAGAATTAACAGAGGGCTAATATTTTGTGAAGGTCTTTCTGAGTTTTTTTTCTTGGATGATAGAACTATCTTGGCCCCTTCAGCTATAATCTCTATTCTCAGGAGACCTAATTCATCCCTACAGCTTCCAATCTTTACTTTTGAGCCACCAATTCCCAAATATATATAACATTTATTTAGTAGTCTCTGAATCTTAGATTAATATATCCAATTTATGAAAAACACCTGAGGAAGATTTGATGAAAGCAAATTGATCTATTCTTATCTCTTTGTACAAAACTCAAGTCCATGTGTATCAAGGACTTCATATAAAACCAGATACACTGAATCTAACAGAAGAGAAAATGGGGAAGAGCCTCCAACACATCAGCACAGGGGAAAAGTTCCTGAACCAATTACTCAGGCTCTAAGATCAACAATCAACAAATGGGACCTCATAAAATTGAAAAGCTTCTATAAGTCAAAGGACACTGTCAATAGGACAAAACAACAACCAACAGATTGGGAAAAGATATTTACCAATCCTACATCTGATAGAGGGCTAATATCCAATATATACAAAGAACTCAAGAAGTTAGAACACAGACAATCAAATAACCCTATTAAAAATGGGGTACAGAGCTAAACGAAGAATTCTCAACTGAGGAAACTCTAATAACCGAGAAGCACTTGTTCAATATCCTTAGTCATCAGGGAAATGCAAATCAAATCGACCCTGAGATTCCACCTCACACCAATAAGAATGGATAAGATTAAAAAAACTCAGGTGACAGCAGATGCTGGCGAGGATTGGGAGAAAGAGGAACACTCCTCCATTGTTGGTGGGATTATAAGCTGGTAAAACCACTTTGGAAATCAATCTGGGGGTTCCTCAGAAAATTGGACATAGTATTACCTGAGGACCTAGCTATACCACTCCTGGGCATATACTCAAAAGATGCTCTAACATATAACAAGGACACATGCTCCACTATGTTTATAGCAGCCTTATTTATAATAGCCAGAAGCTGTAAGCAATCCAGATGTCCCTCAACAGAAGAATGGATTCAGAAAATGTGGTACCTTTACACAATAGAGTTCCTCAGCTATTAAAAACAATGACTTCATGAAATTATTAGACAAATGGATGAAAATAGAAAGTATCATCCTGAGTGAGGTAACCCAGACACAAAAGAACACATATGGTATGTACTCACTGATAAGTGGATATTAGCCCAAAAGCTCTGAATACAATCCACAAACCATATGGAGCTTAAGAAGAAGGAAGACCAGGGTGTGGATGTTTCAGTCTTACATAGAAGGGGGAACAAAATAGTCACAGGAGGTAGAGGGAGAGAGGTACCTGGGAGGGAGAGAAGAGGTGAAGAGAAAAAGGGGGGACAGGATCAGGTACTGGAAGGGACAGGAGAGAAGTAACAGAGGGTCAGGAAATCAAATAAAAATATGTAGCAGTGGGGGATGAGGAACTGGGCGTAGCCACTAGAAAGTCTCAGACACCAGGGAAGCAAGAGGCTCTCAGGACTGAAAGGGGATGACTTTATCTGAAATATGCAACTAAGGAAATATAGAACCTATATAGACCACCTCCAGTAGATAGGGACAGCCCCTAGTTAAGGGATAGGGCCACCTATCCATCTCAAAAATTTTAACCCAGAAATGTTCCTGTCCAAAGAAAAGACAGGGACAAAAAATGGAACAGAGACTGAAGGAAAGGCCATCCAGAGACCGCCTCATCTAAGAATCCATCCCATCTGCAGATAATAAACCCAGACACTATTGCTGATGCTGAGAAGTGCTTGCTGACAGGAGCCTGGTATGGCTGTTCCCTGAAAGGTTTTGCCAGAGCCTTTACAATACAGATGCAGATACTCACAGCCAACCATTGGACTGAGCATGGGGATCCCAGTGGAAGAGCTAGGGGAAAGACTGAAGGAGCTGAAGGGGATTGTAACCCCACAGGAAGAACAGCAATATTAACTAACTAGACCCCCAGAGCTCCCAGAGACTAAACCACCAACCAAAGAGTAGACATGGAGGGACCCATGGCTCCAGCTGCATATGTAGCAGAGGATGGCCTTGTGGGATATCAGTGGGAGGAGAGGCCCTTGGTCCTGTAGAGGTTCAATGCCCCAGTGTAGAGTGATGCTAGAGTGGTGAGGTGGAAGTGGGTAAGTGGGTGGGGGAGCACCCTCATAAAAGCGGAGTGGGGGAGATGGGATGGGGGTTGTGGAGGGGTAACTGGGACGAGAAGTTTCATTTGAAATGTAAATGAATAAAATGATTAATAAAAAAAGTCAACACTGGATATTTGAAAGAGGATTTTAACAAAGAGACAGAAATGCTTGGAAAAATTAAAATTTTATAAATGAAAAGCTTTGTAAGGAAATAAAATATTCAGTGGAAAGTCTTGTCAATACACTGGATAAAGTTCAAGAATAGCAAGTCTTAAAGCCAAGGAAGAAGAATGTGAACATCTATACAACAGCAACAATAAAATAATAAGTAACTACAAACAGAACAGAAGAGCTGTGAGATGCTATTAAAAGAATAAATTTTCGAAGCATGAAAAAGAAGGGGAACATTTCAAACTAACAGCTTAGATAATACATTCAATAAATTCACAGCAGGAAATTTCACAAATCTAATGAAAGAGATGACCGTCCAGATACAGCAGGCATTTTGAACATTAAGCAGAGAAGACCAAGAAAGAACCTCTTTAGAATATAGTTGAACATTAAGCATACACAACATAAAAAGTATTGAAAGCTGCAGACAGGAACCAACAAGCCACATATAGTTAAACCCATTTGAATAACAGCAGGTTTCTCAAAAGAAATTCTAAAAGCTGAGAGGGTGTGAAAAAATGTACTCCAAGTTTTCTGAAAGACATTAACTGCCAAATCAGATTACTATATCCAGCAACACCATCTTTCACAATTGGAGAAAGGAAAACTTTCCATGAAGAACACAAACTAAAGGAATTTATAGCCACTAAGCATGTTCCCTGAATGTTGGTGAGCCCATTTTCACAAAATAAATACTACTGTATACAAAGGCATGTGTTGACCTCAGCCCCAAATAGACCTTGACTTCAATACCCTTAATTCAGACAGGCCACCCAGGCAAAAACATTAAAAAAGAAACATCAGCGTTAAATCAACATTATAGAACAAATCAACTTAACAGGTTATTTCACCCAAAGACTAGAGAATATATGTTGGTCTCAGTAGTTCATGGGACTATCTCTAAAACAGATCACATTTAAGGACACAGAAATACATAGTAAACAGAAAAATTAAACTAATTTCTTAGAATCTATCCATTCACAATTGGGTAACATTAGAAATCAATAGATATAAGTCTTAATATCATCCACCCATAAACCCTGTAAGATACAACAATGATTGGTCTGACAAGGCAAGCCCACTAGTAGATTGTTGTGGGAGTAGCTAAATACTTTCTGATCAGATCAAAGGTCCACTCCATTACATGGAACCCATACATGTCACTATTAAAGTAGCCCCAAACCTCTGGCTAGATAAGTCATAGGACTTAGAGAATCCAATAGTATTATCATGAAAAATTAACATAGTATTAAAATGACTCCTAAAGACCTATAGCTATGCCTACAGATCACAGAAACACACTCTCTCTCTCCCCCCCCCAACCCTCATAAAAGAACCTCCTCTTTGAAGTAGATGGCAACAATCGCAGAGACTCCCAACTAGTTAATATTCTGAGAACAAAATACAGTAAAGTACTTAGCCCAAGATCATACACTCATCTTTCATCCCAAGCTTAGGGATTTTTGTGGAAGAGGGGTTGGAAAGATTGTTAAAGCCAGATGTTACGGATATCATAAAGGAAACAATGTTTTCTAGACACCACAAGACAAATGCATGTATCAACTCACAATTATTGAAACAACATGAATAAGAACTGCACCAATTTCAGGCAAAATCCCAGTATAGAAGGCAGAAAGGTGGCTATGTAATTGCTCCACTAGCTAAGAACTTATTGTCTATCATTTCATGGGTACTGGAAGATGGGGTGTACATGAGAACAGGCCCCAGTCCCAATACTATCTGGATAGCATAAGGTAGACTTGATAAGGTAAGTATGAGAAGGTGGAAAGAGGAGAAAGTAATCTCAAAGTTGGTAGACATGGGATCGAAGGGTTGAGAGGGTAGTAAGGAGATGCGTTGAGGGGTAAATGTTTTCAAAATTCATTGTATGAAATTCTTTAAAAAAATAAAATATATTCTTTAAAAAACTAATTTACTACGATTTATGAAATTTACAAAAGTAGAAACTAGAGGCAGTATACAAATTCCTGTGTACTAAGTGATTAGTATATTAACAAAGAAATAAGGAGAGGTTAAAAAAAAAAACATTCTAGGAACAAGTGAAAATGAAAATAGATCACAGCCTGTAGGCTACAATGAAGATTGAAGAAGGAAGTTTAAGTGCCCTGGAAATCGATCATCTCTGCATGTCCTGATATGATGCAACCTGCCTGCTCCTGTCCCTACCACCATGACTTTCCCATCATGAGAGACTGCATCCTTTCAAACTGTAAGCTAAAGTAAACTCTCCCTTCCTTAAGTCTCTTTGGTTAGTAATTTGATTACAGGATTGAAAAAAAGGAAAATAGAGTGCTTTGATAACTTTTTAGTTTCTTCTGTAACAAATGGTTAAAAGAGAACCTTTTGTAAAACAAGGCATTCATTATCTGCTTAACTAATCTCTCTAGCTTGGGCAATGCATGATGTTTTAATAATTGTTCTTCTATTAAAAAATAAACAAAAAGCAAAAAAAGTTTGAAGTGCCAGCATTAAAGCAATTGAACTCTCAAACAAGTAACCATCCAATCAGGGTCCTAGAAAAACAAGGACATGTAAAACCCAAATCAGTAGGTGGAAACAAAGCTCTGAGCCAGGATGAGGACTATATCGCTTTTATCCCTTAAACATCAGCAAACTATACTGATGGTAAATTCTGAAACTTCATAGAATGCTGACCAGGAAGATGAGTGGGCCTAACTATATCTCCAAACCCAAAGCCCAACCCCTAACCAGTAAGGACCCAAGAACCAGAGAATCACAGAACTATATTATGCCTCAAGCAAACTGAATTTGAACTAAGGAAAACAAACTTACTTACTCAAAGTAAGGCTATAGACACCAAAAACTAAGAAACCCATACCCATGTAAAATGAACAGATCCAGGTAGGGCCTCATATACTAAAATCCACACAAGGGAAGCATGACTGTCAAATCCACATGAAAAAAAATGGTGTTCAGGGGAGTACTCTGGAGCAGTACTCCATACTGAGGTCAGGAAAACTATTCTAGGAAGGCTACCCGATTGGACAGATAGCTACTAACCCTGTTAGGAGTATTCAAAGTCCACTGAGATATACTGACCAATCTGGTCTAAAACGTTAAAACTATAGAAAGGAAGAGCAGAACACCCACCCACCCTCCCGCCCACTCCCACCTCACCGCCCTGGCATTCCCCTACACTGGGGAAATCTAGCCTTTACAGGACCAAGGGCCCCTCCTCCTATTGAAGCCAGATAAGGCCATCCTCTGCTACATATGTGGCTGGAGCCGCCATGGGTGGCTCCATGAGTACTCTTTGGTTGGTGGTTTAGTCCCTGGGAACTCTAAAGGGTCTGGTTGGTTGATATTGTTCTTAAGGGGTCTGGTTGGTTGATATTGTTCTTCCTATGGAGTTACAAACCCCTTCAGCTCCTTCAGTCCTTTCTCTAACTCCTCCATTGGGATCCCTGGGCTCAGTCCAATGGTTGGCTGAAAGCATCTGCATTTGTCAGGCTCTGGCAGAATCTCTCAGGAGACAGCTATAACAGGCTCCTGTCAGCAAGCACTTCTTGGCATCAGCAATAGTGTCTGGGTTTGGTGTCTGTATATGGGATAGATCCTCAGGTAGAACAGTCTCTGGATGGCCTTTCCTTCAGTCTCTGCTCCACACTTTGTCCTCGTATTTTCTTTAGGTAGTAGCCATCCTTGGTTAAAAATTTGGAGATGAGTGGGTAGCCCTGTCCTCCAACCAGGGTCCCTGTCTAACCTCTGGATATGGTCTCTACAGGTTCTCCCTCCCCTTTGTTGGGCATTTCAGCTAATCTCATCCCTGTTGGGTCCTGGGAGCCTCTTGCTTTCCTGACATCTGGAACTTGCTGGTGGCTACCCCCGTGCCCTATCCCCCATTGCTACACACTTCTGTTCAACTCTCATGAGTATTTTGTTTCCCCTTCTAAGAAGGACTGAAACATCCATATTTTGGTCTTTCTTCTTCTGGAGCTTCATATGGTCTGTGAACTGTATCTTGGGTATTCCGAGCTAATATCCACTTATCAAGGAGTGTATACCATGTGTATTCTTTTGTGACTGGGTTTCCTCACTCAGAATATTTTCTAGTTCCATCCATTTACCTAAGAACTTAATAAAGTCACTGTTTTTAATAGCTGAGTGGTACTTCATTGTGTAAATGTACCACATTTTCTGTATCCATTCCTCTGTTGAAGGACAAATGGGTTCTTTCCAGCTTCTGACTATTATAAATAAGGCTGCTATGAACACAGTGGAGCATATGTCCTTATTATATGTTGGAGCGTCTTTTGGGTATATGCCCAGGAGTAGTATAGCTGGGTCCTCAGGTAATGATATGTCCAATTATCTGAGGAACTGCCAGACTGATTTCCAGAGAGGATGTACCAGTTTACAATCCCACCAACAATGGAGGAGTGTTCCTTTTTCTCCACATCCTCACCTACATCTTCTATCACCTGAGGTTTTGATCTTATCCATTCTGATTGGTGTAAGGTGAAATCTCAGGGTTGTTTTGATTTGCTTTTCCCTGATGACTAAGGACGTTGAACATTTCTTTAAGTGCTTCTCACCACTGGAGATTCCTCAGTTGAGAATTCCTCATTTTCTCTGTACCTCCTTTTTAATAGGGTTATTTGATTCTCTGGAGTCTAACTTCTTGAGTTCTTTGTATATATTGGATATTAGCCCTCTTTCAGACGTAGGATTGGTAAAGCTCTTTTCCAAATCTGTTGACTGCCATTTTGTCCTATTGACAGTGTCCTTTGCCTTACAGAAGCTTTGCAATTTTATTAGGTCCCATTTGTCAATTCTTGATCTTAGAGCATAAGCCATTGGTGTTCTGTTCAGGAACTTTTCCCCTGTGCCTGTGTATTCTAGGCTCTTCCCTACTTTCTCTTCTATTAGTTTCAGTGTATATGGTTTCATGTGGAGGTCCTGGATCCACTTGGACATGAGTTTTATACAAGGAGAGTAACCCAGTTTTCTGACACATTTTAAACATCCAATGACAAGTGCTTGCAGAAATAAATGGAATTATCTACATGTTATTTTTCCAATTTTCTCTTATCCAGTGTCATTAAAAATATCAAAAAAATAAAAAGGGCTTGGGTAAGAATATCAATTAATTTTATTGGATCTTTCTGTAATTTGTATTTGTCAAAACATAAAATTGCTTAGACATAAAACATACGTATAAGCTCAGCATTTTGAAGGCTTATGGAGGAGGATCATAAATTTGAGGCCAGTATTGGCTACAAAGTCAAAGTTTTACTTAGAGAAAACCACATTATACCATACTAATACACAAAATTATTATTTGTCAATTAGAACTATTTTATTAAACAGGGTATTATGTGTTTATCTTTGGAAGAAGTCTAAGAAGTGGGTTCAGAAGATTTTACATGCTCACTATGGAGCCATACTAATGAAGAAGAGAATGCCAAAGGAAAGAATGAGTGTTGATGAGTTCCATTCCAAGAGAAAAGCAAAGAAAGCATCATAAACAAAAGAAAGAAATGACCTTGAGATCTCAAGACTTAAAGGGCTATGTATTTTATTAGTTGCTTCTTATCCAACAAAACTGATATCCTTAGCCTTTATCTCAGCAAATTAAAAAAAAAAGTCCAAAGGAATACTTATTTGCTGTAGGCCTTGAAAAATATTTGTAGACCTAAATATGTGATATCTATATGACTTCATGAAGAAATCTGCTTCAATATTTTTGTCTCTTCTGAGACAGTGAGATGATTGGATGGATAAAGGTACTTGTTATGCACATTGAGTACCACATAAAGGTGGGAGGAGCGAACCAACTTCACAAGTCATTTTCCCATTTCCATGTGTGCTGTATATATGTGCCCAACACACATCCTGCATCCATCATCATTGTGATGATAATAACAATACAATTTTAATAATAAGAGTAATAAATGAAACTTATAAAAAAGAAATTCTGTCAACTTTAGTATCAGGCTACACAGCCTAAGGAAGATATAATAATGTCTTATAATAAAAATGTGATGATAGGAAAGAAAGGTGAAAATATGGATTCAAGAGATTAATTCAGTTTTTCAACTAAATAGATATATGCTATTAGAGACTGAAATGAAGAATGTTTATAGATAATTAAATAAGTTATTAGAGAAACACTTTTAATAAATTCAAGATATTTAAGTAATTCAATAGATTTACTGATATTTTCTTCTAATTTTTACCTTGAAAGTAGTTAACAGGTGGCTTTATTTTTAATTCCTAAACATTATTAAGTAGAAGTAGTTATGAAAGAGGCCTATGCCATAATTACTTACATTTTCCAAGTGTGTTTTCTCTAGAAGGAATGCTAAATAACTAACCACCATATCAGTTTCTCATCACAACAAACTAGAGAGCTACACAAATTTTACTTTTGTTTTGTAATGGGTTAAACAAACAAACAAAAAACACTAGTGCATGGAGCCCAGGCTGACCAAATCAGCTGCCATCTGGGCCCAGATCCAGTGCTTTGAGTCACTCCACCCAACATCTACTCTGTCCATGAGCTTCCAGAGTGTATGGAGGAGCCCGGCCTGCAGAACCTGATGTCATTACTGAATAGGGATGGTCCTAGGCATGGAGACTCTGTGCTCTGCTGGAAGATAGCACAAAGGTTGAGCTCAGCAAGCCTCTGGGCAGCCAACATTGAGGGTGGGGGAGGGGTGTGCTGCAGCATGGAACCTGCCACCAGATACCCTATCTGGCTACAAGATCATCCTGACTCTGGGCTACAGAAGGATATTATCCAAAAGAGTTTCAGAGATGGTCTAGTGTTTACAGTGTTTCATAAATCTTGAGTCAGACCAATAACTCATTACAATGAATATTTTAATAAAGCTGTTTGAACAAAAAATACACTGTGTGACTGACTGCAGTTTCCAATGCCACTATGACAAATAAATATGAGATGGAGAAATGGGAAAGATGGAGGGATGGAGTCGTGTGTGTGTGTGTGTGTGTGTGTGTGTGTGCAGTGCTGAGAGGCATAACTAGAGATGTGACAGCGGCGACAGGTGTGAAAGAAGGCTGAGGTTGAGAACATGTCCTTGCCGAGTACCGCTGGCAGGGTAGCATGCATCTGACTGGAACTTGTGCAGATTGACTCCTGCCCAACACACTGCTCAGCCACATAATAGCCCTGGCTCTGAGCAATAGTAGGATATCCGAAATATAGACATGAAGAACTATGCTACAGGAGGCCATATTAGTGTCTGTGGTCTTGGTTGCCACAGGAGCCATATTTATATGACTGGCTTTTGCTGTCACCCGAGGCTATGTTGACATCTGTGGTCCATGCTATAGCAGAGGACCATGACGGGGTCCACAGCATGGTCCTTCTACAGCCAGAGGTAGTTTTTACTTTAGAGGCCCACACAACCACCAAAGGCCATGTACATGTAGCTGGTCTATACTGCTTCCTGAAGCCATACTGCTATCTCTGGGTCAAGTTACCACCAAAGGCCATATGGATCTGTGGTCTATGCTAACTCCTGAAGCCATTTTAAAGTCCATGGGCTGGGCTGCTGTTGGGAACCATATTGTTGTCTGGGGCCTGTTTTGTCCAGGGGCCCATGTTGATATCCTTGGCCTGTGTTGCCTCTGAGAACTATGATGGAGTCCATGGCCCATGCTGCAGCAGGGGGCTATATTAATGTCTATGGTGTATATTGCTACTGGAGAACATGCTGAGGTCTGTGGAATCCCCAGTGGTGGGATATGGATACCAACCCACCTACAAAACTTTCAACCCAAAATTGTCTGGTGTTGGAAATAAAGCAGGTCAGGCATGCTTAGTACTTGGATGAGAGAAATATAAGTATATTGAATTCTAATTTCATAACTTGAATCGACTTCATTATTTCATTACTTCATTTATATCATCTTTCATTTCTTTGAAGATATTTTAAAGCATTCTTACTAATTTTTTGTTGTTGCCTAAGTCGCTCTCATTAGTGACCATTAATCTGGGATTGGTAGTTCTGGAGAAGAAAAGTTGTATTGACTTTGCATGTTGTTTGAAGTTTTGCATTGGGATTTGAACATCTGTGTTTAGATTATTAGTTGCAGGGTTTGGGGAGAATACGTTGGTAATGCTAGTTTTCCCAATAGTTTGACAATTGCATCTTTGATGTACTGGCAAGCAATGTGTTGAATTGTGGGAAAAATGCTCTGGTATTTTAAGCCACTGAGTCATGATGATGGAAACAGGTGACCACATGATATAATATTTTGATAACTTTGTTTTTCTATAAAATTATATATTTTTGAAAACTACTAAGATTAGATCTGAATTTTTTCACCACAAAAATAAACATGCATAAGGTGTGAATACATATACATGTGTGAATCAGTACTGTACACATTTCAAATTTTTATTTATCTTTATTTTTGTTTATTTATGTTGGGATAGATGGATTTGTTTTATTTTTAACTAAATGTATAGATAAAAACATAATTCAAAATGTTAGAAATTATGATAAATTAGTCAATTTTTTTAATTAGTCAATTTTTTAAACAAAGAAAATCAAGTGTTAAAGGAAGAATGCTAAAGCCAAAGCACATTCAAAATCATTACAGTCCCACATCCATACAAGCTTAATGTTATCTTTGTGGTAAACTAAATTATCCTTCAAAATACTTTTATATTATGTCTTAAGGAAACAAAAAATACATAGCATTTTCTCAAAAATGGTCTTAGGACAATCCAAAGTCCACAAATTATGTGCCTACATGTGGTCAATAAATAAAACTGTAAGTTTTTTTTTAAAGAATGAGTATATATGCATGCACAGGTTCCCACAATAGGCCAGGCTGGCCTTGAGATCCATCTGTCTCTGCCTAAGTGCTCCAATTTAAAGGTCTGCCCCACTACCACCTGGCTGAAACTATAAATCATAATTTAATATTGCTTTAAAGTTTCAGATAATTGAAATTATTTTATCTCTGTTTTTCATTAAGAATTCATGCCTAAATATTAAAAAGAGAGACGGTTTTTAAATTTAAAAATAAAATATTACATTTACACACGAGAGTAAGTTATTATCTTTGGGAATAAAATAATAAATGTGTTCTTTGTTCATTTTATATTTTCCTGATGGAAATTTAAATTGAGTTAATGACTGTTGTGTTTGAGTGTGATAAATTGCATGAAACATAAAATAAGGGCATTTAAGCATTCAATAATTATTTCTCATTTTTCTCAATGAGGACCTGTTAAAAATATCAAGATTCATTACCCTGATCAGAAATTGTTCTTTCAAAGAACCAATACCATAGCTTAATTAAGTATTCTCTAACACTCATAATACTAATTCTTTTTCAACAAAACCTTCTTAGAAGATGATCAGGTTGAAAAAGCAAGATGAAGGTGTCTCCCCGTTCAGTAACCTTATGAAGGTAGGACATAGACTCTCCAAATGAAATTTATGTCATTACCATGATATCATGACAAAACATGCAACCAAGAAAGAACAGAAGCTCCATTTCCATAAGTAAGAAGGAACATGTTTCTTTACAGTGCTTGTGCCAAATCAATCTTACCTATATGTGACAATACCATTCTCATGTCTGAATATGTATTCCCAGCCAAAATAATTACCACCTGCCTGTGATCATAGATTTAGAAGTTATTTCTCATAGTTTCCTTATTTGCTGCAAATAAATTTCCCTCTATGTGACAATTATTCTTGGTACTTTGGACTGATTTGATTTCCACAAAGAGGTGGGTCCAGGGAGTCTGATGACATAAATAAATAGTCTTTAAACTTAAAATAACTTTTTTGCATCTCTCTTAAATAAGTATCTAAAATTCTTCATCTTAAAATCTTATTTAAAATCTAACTTGGTGTACTCAGGAGGCACAGACAAGGTGATTCTCAGTTCCAGGCCTGATTGGACAACACAGCAAGGCTCAGTGGCAAAACCATGCCTTTAAGAACAAACATCACATTTTCTCTCTCATACGAAGATTCTAGCCTTAATTCTTTAGTATAGTATGTCTAACATGGAATACCTGTACAAACCAGGAAACAAAGAAGGTAATGGGGGGGTTACCTTCCAGAAGGAAGAATAGTAGAACATAGGTTAAAAAGAAAGGGAAGACTGTCTGTCAGTGGAATGCTTTATTCACAGAGGGAGGTAAGGGGCGATTTGGGATGTGAAACTACAAGATAAATGGAGACTTAACCAGGTTAAAGGGAGTATAAAAAACATTTAGAAAATAAGATATAACAACCTGTTCAATAACTGCTTGACTGTTTGGGGTTGATAAACAACTGCCCTCTGAATGGATTTAAGATCCACTTCACAGAAGGGGGTAGGACCAATGCCTAGTACTAGTAAGCCTGACTAACAGCCCAGGTTAATGAGGTTGTAGAGACCTGTAAAGAGTACACTTCTGATGGTGAACTGAACTAACATAGCAGCACTGCCTTCTAAATTCCTACGTTTATTCCCATAGACAAAAGCAAACCCAAGCCTTAATCAGAGAAGTCTCTCCTTATAATAAACAGTGGTAAATGAGGACTCATAGCTGCTGAGATGCTGAATAAGCAATGAATTGAACCCAGCCCTAAACAAGTCATTTATACTATTCCCTCTATGGTTCAGAGAGCACTGCAGAAGAGAGGGCATGTAAAAGGCAGAAAACAGGGTGAAGGGCTATGAAATGCCATTCCTTACACTCCATATAACCAATGTAATCATTAACTCACCTCAACTGCTATTGCCTACAGAGCAAGATCAGCTCTAGCAACAATGAAAGAAGGAAGGGATCGTGAGAAACTGCCCTTTAACTTTGAAAATACTAGCTATTGATAAGATTCTTCGAGGGAGAATTACTGTCTTTACTTGTGTACCCTTTGCTGGGGTTATGGACAAATGCTACTGCATCTGGCTTTTATAGGAACCTAAACTCAGGTCTTTATGCTTATACTTTACCCATTGCCATCTCTCCAGTTCTTGATGGAAATTTTAGTACTTAAAAAAGCTTTGCAAATAGGATCATTATTGAAATTTAGAAAGCAAAGAATAAACAATAGAAATAAACAACAGAAATAGTCATATGAATATAAAATAACAATGACAACAACAAAAACAGCTGCTGCAATATAGGAGTACAAGAAAATATCTAATTAATAGTCATGTTAGCAGAAAAACAAAAGAAGATAATAATAAACAAAACTAATGGGCTGTAAGTACTCTGACTTTGGCCAGAGATATTAACTAAAAAATTAATGAAGCTGAGAGAAATTAAAATAAGTGCATTTCATTGTAATTAAGCTTGTGAAAATTATGACAACGATCTTGAAAGCAAACATATGGGAGTAAAAATAAGCAAACAACAGCAAACCAAAAAGAATGTTTTAGCAGCCAATGGAAAGAAATGAAGAGACTCACACCCAAACAGTAGATGAAGCTTGAGGAGTCTTACAGAAGAGTTGGGAGAAAGATTGGAGGACCCAAAGAGGATAGGGACTCCACAGGAAGACCACCAGGTCAACTAACCTGGACCTTTGGGAACTCCCAGAGACTGAATCACCAACCAAAGAACGAGTACAGGCTGGACCTAGGCACCCTACACATATATAACCATGAGTACCATGGTCATCATGCAGATCCCTCAAACAACTGGAGCAGGGGCTGTCCCTGAGCCTGTTGCCTGGCTGCCTGCTTGTCTGTTTGCCTGCCTGTCTGTCTGTCTGCCTGCCTGTTTATGGATCCTGTGTCCATAAATGGACAGCTTTGTCTAGCCTCAGTAGGAGAGGATGTGCTTAGTCCACAGTGACTTGGTGTGTGTGATGCCCAGAGGGGTCTTCCCCTTCTCAAAAGAGAAGGGAACGGGGGAATGGGTGGAGGATTTGTGTGAGAGGGATACTGGGAGGCAAAGAAGGGCTGATACTGGGTTGTAAAGGGAATAAATAAATCAATTTAATTTAAAAAGTCTCCTGAGATTTGATGCCCCAGGGAGGGAAGATACCTAGGGGGAGCATATTCTCAGAGACAAAGGGAGGGGATATGGGGTGAAGAACTCTGGGAGGGGGACTGGGAGGTGAGCAACATTTGGGATGTAAATTAAAAAAAAAAACAAGTTGGGGTCAAAGTTAAAGTCGTGACTTCATTAGATTCAGCTTTAAATCCTGAGATGGTCGGGATCCTGGTATGGGCAGGGGTCATGCCTATCCTGGCAACAGCAGCCCTAACCTGTGTAATTTTTACTTGAATAAAGTAACTGGAATGTTCTAAAAACATAAAAATAAATAGAATATTCCCCCAAAGTCTCCTAACCCCCTCTTCCAAAAGCCAGGGGCAGAATTCTATCAGGCTTTCAAAGAAGACCTATTCCACAACATTGAAACAGAAGGAACATTGCCAGACTCATTCTATGAGGTCATAGTCACCCTGATACCTAAACTACACAAAGACTCAACAAAGAAAGAGAACTTCAGACCAATTTCCCTTATGAACATTGATGCAAAAAAAAAAACTCAATAAAATACTCACAAACCGAATCCAAGAACACATCAAAACATCATCTATCATAATCAGGTAGGCTTTATTCCAGGGATGCAGGAATGATTCAATATATGAAAATCCATCAATGTAATCCACGATATAACAGTAAAAATGCCCATCTTACCAAAATGAACATACAGACTCAATGCAATTCCCATAAAAATTTCAACACAATTCTTTACAGCAGTTGAAAGAACAATATTAAACCTCATATGGAAAAAAACAAATGCTCAGGATATATAAAACAATCCTATATAATAAAAGAACATCTAGCGGTATCACCATCCCTAATTTCAAGCTGTACTATAAAGCAATTGTAATAATAACTTCATAGAATTAGCATAAAGACAGACAGGTTGATAAATGGAATAGAATCAAAGAAATACAAGTCCACATACTTATAGGCACTTAATTTTTGACAAAGAAGCCAAAAACCATACAATGTTATAGAGAAAGCATCTTTAACAAATAGTGGTGACTTAACTGGATACCAGCATGTTGAAGAATGCAAATAGATCCATATCTATCACTCTGCACAAAACTCAAGTCCAAGTGGATTATCGACCTCATCATAAAACTATACGCACTAAATCTGATAAAAGAGAAGGTGGAAAATATTCTTGAATATACTAGCACAGGAGACAACATCCTGTACAGAACACCAGTAGCTCAGGCACTAAGATCAACAATTAATAAATGTGACTTTATGAAACCAAAAAGTTTCTGTAAGGCAAAGGGTACCATCAAAAGGACAAAACAGCAGTCTACAGAATTGGAAAAGATCTGACCAATCCCACATCTGACAGAGGGCTAATATCCAAAATATATAAAGATTCCAAGAAATTAGTGTAGCATGTAATTTTAAAATAACCCACACTTGTTCGGGATAGGGGTCAACAGTGGTAGTCTCGCCCACCCCCTACAGCTAGCTCCAAGTGGCTATCTGGCCCTGGTTCCCCTGGCTGGCTTGCTATGCTGACCAGATATGAAATCCCTATCTGCTGTGGCTTCTCCAGGCCATGTGGGTCAACTCCATCTTTCACCTCTTTTTCCTCTATCTTTTTCTCTCTGTCCTCCGTTTTATCTTCCTCTTTCCTTCCTCCCACTCATTCTCTAAAACTTCCAGCACCACCTTTTCCTTCCACTGCCCAATCACAGGCTCTAGCCTTTATTTCAGTTAAATTGGGGAGCAGAGTCACATGGAATCACCTGAGTACAAGAGATCTGATCCTTGTCAGGGACAGGGTTAGCATCAAAATACAAGCAGCACCAAGGCAATATACAACATTTCCCCCTTTTTTTTCAATATAAAATGCTCTTTTCTCTCAGATATAAATTGGGCACAACAATTACCATTATGTAATTTATAAAGTATAAGATACATTTAACATCTAGTCCATCAATTCTGTCAATTTAGAAAAAGTACTCTACCATCTATTTTAACTTAGAAGGCTTACAATTTTACACCTGTTATGTCCTGGTTTAGGTGATAAAGTATCTGAAAATCATCTTCTCAATACTGAACAGCTTAGGTTGGTTATGAGACTATGGCCAGTCTTCAACTCCACCAGAAATCTGAGAGTGACTTAAATATTACCTGAAAAACTATAGGAAGTACTAATATAACTTCCAAAACTGAAACAAATCATAGAGACAGCTGTCTACCTGGACAGTTCCTGATTCCTCATAACATTAGAGCAATTGTCTCCAGCCTACTGGCCCAGAACATTTGACAGACCTGGTGAAACAGGAATTATCATGAAGGACTAGCTTATTCTGTCTTGGCAGAACTAAACTGCCCACTATCCTGTATCTTGTGTCCTTTCATGGACAGTGTTTTTTGTCTGCAGATGAAGAGGCAATTTCTGCCCGGTGGCTATCTTGCCATGATAAATAACTTTGCCTGGAGGTATGGAATCTCTAATGTCTGAGAAACACTTAAAGAAATGTTCAACGTCCTTAGTCATCAGGGAAATGCAAACCAAAACGACTCTGATATTCCATCTAACAATCGTCAGAATGGCCCAGATCAAAAACTCAAGTGATAGATTACACTGGCGAGGATACAGAGCAACAGGAATGCTCCTCCATTGCTGGTGGGAATGCAAACTTGTACAGCCGCCTTAGAAATATATTTGGCAGTTTCCCTGAAAATTGGGAATAGATCTCACTATACCACTCTTGGGCATATTACTCAAAAGATGCTCCACCATACCACAAGGACACTTGATCAACTAACTATGTTTATAGAAACTTTATTCAAAACAGCCAGAAACTGCAAACAACCTAGATGTCCCTCAACCAAAGAATGGATAAATAAAATGTGGTACATTTACATAATTCAACTATTAATAACAAAGACATCATTCATCTTGCAGGCAAATGGATGAAACTAGAAATGATTATGCTGAGTGAGGTAATCCAGACACAGAAAGACAGACAAACATGGTATCTTACAGGTGGACATCAGTTTTAAAATAAAGGACAATCATACTAGAAACCACAGACGCAAAGAAGCTAAGTAACAAGGAGGGCTCAAGTGTGGTACCCTTGAATCTCACTGAGGAGAAATAGAATAAACATTGTGGGTGGACAGATAGGGAAATGGACTGGAAGGGGTAGGGGTAGGGATAGAAACATTAGGGATCAAGTCAGGGGAGGACAGAGGAAGAAAGTACTGAGAGACAACTAGAAATAGAATTGGGGGGGGTGCTCTCTGGGACAAGCTAGAAACTCAGGGCAATGGAAACTCCCAGGAATCTATGAGGGTAACTATAGCTAAGACTCCTAGCAATGGGGTATATGGAGCCTGAATGGGCCATCTCCTGTAACCAGACAAGATTTCCTTTCAGTAGAGGAACTGGGACACCAACTGAACCAGAAATCATTTGACCTGCAATTTGTCCAGTCTACAAGATGGAGCAGAAATTGAGAGAATGGGCAACCAATGACTGGTCCAGTTTGAAACCCATGCCATAAGAGGAAACCCCCCCCAACACTGTTAATGATATTCTGCTGTTCTTGCACACAGGAGCCTGGCATGGCTCCTCATCAGATGCTTCACCCAGCAACGAATACAGATAGATGCAGACAGATGCAGAAACCCACAGGTAAACATTAAGCAGAGCTTGGGTAATCCTGTGGAGGATGTATAAAAAGGATTAAAGGAGACAGAGAGGTCAAGGCCACCACAAGAAAACCTATAGAATTAACTAACTTGAGCCCACAGGGACTCACAGAGACTGATCTGCCAACCAGAAAGCATGCATAGGACTAACATATGCCTTCTGACATATGTAACAATTGTATAGCTTGGTTTTCATGTGGGAGTCCTCATAGCAGGAACAGGGGTTGTCTCTAACTCTGTTGCCTGCCTTTGGGACCCTTTCCCCTAAGCGGCCTAGTCTAGTGTCAGGAGAAGCGTCTAGTCTTACTGCAACTTCATAAACCAAACCTGGTTGATATCCATGGGAGGCCTCTACTTTACTGAAGACAAAGGGAGGAGAAGTGTATAGGAGAAGTGGTGTGGGGAGGAAAGAACTGAGTGAAGGAAGAGGAAATTGAAGTCAGGGTACAAATCTAATTAATTAATTAATTAATTAACATGATTATATGGTATCCATAAGATAATCAGTTCGAACATAACATACAAATTAAAATAAAGAGGTGCAAAGAAGTTAAACATAAAAAATAATCAAAGGAAAGAAATTTTCAAGTCTGATATAAAATAACGTAAGTATCAGAATACACACACACACATAAACACAGACACACAGCAGGGCTGAAGAGACAACTCAGCAGTTAAAAGCACTAGCTGATCTTCTAGAGGATTCAGATTCAATTCCCAGCACCCACATAGCAGTTTAGAACTGTCTGTAACCCCCCCCACACACAGATATACATGCAGGCAAAACATTAATGCACATGAAATAAAAATAAACAAGTCAAAAATACTAAGAACAGAAGGAAATCACATAATTGCAAAAAATGGTCAAATTACGATGAAAACACAGCAACCATGAATGTAAATGTACCAAAGATTAGAGTTGGAAAAATATGTGAAACAAAATATAGTATAGCTAAAAAGAGAAGTAACAAATATGGTTACTATGTATGAAGTAAAACTTTAACAACTCTCTTTGATTAAATAATGAAAAATGTATAAAACAAACAAAAGCACAGGAGAACTCAAGAATATCATTAACCAACAGGAACTAATTGATTTTTATGTGCTCTGTCACATATGCACAGAGCATAAATTCTTTTGAAATGCCAACAAAACATGTACCAGATAAACTATAAACAAACCTAAAAACAACTGAAAGAACAAAAGTCATACCAAGTGTTTTACAAATACAACAAAATATAGAAAACAGTAGCAGTACAAAACAGGAAAATCTACAAGCATTTGAACATTAAATAAAAATCTTCATAATTCATAAACAAAGGAAATATACATTGAACTACTTGAAAGGAAATACAGAATAACCACATACACAAACACACACACACACACACAGAGAGAGAGAGAGAGAGTGAGAGAGAGAGGGGGGGGGGGGAGGGAGAGGGAGAGGGAGAGGGAGGGGGAGGCAGACAGAGAGCCAGAGCCAGAGCCAGAGCCAGGGGTAGTAATCCTTGTAGAATTTGTTTGTGTCTTGATTGGGCTCAGACTAAAACAATACATATTCTTTCAGTTGCATGTGTGCATGTGTACTTGGTCATGACTGTAAAATACATTTCTTTTTTTATTTGTATTTTTCCTTCTTTTGTGAAATACATTTCTTAATTTAAGCCATGGTTTAAAAGTTTGAAATCATACTCCACGTATAATGAGTAAAAGATGAAAGGGAGGCCATTCAGCAGATGAGACTAAATCCATCACAGCATAATAACCTTGTCACTTGTATAACAGAGGCTGAGTGCAAAGTGAAACAGTCTCATAAGCATGCTAATACTAATACAAAACTGTCTTATGATACATATAATCAGAATGAAATGCACATAGGTCATATATTCACTCTTCTGAGTACTTAGCTCCTTATCAGATGAAAAGGCAGAATTGCTTAACTTCTAGTTTGTTTAATTTTCTCTAAGAATGAATAACTAGAGAAAGTAAAAGAAATATGGCTAACGGAGAACTGAAATATAATAGGTGAGGTGATGATAAAGATTAAAATGAATTAAAATTCTTACTATACTTACAGCTATGACTCTTAATATGTTATGTTTTGGTTCTATAATCTTACTTCCTGCATAACTAAATATCCCCTACTTGGTTAGAAACAGACAGTTATGAAATAATCGTTCTAACCTCATGTTTCTGCTTCTCTAAACATACCTGCTCATGAACCTTAGGCATAGGATGAAATTCAAACCCCTCACAGCATGTCCCCTAATCATAGAGGCTAAACCCACCAGCAGCATAGGAGGTCAAATGATGCTGTCCAGCCTATAAATGCTGTAGGAAACAGTCTGTCTAGAGAACACTTATTCCATTGGCTCCAGAGGGATAGTCCATGACCATCATGGCAGGAAACACAGCAGCAGGCAGGGAGGGCAATAGAATAGCTGAGAGCTAAGAACTCTCCTTAAGTTGCAGGCCAAGAGATAGAGAGATGGAGAGGAAGAGAGAGAGGAAGAAGAAGGGGGAAGGGATAGGGAGAGACAGAGAGAGACTGGGCCTTGTGTGGGCTTCTAACCCCGGTGACAAACATCCTTCAACAAGGCCACATCTGCTTCAACAGAGACACATCTCCTAATCCTTTGCAAACAGTTCCATTAACTGGGGACCAAGCATTCAAACATATAGCCTATGGGTATCACTCTCATTCAAATCAGACAATTGCTATAAGAAATGTCTACAATTTTGAAATGTGGAAGATACCTGAAGACTGAATATAAAGTTGTAGTTATCTAATGAGGAGAAAGAAAAAAAGAAAGAAAAGAAAAGCTATATAAAACTCAAAATGATGGACATAATATAAAAGATCAGCAATATAATAAAAGTAATGGCTTATTAATAATGCAGGAAGAGCCTGGTGTTTAACAACAGCCTGTGCCAATTCAATGAAATGAGTAAGGCCAAAGCATTTCTCTTGGATTATTAGACTGAAAGAGGAAATACAAAGCAGAGATATGGTATATCTTGTTTAGTTAAATATTTGACACATTTCTCACAATATATCAGTTCATTTATAATGGATAGAATACAAGTGATTGGATCAACAAACTTATAGTAATGTGGTGCAATATATCCAGAGAAATGACAAGAATAGATTCTTGCCTTGGCTCTCAGAGGACAGCCATGTCTGCAAACACAACATGGCATCAGTAATAGTGTCAGGGTTTGGTGCCTGCTCATGGGATGGATCCAAAATTGGACCTGTCTGTGGATGGCCTTTCCTTCTATCTTTGCTCCATTTTTGTCCCTGTATTTCCTTTAGACAGGAAGAATTCTGGGTCAAAAATTCTGAGATGAGTGGGTGGCCCAGTGGTTCAAATGGGGGCCATGTCTGTCTAGTGGAGGTGGTCTCTTTAGGTTCCATCTCCCCACTGTTGGGAATTTCAGCTAAGGACATCCCAACTGGGGATGGGAGCCTCTTATAACCCTAGTGTCTGGAACTTTCTAGAGGTTCCCTCCACCCCATGTATTCCCCCCCTGCTACATTTGCAATAAAGCTTGGTGATTGGGCAGTATGAAACGTAGGCTGAGTGAGGAGTTAGGAGGAGAGAAGGAGATGAAGGGGAGGAGGAAGATGGATGGGTCAAAAGCAGTCCTGGGTAGCAACTTTTATCTAAAGTTAGATATTGGATAACTATTCTAATTGTGTGGGCATCTTGTTAATTGAGCATTTCCAAATATATAAACCCACTGGATAATCTTTAAGCATTAAGAATCTTCATTCTACCAGGTACCACAAGGATGGTGGATATTGTCTGGGGTTCAGCCAAGGATTGTGGATGCAGTGTGGTGGATTGGCAGAGCTATCCACTACGCTGGCATCTCGTAGGTCTACTTGTGGCATGCCTGGCCTCTGGCCTCTTCTAGCTGTGGCATTCATGGCTTCTGGCCACTTCTAGTGCGGAACATGATGGTTAGAGCTAAGCAGAGCCACCTTGCTGGTTAGATAGATTAGATAGCCAGCTCGTGCAGCGGCTTTTCTAAATATTACCTGTTACAACCCCATCCCACAGTGCTACATATTTCTATTCATTCTCCTGGCCCTCTGGGCTTCTCTCCTGTCTCCCCAAAAAACCTGATCCTGTCCCCTTTTCCCTCTCCTTCCCCTATCCCACCCAGGTCTCTCCCTCCCTCTGCCTTGCATGATTGTTTTGTTCTACATTCTAAGTGGAATAGAAGTATCCACACTTGGGCCTTCCTTCTTGTTAAGCTTCATATGGTCTGTGAGTTGTATCATGGGTATTCTGAACTTTGGGGCTAATATCCACTTATCAGTGAGTACATAGCATGTATGTCTTTTAGGTCTGGGTTACCTCACTCAGGTTGATATTTTCTAGTTCTATCCATTTGCCTGTAATATTCATGATGTTCTCATTTTTAATAGTTGAGTAGTATTCTGTTGTGTAAATGAACTACATATTCTGTACCCATTTTTTGATTAAGGGTTGTTTCCAGCTTCTGGCTATTACAAATAAGCCCTTGAATGATCTTTGGTTGATGGCTATCTCTGTGAGCCCCCAGGGGTCCATTTATTAGATTTTAAAAATGTTTTTGACAATATATTAATTATATTTATCACCTCCAAATACTTCCCATCTCACTAACTACCCAACCTCATGTTCTTTCTATATCTCTAAAAAGTATTAAAAAGTCAAAACAAAAACTGAAATGAGAAAAAAACAAAACAAAAACAAAAAAAACAAAACCACTGAAACTTGGGGTCTGTTTTGTGTCGGACAAGTACTCCTGAGCAGGAGGAATGCTTTAGAGTATATATAGAGTTGCTATATACAATGTCACTCACTTAGAGAAAACTGATTTTTCTCTCCTAAAAGTTATTGATTGCAAAAATTTTCTTGGTTAGGGATAGAATTTTGTGTCCACTTCCCCTTCTTAACACTGGGATTTTTTTTTAGTTTGAACCTGTACAGGTCTTACACATGGTGTCACAGTCTCTGTGAGTTAATAAGTGTATCAGTCCTGCTGTGTCCGTAAGATATTGTTTCCATAAATCATCTACTACCTCTGGCTCTTAATATCTTTCTGCCTCATAGATCACTAAGGCTTGAGGGAAGGATTTGATAAAGACATCCCATTTAGGACTGAGTACTCTGAAGTCTCTCACTCTCTACACATTGTTCAGTTGTGGGTATCTGTGTTAATTATCATCTATTGCCCTTCCAGTCTGCGCCTGGAGCAGTCCTAAGGTGTCAGCTCTGGACCCAGAGGAGGCTAAACTCCCAGGAGCTCTAACACACCCAGGAGTGTAGGATGCTAAAGGAGCATGGTGGCTGCCAGAGCAATGGGTGAGACATGCTGATGTCAGGACAAAGAATGATGCTGACCTGTGAGCTTGCTGAGTGCCCTGACAATGGTGACTTGGAAACATTGGTATTGGACGCATGTTCCTGACCCACCATTGCTTACCTATATCCCTGATGGGACAAGCTGCCTTGCCTCAAGTTTTTAGAATGTATGCAACAGAGAATCAAAAAGAGAAGTTATAATGACTCTTGTATTGTTCTTAAATGTGATCACTTATTCAAACTCAATCATGGTCTGGTCTAGAAATCAATCCAATATTGGAAATAAGAGTCTTCATTTGGGAGTTCAGTTCTGGATATTTTCAGAGACATACATGGAAGTTAGCTGCAGTTCTCTATGATGTTATGTTAGCAAGAGATGAAGTTGGGGCAGGATCTGGATTTCAAACAGGTGTTAGTACATGTGTTAGGGCTCTTTTAATTGTCAAGTTAAAATTACTTTTGTTTCTTCTACAGAATTTAATGTAAGTTGTATTGATTGTACACTTTCTAATTGTGTTAGTGTGTTGAAACCCTGCATGTCTATTACAGAGGTCTATCAGCCAGCTTTTGTTTTAGTGCTCTGAGGATCACAGAGCCTCGGTATCCTAAAAATAGCTTGCAAGTACTAGAAGAAGTGATTCAGGCTTTAAGCAGAAGCAAGAGGGTAGTGGGCTTGATTATTGCTGGTATAACAGCTTTAATTACATTAATTGCTAGCACTACTGCTTCTGCAATTGCTTTGACAGAAGAAGTTTAAACAGCTACTTTTGTGAATCATTAGCAAAAAATGTTACTAATGTGTTGAATATACAAAAAGATTTAGATGGGCATTTGGAAGAATAGATTGATGCTCTTTATATTCATAGTTGCTGTTTTGAAGCCCACAACTTGTGCTTCAGTGAAATTGCTTTTCTCAGGGCATATTGCAATAGGGTTGCTGGCTTCTCAGGAGGCATATTGTCTTGGTTGTTCATGATTTTGCACATAGGTCTAGTTATCTAGAGTTGTGACATTTGTAGTTTCTTGGTACAGCTATCTTGCCTTTATTTAGTTAAGTGTCCAGTTCTCTAAAGAAATTTCTATTATTTCTAACAGGTCAGGACTACTAGTAACAAATCTCCTTAATTTCTTGTCTAAGAAAGTATTTATCTTAGAGAAGGGAGGAGATGTCAGGGGCAGCCCTGCTTATACACTGAAGGCCTAAAATCAGCCATAGGCCTAAAATCAGCAATAGGCCTGTCATACATGTATACTAACACCAAGTCTTGGGTCTCAGTGGAAAAACATTGAAACAGATGGCTATAAGCTAATGTAAACAGGAAGCTTTTGTGGAAATTTACCAGCCTGAGTAGTCATAGACCTTGTAAATAGGTAGCCTTGGCAGACAATACCAACTTAGATAAGGACAAGTGAGTCATAGGCAGAGTCATAGTGACCTGTCCCCTGAACCTTCACCCAGCCGATACCCGGTTCTGGAAGATATCTGTATTCCCCCTGAACACCCACATTCCAGTGTCATCCCCTTCCCCACATCCTGCCTATCTGTGTTTATAACCCCTGTGTGAATGAATTACGATTTGAGAATAAATAAATAAATAATTTAATACATTAGCAGGAAAGAAAAGAAAGTATTTATCCTTTACGTTTAAAGAATAACTTTTAGGGCTCAGGATTCTAGTTTGATATGGTTTATGCCCCTCAAATTCTAAAGTACCTTATACTTTCTTTTTGCTTTCATGCTTTCTTTTTTTTTAAAGCAGAAAAACATTTATTTCTATCAAATTCAATACAAATCAATCTTCAAGCAAGATAACAAAACAAAAAAAAATTAATACAATGAATAGTTAGGATAGCATATACAGAACTGACTCTGTATTAAGCACATATGCCAAAATCAATAGGAACACCAACTGTCACTGAAGAAAAGTTGACATGTCAGCTCCCGGGAAACTTAAGCCAACATTGGGTTAAAGACTGCCTTGAACTTGGGGGATCACAGTGAAATGTCATTACACTCAACATAGTCAGTCCCCCAGAGATCTGTTCAGCTCAAAAAACAAAATTCACAAATTCAGTAGTACAAGTTCTCATGAAACTAGAAAAGTCTTGAACCCTACCATTTCTTGCGGTTCACACAAAGCCCGGGGTTTTCCATTTTTCTTCCCTTTTCCCAAATCCCAGAGAGAAGGTGCAGTACTCCTTGGAAAGGTTTTAAACGCTTTCATGTTTTCTGAGAGGTCAAATATAAGTTTTATATTTTAAGTAAGGTCTATTTTTCCTCTGACTTCTTTTAATATTGTTTCTTTACCTTCAGTTTTCTTTCTATATTACAAAATTTTCAGGCTTGGGTATTTTTTTGTTTTTATTTTATTTTTGTTTTGTCTTCTTGTCCTTTTGCTTTCCACTTCTGGAAGTTTCTACTAACATATGCTCAAGATTAAGCTCTTATCTTGCTCATTTCTGATCTTCATTATAGACACATGGTTCAGATTTTCCTCATAAGGACAGGTTTCTACAAATGTTCTGCTTGAAAGTCTCTTACCTGCTAAGATGTGATTCTCTATACTTGCCCCATTAATTCAATTTAAGGCTCAGTGGTTTTCAACAGCATGTCAGTTTTCTGTTATATTTAAAAAACACTGCTGTTTTTCAGTTTGCTTAATTGTTTAGAATGGGATTATGAATCCTACGCTAATTACATGCCAAGACAGAAACCTGAAGTCCTGTCTTCTACTTTGAATACCAATTTTACACATGCATAATTCTGCGACATTATGTTTTGATGTATTAACTCACTGAGTTATGCAGATCTTCCTATTCCACTGCATAACCTAAAAATACAACCTTCATTAAATATTACTGAATGATTTCATCAAGAAGCTATGTAGTTATGGCTAATGGGAACAAATTTTCTAAAATTCTAATTTTAATCTGCAAGGTTAAATTTCATCTTTGGTCATACATATTCTCAACTGTTTGTGATGAAAGAAGTGGTTCATCTCATTACGTTTTTAGAATGAAGTCTGTAAGATGTAGATGAGGTCTCTTGGTGTAGAGTCACCAACGTTGCTCTGTTCATTGCTTTCTATAAAAATGATATTCCATGAAAAAATAGCTAGTTTGGCTCACAATTAAAACATATAGCAACCATCATATTTCTTTATGCTGCAAAGAGTATCAAATGATCAAATTTATGGTCAAGACTTATCAAATTATAATTTTAATCATTTCTTGATGGACATTTTAAAACTGACTTTTTAATTGATACCCATACAACTGCTGTGCTGGAAAAACCTATAAAATAAAGCATATACAATTGTGTACAGCATATAATGCTTAAAATGAAAACAGAAACATTAGTGATTCACATATTATTACTTGCTGTTTTAGAGTGCACTCTCTCTACTTCCATAAAACAATCAGTATGAAGCATTATGCTGTGTTGTATCCAGACAGTTGCTTCATGCTTGCTGACAGGAACCTGGTATAGCTGTCCCCTGAGAGGGTCTGCTATCACCTGAATAATACAGATGCAGATACTCACAGTCAACCATTGGACTGAGCCAGGGGACCCCAATGGAAGAGTTAGGGGAAGGACTGAAGGAGCTGAAGGGGATTGCAACCCCATAGGAAGAACAACAATATCAACCAACCAGACCTCCTCTCACAGAGCTCTTAGAGACTAAACCACCAAACGAAGTATACATGGAGAGATCCATGGCTCCTGCTACACATATATCGAGGATGGCCTTATCTGCCATCAATGGGAGGGGAGGCCCTTGGTCCTGTGAAGGCTCTATGCCTCAGTGTAGGACAATGCTAGGGCGGGGAGGCAGGAGTAGGTGGGTCCGCCCGTGGGTGGGGGGGTGGAGGAGCATTCTCTTAAAGGCAAAGTGGATGAGGATGGGATGGGGAGGTTGTGGATGGGAGACTGGGAAGGGGGACAACATTTGAAATGTAAATAAATAAAATAACCAATAAAAAAAGATAGCTACAGAGTAAAAAAAATAACAAAAACCAGTTGCTTCATACACTTACGTGTTTGCTGTGCTTCTTAGTTGAATTGATACATACCAGCTTGGTTTGTATGCTACATGGCATTCAAACAATAATATTGACTAAAGTTATATTTCTTAGAATGTACATCTTCAATTCCATCTCCACTCCAATTTCTAAGCAACAAACACTTTATTTAGAGACTATTTGGATGTCAATTATATGATCTTATAGAAATCAATTACTCTGAACCTCAGTTTCTCACCTATAAGATGGGATTATTTGATAAGTATTATAAAAGGTAAACATACTCTAAGTAACATCACCTGGTACATTTTGGATGTTAGTTCTCAATATTTAAAAATGAAAAATCAAAACAAAACAATGCAGATGACCTAGAATTAACTCAGTCTAGTGAAGGAAAAAGAAAAGGCACACTTATTTGAAGCCACATGAGATTGTGAGTAATCGCAGTCAAAGGATTGCTGAAAATGTGCTTTCAGGTTATACAAAAATGGAAATGGTACTTACAGCTTTAAACGGCAAGGGTGTTGGTAATTGTATCATTTGTTATTCAGAAACTGTGATTGGGACTGACAAAAAATTTAAAAAATTAAACTACCTTGTAATTATTATTATTAAGATTTACTTTTTATGTATATGAGTGCTCTACTTGCATGTATGCCTGCATGACAGAAGAGGGCATCAGATCCTATTATAGATGGTTGTGAGCCATCATGTGGTTGCTGGGAATTGAACTTGAGACCTCTGGAAAAGCAGCTATTGTTCTTAACTACTGAGACATCTTTCCAGCCCCAAGAACATATATTTTAAAAGATCAGTTCCAGAGAAAGGCTAGAAAGCCTTCCTCATCTGGGCCACATACAATAAACAACATTCATATCACTGTAACCCCAGCACACAGAGTCAAGTTTAAGATCATCTTGAACTGGGCCATGAATTTCAGGTCAGTCTGGAAGGAAGGAAAAAAGAATAGGGAGGGAGGGAGGGAGAAAGGGAAGGAAGGAGGGAGGCAGGGAGGGAGGGAGGGAGGGAGAGAGGGAGGGAGGGAAGGAGGGAGGGAGGGAGGAAAGGGAACTCAGGATATATATTAATTACTTTTCTCATCTCTGTGACAAAATATCTTATAAGAGAGAGTTTGTCTTTGCTTACAGTTTGAATGGATACAGTCCATCATGGCAGTGAGTATATGGCAGCAGGATTGTGAGACATTTGGTCACGTTGCATCTGAAGTCAGAAGCAGAAAGCAGATAAGAAGCATGATCAGGCCATAAAACCGCAAGTTCCAACCCCAGGAACCCATTTCTAGCAATGTTATGCCTCCTAAAGTTGCCCCAACCTTTCTAAACAGCACAAACACCTGGAAACCAAATTGTTGCGTTATGGGCTCCATTTGGATCCAGTACAATTCAAACACCAGGTCAATTAGGATGACAAATTTTATTTTAATCAAGCTGCTACTGGTAGATCGGGGCTGCAGAACAGACTCAGGAGCTGAACTGGAACCATGAGCCAGAATATTACAGAATATTTAAGCTTGAAAACCTCAAACATCTGCGCCAAGTTATAATTACATTTCCCCACCAATCAGGATATAGGGATAAGGGCATTCCTTATGTGGTTGCTATATGTCAACTGATACAGAATGTAGGTTTTAGAGTCTATCCAATCAAATTCATTGCTCTTTTGTAGTTAGGAACAGTTATGTTTGGAGGAACAAAGGTTGAATAATGGGAGCTGTGGTTAGCAACAGTCATTAGGGTATGGAACAGAAGATGAATAACAGACTCTGTTCAGCTATTGGGAAGTCCCCAGCTCCTCTAGGGGCCTGGGACCTTGAACTTAGTTTCCCCCTATGACTAAATGGTATCTGAAAACAAAATGGCAATACTTAGGACAAGTTTCTTTTGCTTGTTAGCAACAGTTAAATGGGAACATCTCAGTGACTTTCCATATGTAAGGTGTAACCTCAAACTTCAGATAGTTTCTGGGAAAAAGTCTACTAAACTTCATAAATCTATTGCACAGCAACAATGAACAGTTTTTCCAAAGTTGATGCACACTCAGGATGATTATATCTGCAGTCTCACTTTAAGGTTTTACCTGCTGAATCTGATTTACATGGCCTCTAAACTTGTAACTAGTTAAGATTTTTGTTGCCTTGACATGAGCCAGGGCCATCTGGAAAGAGGAAACTTGAACTGAGAAAAAAGCCTCCACTAAATTGGTCCACATGCAAATCTGTGGGGGACCTTTAATTGACTAAGGACTAATATGGGAGGTCCCAACCCACTGTAGGTGATGGTACCTCTGGCTTTTATAGAAAAGCAGGCTGGGCAATCCATGAAAAACAAGCCAATAAAAAGTATTCCTCTATGGTCTCTGCTTCAGTTCCTGTCTCCAGAGTCCTCCCCTGACTTCCCTAAATGACGAAATGTAAAATGTAAGGCAAAAATGAGCCCTTTCTATCCAAGCTATTTTCAGTCATGGTCTTTATCACAGCAATAGAATGCAAACAAAGACACAACTGTATTTTACATTTCCTAAATCAATGTTATTCCATTTTTTCCTCTATAATTTTGACAGAGTATAATAATGGCTAAAGTTAGCAAGATGAAAGATAATTATGTTCCTGCCTGCCAGGCAGAAATGAGGAAGGATATTCTAAAGAAAGACTCTGGCTCTCCCTTTGACCATCAAATTATTGAAACAATGGACCAAAGAAAGTACAGTTTCCTTAGGATTCTCATGACAAGAAGAGAAAAGGGCTAACAGAGGATGGAAGATTTACAACTAGTCAGATGGCATTGAAGGACAGATTGACCTAGTAGAACATTGGAGCTGAGACAGTGATGGTCAGGAGATCCACGCCTTGGTGGGACTATTTACTTATGCATTTATCTCGCCTTCTATTTAAGCTTTACACTCATGTTGGGATCCTGAAGACACACTTGTAGGAATCAGTGGATTTCTGTCCCTTTTCTCAGTATGGCCCGCAGAATCAACAATCAATAAATCTCTCTCTCTGTCTCTCTGACTCTCTGTCTCTCTATCTCTATCTGTCTCCCTCCCTCCCTCCTTCCCTCCATCCTTCCTTCCCTCCCTCTCTCCCTCCCTCCCTCCTCCCTCCCTCTCTCTCTCCTTCACCCTTCCCATTCCCCCTCCCCTTCTATCTTAGTCAGGGTTTCTATTCCTGCAGAAATATCATGACCAAGAAGCAAGGTGAGGAGAAAAGAATCCATACAGCTTCGACATTGCTGTTCATCACCACAGGAAGTCAGGACTGGAACTCAAGCAGGTCAGGAAGCAGGAGCTGATGCAGCGGTCATGGAGGGATGTTACTTACAGCTTGCTTTCCCTAGCTTGCTCAGCTTGCTTTTTTATAGAACCCAGGACTACCAGCCCAGGGATGGGCCATCCCCCTTTGATCACTAATTGAGAAAATGCCTTAGAGGTGGATATCATGGAGGCATTTCCTCAAGGGAGACTCCTTTCTCTGTGATAACTGCAGCTTGTGTCAAACTGACACACAAAATCAGCCAGTATACCTTCCCTTTTCCCCCTCCCCATTGTTAATTTGGCTTTGTGAACTGGCCTATCAAGATCTTTCACTTTTTAGGTACATGTTCTGATCCTAACTCCAGTAACAATCTGTTACATATTATTTTCCTGTGGCTTCTAAAATAATTTGCCACAGAGTTGGTGGCTTAAAATAACAAACATTCTCTTACTTCTGTGGAAGTTAGAAGCTAAAAAAATCAATTTCACTTAGGAAAAAAAATCAATGTATCAGCAGGGTCATATTTGTTCCACAGTTTCAAGGTTTGAAGCTGCATTTCTTACCTTGTAGCCTCTTATTCACTTTCAAAGCCATCAGTGTAATGTTTACGTCATCATTTAACCAGTTTAATCCTTTAGCCATCTTTTAACCAGTAGGAGAGAAGATACTGTAAAGAGAGATACTTTTGCTCCTCATTTTGGGTATCAGGACACTGAAACAATGGACTTCAATGAATTAAAATTTCCTCAAAAAGTCCATGATAGGAAAAGGGAAGCTCTGGTGACAGCAAGAGAAGTCCCTTGACTCCCAGGAGGAGATAAGATGAAATTCTGATAACTTACTAAAGTACTTTGCAAGACACTGGAGACCAAAGGTCAGTAATGGAAAGGGGCGGCATTTTGACCACAACTGTCTAAACATGCATTCATTTTACCCCTAACCTCATTCTAATACCCTGAAGACTGACTTGAGGTTCACTGGACTCCTATATTTGTTCCTCTTCCCAATACAACCACCTTAACTAAACTTCCTTTCTCACTTTTCCTATTACTTGTCTTGTTTAAATGGATAAACGGAAGGAAGAGTCTTGCTTGTTGGGGCTGTTAGGGTCAAGCTTTCACACTAAAAGCTCCAGTAACAGTTACATTGTCTTCTTTTCAGGCCCAGTTTAATCTGGCTCACTCATATAATGGCATTCGTGGTAATATTAGGTCCCATCAAAATAATCCAGGGTCATCATATCTCATGATCCATAACTGAACATTTTCAGAGTTCTCTTTACAGTATCATGTAATATGCGTAGATTCTAGGTATGAAAATTTGATAAATTTAAAATCTTTTAATCAGTCTAGTATGGACAGAGAGTAGGGAAAAGTATTCCAAAAATTAACTTAACTTTAAAACATTTTAAACAATGTAACTTCAACAGCCATCAAAATCATATACATAGCTATTTATTAAGACACTAAAGGGAACAGAGATAATATTCAAATTAACAAAATCAGAAATGCAAAAGGAGACATAACAACAGAAACTGAGGAAATTTTTTTTTTTTTTTACAGGAACAGGTTTTTTTTTTTCAATGTAAAATTGACATGAAATTACAGGTGGCAATTCTAGAATATTCCCCAGTCATATATATGCTTAGCTTATGTGAATGTCATGGTCCAGCCCCAGTGAGTATTTTTTCCTATTTTGGGTCTCTTTATGGCAGCAGAGGGGGAAGAGCATTGGCAGGGCGTGGGTTGGTGGTAAGATTTAGTCTTAGGAGAAATTTAAGGTTGCTGATATATAATAATAAAATGTTTCCCTATCTCAATTATTTTTCTTTTTTATTGGATATTTTATTTTATCTACATTTTAAATGGTATCCCCTTTCCCAGATTCCCCTCCACAAACTCCCTATCCCATCCCCTCCCCTTGCTTCTATGGGGGTGCCCTCCCATCCACCCACCCACTCCCACCTCAGTTCCCTGACATTCCACTACACTGGGGCATTGAGCTTTCACAGGATCAAGGGCCTCTCCTCCCATTGAGGAAAACTCCTCCATTGTTGGTGGCATTGCAAGTTGGTACAAACACTCTGAAAATCAGACTAGCAGTTCCTCATAAAAGGACATAGTACTACCTGGAGACCCAGCTATACCACTCCTGGGCATATATCCTATCTCAATTCTAAGTCACTTTGTTTGCTTCAGTAGTTGACTTGCCTTCTTCTGAGTTCCTCTGAGGCAAGAAACTGTTTATCACCTCATCCTAAAACATCTTCAAAATCCTATATTCCACAAAACTGGAAAATCTAAACCAAACGAATGATTTTTCAAGACAGATAACACTTACCAAGTTAAGTCAATACCAGGTACACTAATAAACAGTCCCATAACCCCTAAGGAAATAGAAGCAGTCATTAAAACTCTCCCAGAGTCCTACCAGACTTTCAAAGAAGAGCAAATATCAAATTATTCCACAAAATAGAAACATATGGAACACTACCTAATTAATTCTATAAGGCCACAATCACCCCACACCTAAACCACACAAAGACTCAACAAAGAAATAGAACTTCAGACCAATTTCACTTATGAACATTGACACAAAAAATACTCAATAAAATTCTCACAAACTGAATCCAGGAACACATCAAAAACTTGATCACCATGATCAAGTAGGCTTCATCCCAGGGATGTAGGGGTGGTTTGATATATGAAAATTTATCAACATAGTCTACTATATAAACAAACTCAAAGGAAAAAAATCACATGATCATCGCATTAGAAGCTAAAAAATACTCTCTGACAAAATCTAATACCCCTTCATGTTAAAATTCTTGGAGAGATCAGGGATTTAAGGCACCTACCTAACCATAATAAAAGCATTATACAGCAAGCCAATGGCCAACATCAAATTAAATGGAGAAAAACTTGAAGCAATTCCACTAAAATCATAGACAAGACCAGAATGCCCACTTTCTCTCATCTATTCAATATGATACTTAAGGTTCTAGATAGAGCAATAAAAAAACTAAAAGATATCAAGGGAATACAAATTGTAAAGGAAGAAGTCAAAGTATCAATTTTTGCAAATATGATAGTATCACCATAAGAGACCCCAAAATTCTACTAGAGAACTCTTACAGCTAATAAACACCTTCAGTAAAATGGCTGGATACAAAATTAACTCAAAAAAATCAGTAGCCTTCCTTTATACAAATGATAAATGAGCAGAAAAAGAAATTAGGGAAACAATACCTTTCACAATAGCCACAAAGAACATAAAATATCTTGGTGTAACTCTAACTAAGAAACTGAAAGATCTGTATGACAAGAATTTCAAGCTCCACAAGAAAGAAATTGAGAAAGATAGCAGAAAATGAAAAGACCTGCAATGCCCATGGATCAGTAGGATAAACATAGGTGAAAATGGCCATCTTACCAAAAGCAACTCAATCCTCAGCAAAATTCCAACACAATTTTTATATTGACCTTGAAAGAGCAATTCTCAACTTCTTATGAAAAAACAAAAATTCAGGATAGCCAAACAATAAAAGAACTTCTGGAGGAATCACCATTCCAGACCTCAGGCTATAATACAGAGCAATAGTGATAAAAACTGCATGGTATTGGTACTAAAACACACACGTTGATCAATGGAATTCAATCAAAGACCCAGAAATAAATCCACACACCTATGCACACTTGATTTTTGATTAAAAAAAAAAGCCAAACCATACAATGGAAAAAAGAAAACATCTTCAACAAATGGTGCTGGTCTAACTGGATGTCTGCATGTAGAAGAATGCAAATAGATTCATATTTATAACCCTGCACAAAACTCAAGTCTAAGTGAATTAAGGACATCAACATAAAACCAGATACACTGAATCTCATAGAAGAAAAAGTGGGGAATAGCCTTGAATGCATTGGTACAGGAGACAACTTTCTGAAATGGATCAGGCTCTAAGATCAACAATTGATAAATGGGACCTCATGAAACTGAAAAGCTTCTGCAAGACAAAGGATACTATCAATAGGACAAAATGGCAGCCTACAGATTGGGAAAAGATCGTCACTAACCCTATATCCAACAGAGGGCTAATATTCAAAATTTATAAAGGACTCAAGAAGTCAGACCCAATTAAAAATGGGGTACAGAGTTAAAGAATTTTCAACAAAGGAATCTCAAATGGCCAAGAAACGCTTAAAGAAATGCTCAACATCCTTAGTCATCAGGGAAATGCAAATCACAACAACCCAATCAGAATGGCTAAGATTCTAAAAAAACTCAAGCAACAGCACATGCTGGCAAGAATATGGAAAAATGGGAACACTCCTCTATTGCTGGTGGGATTGCAAACTGGTACAACTACTCTGGTAATCAGTCTGGCAGTTTCTCAGAAAACAGGAAATAGTTCTACCTGAAGACGCAGCTATACCACTCCCTAACATATACCCAAAAGATGTTCACCATACCACAAGGACATGTGTTCTACTGTGTTCATAGCAGCTTTATTGGTAATAGCTAGAAACTGCAAACAACCCAGATGTCCACCAACTGAAGAATGGATACAGAAAATGTAGTTTGTTACACAATGGAATACTATTCAGCTACTAAAAACAAGGATATCATGAATTTTTCAGGCAAATGGATGAAACTAGAAAATATTATCCTGAGTGAGGTAACCCAGTACCAAAAGGTCATGCATGGTATGTACTCACTGATAAGCAGATACTAACCATAAAGTACAGAACACTCCTGATGTACCTCAAAGACCCAAAGAAGTCAAACAAGAAGGAACATCCAAGAAAGAGTGCTTGAATCACACTTAGAAGGGGGAACAAAATAGTCATGGAAGGTAGAAAGAGGGAGGGAAGTGCTTGGGGAAGGGGACAGTGAGGGAATGGAGGACAGGATCAGGTATGAGAGAGACCCAGAGGGCCAGGAGAATGGATGGAAATCTGCAGTTGCTGGGAGTTGGGGTTTTGGGAGGAATCTTTAGGAAATCCAGAGACTCGAGTTGGGGGAGACTCCCAGGAGTCAATGCAGGTGACCTTAGCCAAGATGCCTAACAGTGGGGACATGGAACCTGAAGAGGCCACCTCCTATAGCCAGGTAGGAACCCCAGTGGAGGGATAAGGACACAAACCCATCCAGAAAACTTTCAACCCCAAATTTGTCTTGTCTAAAGGAAATGCAGGGACAAAGATGGAACAGAGACTGAAGGAATGTACAACCAATAACTGGCCAACTTGAAACTCATCCCATGGGCAAACCAATCCCTGACATTATTAATGATACACTTTCAGACAGGAGCCTAATACAACTGTCCTCTGAGAGGCTCTATCCAGCAGCTGACTGAAACAGATGCAGAGACGCACAGCCAAACATTGCACAGAGGTCAGAGACTCATATGTTAGACTCTGGGGAAGGATTAAAGGTGGCATATATGTAGCAGACATGCAGCTCAGTCTCCACGTGGGCCTCCCAACAATTGCAGTGGAGGTTCTCCCTAAAGCTGTAGTTTGGCTGTGGTATCTGTTCCCCAACAGGGTTGCTTTGACTGGCTTCAGTGAGAGAGAATGTGCCTTCCCTGGCAGAGACTTGATGCACCAGGGTTGGGGGGATACCAGGGAGCTCACCTTCTTAGAGGGGATGGAGGAGGTTCTCTGTGAGAACAGAACCTGAAGGGTGCAGTGTTTGATGTAAATAAATATATTAATTTTAAAAAGACACTTAAATGTAAGTCTCTCTCTTGCTTGCTCTAGACAATTACTATTTTTACATAACTCTTTCCCTTTCTTAATACTTGTAATTTTTTCTTAAATTATTTGTTGGATATTTTATTTACATTTCAGATGTAATCCCCTTTCCCCATTTCCCCCCCTAACCAGGAACCCCCTATCTCATCCCCGTCCTCCTGTTCTTAATACTTGTACTTATTGAAAGCTTTTCTTTACTCCAATTTTTCTTCATACTGATTCTTCCAAAATTCTTTTTTTAATTTGTATAAATTATTCTCTCATATTTTTAAAATTAAAATATAATTACATAATTTCCCCTTTACCTTTCCTCCCTCCAACTCTTCTTATACTCTACTACTTGTTCTTTATCTTGAATACATGGTCTGTGGTCTTTTTCTTTAATTGTTGTTACATATGCACACACACACACACACCAGGAATACATGTGTATGTATTCCTACACATGTAAATACAATCTGTTCAGCTCTTAATGTTATTTGGAACAGGATGCCTGATGTGAGATTGCATCTTCTAGAAATAAGAAGGAAGCCACACCTATAATACTGCAACAGTAAGGCTGCCTAAACAATACCTGGATAAGAGTAACAACAATTGACATGATGATATGGAAGGGGAATGTCATACTGGGCCCCAGTACTAGACAAAGAACTACAAGCAAATAAGAAATGCTAAGAGTCAGAGACATAGTTTTCCCCAGGGAAAAGTCCTACAATTAGCTATCTAACACCAAGTGGTCAGTTCTGAAATCATATACATATAACTTATATCTCATGAATTTCTTTTCTGTAGTGTATATCAAGAATTTACACTGAATAAAGGTTTCTAAAAAGAACTACTCAGGCTGCTTTAGCTGTCACTGTAGGGCTGCATGTCTCACTGATTCCGACAGTAGATGTGCTAGACACTGTTCTAAATAGATTACATACATTAGCTCATTTGTTTCTTATAACTCTACCATGAAGAGATTATGTGTTAATTATCAACATTTTCCAGGAGAAGAAGTAAGACACAAATTAAGTAACCCATTCAGAATCACAGATTCTAGTATACTGTCAGGTCAAATTCAAACAAAGGCAATCTGGCTCTGGAATACCTAACAGCCATTATGGTATCTTTATAGGACATTAGGGAATGGATGATACATTCAGGAGGTGAAAAAGAATATCTTTAAGTTACTAAATTATTATCATATAGAAGAGGTATGTATTCTGCATCATTATTTAAAACTAGACCAAGAATATGGGCTGTAAATTATATCATTTGAAGTTATCATTACATCATTATGAATCTGCTCTACGAGTGTGAATCTTCCATCAATGGAAATTGAGCAGAAGGCAGATGAACAGGTAATTTTTTAAATGTTCTAAAATCTAGAGGGGAGCTAAGGACTACACATCACTCTTGAGGTAAACTAAATAGGCATGGGGGCAGGGCAGGGCAGGGCAGGGCAGGGCAGGGCAGGGCTATCTGTAGAGTTGCTAAAGGTTGATGTAAGAACTGTACATGACCACTGAAAACTGCCTAGGTACAACTTGACTAATCAAAATACTTGCTAACTATTCTTTTCTTCATTAGAAAGGCATTTCTATATAATTTGCTTTATTAAATTGCATGCTACTAGCATGCATCTGATGCCATGACACATCCTAAAAATCCAAATAAAAACAGAAAAGGGGAGCAAACCTGGCCTAGTTTCATTTTAGTCGCTATCAAAAAGTATTTTGGAAAAAAAACAACTTGGGAGGAAAAGTGTACTTTAGCCCCAAATCCCAAGATATAGTCTATTATAGTAGAGAGTCAAGGTGGCAGGAACTTAAAACAGCCAGTCACATCACATTCACACTCAAGAGTAGAGAGAAAAGAATACAGGCATGCCTACTCGTGTTCACCTTTCTTAATATTCTTACACTGTGCAGAAAACCCTTACATAAGAAATAGGACCATCCACACTAGACTAAGTCTTCCCACATCAATTCATGTAATCAAGACAGTTCCCCCAGACCTGGCCACAGGCAAACCTAATCTAAACAGTCCCCCTATGAGATTTTCTTTCCATGTGATTCTAAATTGTATCAAGTTGACAAAGTAACTATCATATATGGACCTCTCAAATAGCCCTTAGTTTTAGCTGTCTCTCCATGTATTCCCTCCCCTAACCCCCTTTCCCTCCAACTCTCTATTTCAGCTTCTTAAAATATGTACATATATAAAAGAAACCTAAATGGAATCACCAAATAAAAGGGGAGAAACAAAGCCCCAACTAGCTATATCTCTTAAATGAAACTTCCAGTGCTGGGAATAGGTTGTATCTAATTGTACTGTTAATCAAATAGGCTCCATGGAAACACCTGCCACTACCACCACCCTCATACCCCACCCCTGGAAAAAAAAACCCTTAAGATATTACCAAGGCTATTGATTGTTTCCCACAAACTGATGGTAAGGTTATATTGTTAAAGACAAGCTGGTGCCTACCTAGTTCATGATACTCTGCCCACTACCAGAGCAGAAAGATAAATACCAACTCAGCTGCAAACCCTTCGATCTACAATGGGGACCTGCCTGCAAGTTATGCTGATGCAATAATGGCACGAGCTTATGAGAGTAATAAACAACTGTATGTTTGGATTTAAGGCCCACCCCATGACATGGAACCCATGCTTGACATTGCTTAAGAACCCACTGGCTAGATCATGGACCCAGGTAAAAACCAAATACTACTTTCCTGCCAAAGGAGCACAGCAATAAAATGACTGCTAATGACATTCTGCTATACTCATAGATTAGTGTTTTGCTCAGCCTTCATCAGAGGAGTTGCCTCCTGCAGTAGATGGAAACAAATACAGACACTCACAACTGGGCAATGCACGGAGACTAAATGACCTTAAACACTCAGTCCTAAATGGAAGGATTTTTATCAAATCTCTCCCCTCAAGGAACTCTGTGGAAGACAAGGCAGAAAGATTTTAAGAGCCAGTGAGGATGGAAGAAACCAAGGAAACAAGGCCATGACTCATAAAAGTATACATTTTACATCATTGCTAACTGCAAAAGTATTACATAAATATGTATCTTCACTGTGTCCAATGAACCGTGGTATTTTTAAAGTCACATTCACTTTTGAAATACCATTGATCAGAACTCATGAGACTGACTCATAATTTAATCAATGAGTTTCAATTTATATTTTAAAATGCTTGAACTAAGACCACTTTTTGCTTGTTGTTTCTAAAGCATTTCTGGTTTTATGCTGACAAAAATAGAAGCTTTCTGTCCAGTTCCCTGATCATCTTGACTCATTATGATCTTTCATATTATGTCAGCTACCCTGTCCCACAGTTAGACTTTTATTTACATCACAGTCTAAGACTTGAAATGTTATGCATTTATTAGTTTGCACTTATTCAACTACATGTGTATGTATGTGCATGCCATGTTGTGGAGGTCAGAGGATAACTTGTGGGAGTTCCCTCTCTCCTTCCCTTTACCATGAGGCTTTCAGAGATCAAACTCAGGACATCATGCTTGGTGAGTTATTGGTGGTATCTTTGCTGACTGAGCCAACTCACAGGCCCCCAAATCTCATTTTCATGCATTCAATGTCACCTTTAGTAACTCTCTAGAACACTAGCAAAATTCACTAATCATATGTTCATCTCATACCTTTCACTCCATCATCCTTTTATATCCTTTCATATATATTAATATACATGAAAAACTTTATAGTTATCCATTCTATATATCTTCAACTGCCCTGGAAATCTTTTCCTTGGAAAATAGCCAAAACTAGCTAAATCAAATTAACTCATTACATTTCTCAAACAATTCAGAAAGCATAATGCAAAGTCATGGAAGGTGTCCAGAGTAGAGGAGGGTAGCTATGGTAGATTTTTATGGAGTATCAGCAGCCTGCAAGATGAAAATGAATTTATAGTGCATCACTTGTGAGTCAGAGTTCAGAGAACATAGCTAGGAAGGGAATCTATAATGAAGGAAAGATACCTATTATGAAATTTCAAAACTTAACGTAAAAATCAAGACATCTGTCAGAAGGCCATACTTCTGAACATACAACTTATGTCATCAAACAAGAAAAAAAAATCAAGCTAGTTCCTAATTTGAAGCTTCACCCCTACTTGCTAGCATTTATGGTCCTGGAAGGTACTTTGCATATTATCAGAGGAGTAAAGTAAGGATCAACTTCACATAGCTGAATGAAATCCTGTAATCTACAACAGAGACCTGCCTGCAAAATTTATGAATGCAATACTGGCACAAAGCTTGTGGGAGGACCAGCTACTTTTTAAAATTAGATTTAAGGCCCATTCCAGATAGAACCTATACCTCACACTGATAAAGTGGCCAAGGACTAGACAGGTCACAGGCCTTGGGGAAAACCTACTACTATTATTCTGCTAAAGAACCATAGCAATAAAATGAATCCTAATGACATATTTCACAGACCAGTTCCTCAGTCAATCCTTGTCAGAGAAGCTTCTTGCAATAGGTTTTAATTAACAGAGACCCACAAAGCATACCATCTAAAAATTTAAATAAAAAATGAATTATTCCATGGCCTATACTATTAACTAAAAGAACGACTTCTTGATAAAACCAATAACTTAAATAGGATTAAGAATTTCCTAAACAGTAGCCAAAATGTCTAAGGTGTAATGAAAAATTACTCTTTGTATCAAGAGCTATGGAAGCCCTAAGCTGAATGAGAAAAGATAATTAACTGAACAAAAATACCAAGATGTCTTCAAGGATTTAAAGGGAGAGGTTGTGAGAGTTACTAAAGAGATGTTAAATAAATATATTTTAATTAAAATAAAAATGTGTTTATTGAAAAAAACCACATACAATTCTTCAACAAGTAATTAAAAATAATCTTGAGACAAATGCAAAAATATTGGAAAATATAAGCAAAGAAATGAGTCAGTTTCAATTTAAAAACCTAAATGCAAATTGTATGACTAATAAAACACAATAGCTAATGTCTTTTAAATAGCTATCTGCACTCAATAATAGAGTGAAGATAAAACAGAGTTATCAAAATCGAAGGCAGAATTTAGGTATAATTTACCTGGTCTTAACAAGAAAAAAATAGGGGAAACACAGACTCTTAGGCATCTGTGGAACATAACAAATGATCAAAAATTTGTCTGTATTGTCACAGATATAGAGCTCTAAAAGAAAAAAACAGGGGGATGAAAATAAAACAATAAAATGTAGTCTGCTTAAGAGAAGAAGCTGGTAGAAAAGAAAATCTGAGACCTTTCTACAGTGGGGAAGCAAAATTGAACAACAATCCATAGACTGATTTCCTCCTGAGAAACCAGCTAATAGGTTCCTGCATCTCAGGCAAGCATGAATCCAGCCATACTAAAGTCAAGATGAAAGGCTATTGTACTTACTTGCCATCATTTCTCTGTCCAGCTCAGCACAGTATAATTGGAGAAAACTCAATTGTTGGCTTATTCCTGGAGAGGGAAAAAATAAAAGACTAAACATATGTTGAACATATGGACTTACAGGGGTGGGGGTGGGTCTGTGTATGTGGAAGTTACATCTTCCCTGAGTAGAAGCACTGATATTAAAGGGTGCCAAGTGGAGGGGCCATTGAAAATAACACAAATATTTAGGCTAAATCCCCACCCCCACAAAGTATGGAACAACAGAGAAAAAAATTCCAACTCTAAAATTCTCCTTGAGAAGGAAAAGAGTTGAAACATATGTCTAAACGCTGTCTTTTCGGATAACTACCTAAGGTTTAGGCTCAAATACCACCACACTAAGAATACCTCTATGAACACTCTAAGAACCAGAATGCTCATCATGTCTGAAAGGCAACTGAGAATAAAATGGCTTTCTATGACTTGTTGCTGCTCCATTTGAAATGTAGTAGAACAGAGTTTAATACAACTTAGTGACTTCTATTTTAATGGAAAGGGAAGAATAGAGTAGGGTGAGTGTTCAAATTTTCATTTTTTAAGGCTACTTCCCATAGTAACGATTTGTTTCACCAGTAAACACATTGTTTCAATGCATTTTTACTTAAAATAGAATTATATCACGTTGCTCCTTCCTGTTCCTCCCATCAGCTCCTCCCGGGTATTCTCCATCTAATATTTCCCAGGACCCCTACTCTCAAAATGATAGCCTTTTATTCTTTGATCATTATTTTACATACATTCACATGTATATATGTACAAATATATAAATACAACATGCTAAGTCCAGTTTTGTTTTCTGTGTGTATATGGTTTCTGGGCTAACCATTGTATATTGGATAATCAATAAGGGTCCTCATCCCTAGGAGAAGCTAATTTTCCATCTCTCAGCAGTTACTAATTGCCTACAGTTCTTTGGTTAAGGGTAGAACCCTGTGAAATTTTGCCTCTTACACGTTAGTGTGTCTTCTAATACCACCATTATTCTGCTTGTTTCAGTAGTCATTTCTAGAAAAGACTGTTTTACAGCTCTCTTCTAGATATTCTGGTTCTTAAGAGTTTTTTTTCCTGCCCCTCTTCATTGATTTTCCCTGAGCCACAAATGCAGGAACAGGAATGTAGGTGATCTAATAGGGCTGGGCTGCCCACAATCCCATGATATTCTCATTGTGATCAGTTATCTCTGTGACAGATTCCATTTGCTGAAAAGAAAAGCGTCTTTGATGCGGGTAGTGGCTATACTTATATGTGGGTATAAGGATACAATTAATAATGTACTAAGTAATGCTGGCCCAGCAAAGATCCATAGCCTCACTAGCCCTGAGAAGATAGATTTCCAGTACAAATTATGATTTCCTTCCTGATGATGAGACTTGAATCTAACTAAATAGCTATTGGATACCACCAACATGTGCGCCATATGTGATGGATATCTTAGCATGCTGGTCATTGTTGTGATTCATATGTATTGCAGCGGGATAAGACTATTAATTTCTTCCCTCTGTTGGCAGTTTGTATAGTATTTTCTGGTACCATGGAAGCTACACTACAAGAAGGAATCTTTCAGGTTAGAATCAGCTCAAACCATCCAAGCCCTGTGTCCTAAGTGTTCAGTGTGTTTAGCAACCAAGAATCAACCAAAGACAATATCAATGATTTTTATATTGTTTTAGGAGTCAATTGTCTACATTGCCCAACTATGCAAAAGGAGCTTTGACATACCTAGTACTAAAGGGATTTGTTGTTGATGTTGTTAGTCTATGATTCCTGTGGGAACACTGACAGCTCAGGTAGCATAATTTCCACCACCACCACCTCTCTCTCGTTCTCTCTCTCTCTCTCTCTCTCTCTCTCTCTCTCTCTCTCTCTCTCTCCATATATATGTGTGTGTGTGTGTGTGTGTGTGTATACATACACATGTGTGTATGTATAGAAATACTGGTTTCATTTTTCTTTACAGTTAAATAGTATTACATTGTAAAGATTTTCAATGTCTGGTCTCAGTAGGAGAGGAAGCACCAAGCCTCGAATAGACTTGAAGTGCAAGGGTGATGGGGATACTCAGGGGTCCTCACTCCCTCAGAGGAGAAGGGGAGGGGGATCAGGGATGGAGGAAGGATTGTGGGAGAGGAGGGCAGGGAACATGATATAAAATGAATAAGAAAAAAACATTAAATTAAAAAAAACCCAGCAGCTTTAAAAGCTCAATACTAAAGAGAGACACCAGAGATAGCAAACGTTGTAAATAAAAATCAGGGGGGAAATGAATAAATCTTTGGATGAGGAGGGCACCTTCAGGACACAACAGAGAACTGAGATAAGGGAGGCACCCAAGAGTCAATGGAGGTGACCTTAGCTATAACTCTCAGCATTGGGATTACAGAACCTGAAGAGGCCACCTCCGATAGCCAGACAGGAACCTCAGTGGAGCGATAGGGAAACCAACTCACAAAACTTTTGACCCAAAATTTATCCTGTTTACAAGAAATCCGGGGACTGGGATATGGAGCAGAGATGGAAAGAATGGTCAACCAACAATTAGCCCAACTAGAGACCCATCCCATGGGTAAACACCAATCCCCAACATTTTTAATGATACTCTGTTATGCTTGCACATAGGAGTCTAGCATAGCTGTCCTCTGAGAGACTCCACTCAGCAGGTGACTCAGACAGATGCAGACACCCACAGCCAAACAGTGGTTGGAACGTAGGAACTCTTATGGAAGATTTAAGGCCTCAAGGGGAATAGGAACTCCACAGGAAGACCAAGTGATTTAACTAACCTGGACCCTTGGGTTTCTTAGAGACTGTACCACCAACCAAAGAGCATACAGGGGATGGACCTAGACATGGACCTAGACCTCCCGGCTCATATGTAGCAGATGTGCAGCTTGGTCTTCATGTGGGTCCTGAACAACTGGAGCAGGGGCTATCCCAAAAGTTGTTGCCTGTCTGTGGGATAGGTTCTCCTATCTGGGCTGCCTTGTCTGGGGTCAGTGGGAGATGATAAGCCTAGCTAGCCTCACGGAGATTTGATGTGCCAGGATGGGGGGAGATATCTGGGGGGGGACCCACTTGCTCAGAGGAAAAGAGGAGAGAAAGTAGGGGAAGGGTTGTGGGAGAGGGTGACCAGGTTGGGGCAGTGAGTGGGATGTGAAGTGAATAAGTAAAATATTTAAATAAATAAAAAATAAAATTTACTGTAAAAAACAAAAACAAAAGCTTCAAAAGTGCAATACCACAGAGAGACACCAGAGGGAGCAAAACATTGTAAAAATCAGGGAAAAAAATTAGCAAATCTTCCACACACCCAACCCAAAAGTCTGAGAGGCCCTCAAGAAGCCTCCAAAATCTCTAACCTCTGGATAACTTGTGAAGGTTATCTTCCAACCAGTAAAAAAGCCAATCAGCAAAAATGTATAGAGGAGTATATTTTCTCAAACAGGTATGAAATGGAAAAAAATAACAATATATATATATATATATATATATATATATATATATATATATAATATGTAATTTTATATATATTTTGTAATTATGAAATTTTCAGGAAAATTGATGTAACTGGAAAAAAATCATTCTGAGTGAGGTAACCTAGACCCAGAAGGATAAATATGTTATGCATTAGCTTATATGTGGATATAGGCCATTAAATAAATGCTAACCAAGCTATAATCTGTAGACCTAGGGAGGGTAAATATATAGAAGTGGACTAGGGAAAATACAACAGATCTCCCTAGGAGGGTGATATAGAATAAATTTTATGAGTGGACTAGGGCCTAGGGTGGGACAGGAATGGGAGGATCATGTGGGATGGGGAGGGGAGGAGAAACAGGGTTGAGGGAGGAATTCAGTGAGATAAAGATAGAATTGAGGGGCATTTGAGAGGTGGTGTGGAAACTTCCTAAAACATATGAAGGAGAGCCTAATGTAGTCTCCAAATAATGAGGGAAACAGAGTTCAAATTAACCATCTAGTCCCAAGATTCCAGTACTGGGGGTGGGTTATATCCAATTGATTTGTTGGCCAAAGAGGTCCCACAGAAATCCCCAAACAACCCAGGCTGTTGCCAAGAAAATTCTCTCTAAAAACTAATCAAGAGCTGAAGACAATGCCTATATAACTCATTGAACATGGAAAGGTTGAACTAGTGCCTATATAGAATCCTAATCCCTACATTCTAGTGTCTTTGGTGTAGGAAGGTACTCTGAAGGTTATCAAAGAGAAACATAAATACCAACCCAGCTATAAAACCTTAGATTTATAATGCTGTTCTGCCTGCAAAATATGCTAGGGTAATGGTGGTACAAAGCTATGGGAGTAACCAACCAATGTCTGATTTGACTTATGCCCCATTCCACTAGACACAACCAATACCTGACTGTGGTGATTTGAGTATGTTTGGCCCAGGGAGTGGCACTATTAGAAGGTGTGACCTTCTTGGAGTAGGTGTGTCAATGTGGGTGTGGGCTTTAAGACCCTTGCCCTAACTGCCTGGAAGCCAGTCTTCTAGTGTCCTTCAGATGAAGATGTAGAACTCTCAGCTCCTCCTGCACCATGCCTACCTGGATGCTTACCATGCTCCTGCCTTGATGATAATGGACTGAACCTCTGAACATGTAAGCCAGCCCCAATTAAATGCTGTCCTTATAAGACTTGCCTTGGTCATGGTGTCTGTTCACAGCAGTAAAACCCTAACTAAGCCAATGTTTTCATGGGAATACTGAGTGTGTGAATGAGTGTGTCTCTGATTCATGTGTGTTCTCTTGAGGCTCTTTCCTTTTGTTGGTTTACCTTATCCAACTTTGATGCGATGGTTTTTATTTTATCTTATAATTTTTTTATGTTTTGTTGTTATCTCTTAAAAGTCTTGTCTAATGAGATACAAAAAGGGAGTGGATCTGAATCCAGATGGGAGGAGAGGTAGGGGGAACTGAGAAATGTAGAAAGAGGGGAAATATAATCAGGAAATACTATATGAGAAAAATATCTATTTTCAATAAAAGAGAAGGGGTAAGAAAATCAAAGGATGAGAAAGATGCCTAATCATTTATAAGGAAGTCCCATTTGATTATCAGGAATAGTTTTCAGCTGAAAAAATGAAAACTTCAAAGGGTTAAAAGACAAGAAATTGTTGCTTTGCCTCACTGGGCTTCCGTTACAAGATGAGCTCTGTGTACACTCACTTCCCCATCAACGTCCTTATTCAGGAGAATGGGTCTTTGGTTGAAATCCGAAATTTCTTGGGTGAAAAACACATCCAAAGGGTTCGGATGAGGACAGGTGTTGCTTGTTCTGTCTCCCAAGCCCAGAAGGATGAATTAATCCTTGAAGGAAATGATATTGAACTTGTTTCAAATTCAGCAGCTCTGATTCAGCAAGCTACAATAGTTAAAAACAAAGATATCAGAAAGTTTTTGGATGGCATCTACATGTCTGAGAAGGGAACCGTGCAGCAGACTGACAACCAAGGCCTCAGTTTCCTAACTCCAGAAACAAGATCCTGATCACAAGTACAATTTGGGCTCTTTGAGGACAATAAAGGACTTATATAACAAGGACACATGCTCCACTATGTTCATAGCAGCCTTATTTGTAATAGCCAGAAGCTGCAAAGAACCCAGATGTCCCTCAACAGAGGAATGGATACAGAAAATGTGGTAAATTTACACAATGGAATATTACTCAGCTATTAAAAACAATGAATTAATGAAATTCTTAGGTAAATGGATGGAACTAGAAAATAGCATCTTGAGTGAGGTAACCCAATCACAAAAGAACACACATGGTATGCACTCACTGATAGTTGGATATTAACCCAAAAGCTCTCAATACCCAAGATCCAACTCACAGACCTCATGAAGCTCATGAAGAAGGAAGACCAAAGTATGGGTGCTTCGGTCCTTCTTAGAAGGAGTAACAAGATACACATGGGAGCAAATGTGGAGACAAAGCATGGGACAGAAACTGAAGGAGGGGCCGTCCAGAGACTGCTCCACCTGGGTATCTATCCCTTGTGCAGTCACCAAAGGTAGACACTGATGTGGATGCCAGGAAGTGCATGCTGACAGGAGCCTGATATAGCTGTCTCCTTAGGGGTTTGCCAGAACCTGAAATACACAGAGGTTCCCAATAGAGGGTTCCCAATGGAGGAGTGACAGAAAAGACTGAAGGAGCTGAAAGGGTTTGCGGCCCCATGGAGAGAGCAAAAATACCAACCAACCAGAGCTCCCAGGGTCTGGTGGTTTACCAGCCTGGGAGCACATAGAGATGGACCCATGATCCCAGCTGTATATGTAGGGGAGGATGACATTGTCAGTCATAGGTGGGTGAGGAAGTCCTTGGTCCAGTGAAGGCTGGACACCCCAGTGGGAAATCATGGGTGAGGAGGTAGGAGTGGGAGGGTGGGTGAGGGTATATCCTCATAGAATCAGGAGGAGGGGGGATGCTATAGGGGGTTCCTGGGTGGGGGGGAAATGGAGAAAGGAGATTACATCTGAAATGTAAATATATATACATATACATATACATATACATATACATATACATATACATATACATATATATACACACACACACACATATATATATATACACACACACACACACATATATATATATATATACACACACACATACATATGAATATGAAAGGTACACCAAAGAAAATTAAAAAGAAATCAAAATATCTCTGCCAAAAATGAGAGTGAAATATGAAAGAAAATAATAAGGGGCTATCTGTTAGAAAGAAAACAACAAAATAGTGATAGTCCTATCTTTCCAACAATTTTATTAAATGAAAATGAATTAAGATCCTTAATCGAAATGTATACAATGACTGAATGGATAAAAGCAAATGACAAAATAAGGTTTAACAATATGTTAAATAAAGCATACTCACTAAATGGCTATCAAAGATGAATAGGAGTGATTATACTTCATATAAAATAATATTTAAGGCCAAAAATGTCAAAAGAGAAAAGAACATTCTGGACTAATAAAAATTGGGTTAGTTCTAAAGGAATAAATAATAATTATAAATATATATGCACCTGAGAATGAAGTATAAAATATATAAACCAAAGGAAAGAATTAAAGGAAAAATATAATATCAGAAAGGAAAAATTCACAACTACTCTTCAAAGGAATTATATAAACTAATAGTAAATCAAAAAGAGAACAGAGGATTTGAATAGCACGTTGAACTAACTGAAACTAACAGATGTATATATATATATATGCCCCCAGTAGTAAGATATTTATTCTCCTCAAGAACAAACACAAGAACAAACTCAAGACAGGAGTCTTGAATAATAGCATAAACTAATTGAACCTAATAAATATATATACAATATTCCACCCAACATCAGAATATACCTTTTTCTCAAATATACTTAGAACAACCTCTAAATAAATCTCACTGAGTCATAAGGGTCTTAACAAACAGGAGAAGAGAATGAAATCATATCAAGTTATCTTTCCAATTATAATACTTCAGATAGTTTTTTTTATTGTTGTTCATTTGTTTATTTTGTTTTTGTTTTGAGACAAAATCTTGCTAGGTGTCCCATGCTGGCTTCAAACTCATGGCATAGTTCAGGCTAGCCTCAAGTTCTTGTGTAATTGCCCAGATTGCAGCGATTTATAGGTATATACCACCACATCTAGCCTCCAACAATAACACAATAACATTGAAATGAGTAGCTGAAGAAAAATTAGAAAATTCAAAATATGTGGATTATACAATATATTTTTGCTTTGTTTCTGAAACAGGGTCTAATTCTATAGCCCAAGTGAACATGATACTCACAGTCATACCCCTTCCATCTTCCTGAGTGATGGGAGTACAGAGTCGCACAACATGCTTTTGAACAAACAAAAGGTCAAAGAATAAATCAAACAAAAAATAAAAATACCTCGGGGAAAGCAAAATACATCATTCCAAAATTAGGGGTTTCAGGAAAATGAGAATCAAGCTGGACATTTGTAGTGATAAATAGCTAATTACTTTTTAAAACAAAAGAATTATCTTAACAACCTAACTTTAAACCCTCTAGGAACTAGATAAAAGAATAACTAAAACTAGCAAGAGGGAAACAAAATAAAGACCAGACCACATCAACAAAACACAGAGTTGGTTTCTTGAAAGATTAACAAGAAATACTGAGAAGGAGCTGGAGAAAGGGAACCATCAGTCACTTGACAGTGGAATTGCAAACTGTTACAGGTACTCTGGAAATGAGCATGGAGAATCCTCAAACAGTCCATAAATGTACTATATGACCCAGCTATGCCATTTCAGAATATAGCCAAAAGAATGGACATTCTACTTCCACAGATACTTGCTCAGCACTGTTCACTAGTGCTCTAGTCACAAGAGCTAAGAAGTGGAAACAACTTAAATGCCCTTCAGTTGACTAATACATAATGACAATGCAGATCATAAAAAGTACAGAATACTATTCAGCTGTAAAGAAAACCAAAATCATAAAATTTCCTGGTAAAGAGATGGAACAATAACAACAAAAGACCATACTGAGTGAGGTAATCCAGAAGTAGAAAGAAACATGTCAGATGTTCACTCTCATCTGCAGTTACAAGCTCCAAGTCTTCAGATGTATGTGCATACAACCTAAAGTAACCACAGAAAGCAAAAAAGTAAAAAGGAGGGTCCAGTGCAGGACAAGGAGCAACAGAAAGGAAATACCAGGGTACAAGTGATCTTTAAGGGAGAAGTTGGAAAAATGGGAAGCTTTCATTGTGGGGAGGATAAATACTGAAGAAGGGAGTAAAATAACAGTAACTACCTAAATAAACCCACAACAGTCTCTCTCTCTCTCCCTACACACACACACACACACACACACACACACACACACACACACACACAAATTTCCCATCTGACTGACAATGCTCCCTGCAAGAACCAAAGACCATCTAATAAAAGCCCCTGCACATGAGAAGCCCTCTTTTGAGTTGTTGGTCAGAGATGGCCAAGACTCCCAAAACATTATAGACTACTGCTATTGCTTTTGACTGCTCTTCAAGAGGTGGAAGGCAAATCCCTAGTGCCAAAGACACCTCGTGCTTCAAACATAAAGCCCAGATCCCCCCTGAGCTGGAGCCTGAAAGCCTCCACCCTAAGGGCTAGCATTTGTGGTATAAGAAAGGATCATGCAAGTTTCCAAAGGAGGAAAGTAGCCAGGTATGATGTCTATCAATCACAACAATAATAAGTATGGTATTAACCCTAAGGATACAATAGTGACATGCATACCTTGGTGATAACCAACAGTCTTAAAATGGGCTTAAGGCTCATTCAACAAGAGGGAAATCATGCCAGGTATTGGAAACATAGCCAACTACAATGGCTAGTGAAGTCACTGATATTGGAAAAAAAACTCACATGTGCCACTTTACACTTCAAAGTGTAATCCCTAGGTACATTCCAAATATTTGTCCTTATACCCACAGAAAAGTGTCATTCACCCCTCTCATTGCAACAGATGGAGATCATTACAGAAAACCACAACCAATCAAAATGCAGAGTTTTAGAGCTCAGTACCAACTGATATATCTATAACACAACCTCTGCACCTAACTAACGCTCAGGGATCATTGCAGAATAGGAGGGCAGAGAGATTTTAAGAGACAGAAGACTAGGATGTTTGCTGCAAGACTGTGTATTATAAGAAACTCAGAAGTAAGAACATGGCTTCCTAAACATGACCTGAACAAGGATGACACCAATAGACATGCTTACATGAAAGGACAAAGCTCAGAAGGTATTAACCTTAGACAAAAAACTACAAGTAACTAAATAATGCTAAGGGTAGGAAAATCATTCACTCCCCATGAACACACCAATTGGTTATCTAGTACCAAATGGTCAGCTCTGAAACCATATACATACAAGCAACATTATTTGGGTTGAGCAGGCTATATTTATATATTTAGTAATATACACATATATATGTAACAATAATTTTTAAAGATGTTTCCATGAATTTGAGAGAGAGCATAGGTTTCACATGAGAAAGGCTAGAGGCTGGAACAGGAAGGTGGAATGATGTAGTCATAATTTCAAAAAGTGTATATATATATATGTGTGTGTGTGTGTGTATACTCACGTGTGTGTATGAATATATATAATAAATATATGTATGTATGTATGTATAAAAATATATGAAATATATGTATAAATATTTAGATATATAAATATATACATACATATATACACACACATATATATATGTATACACACACATATGTATATACACGCACACACACACATATATATATGGTAAAAATCTACCACTACTGATGTCATAGAAATAACAGGATTATAAGAAACTTAAACAATAATATGTCGACAAATTGGTTGGCATAAAATATGGATACAATTCTAGAAATTCTCAGCATAACAACACAGAGCAATGCAAAAATTTAAAAATTTACTATACTAGTAAAGAGACTGGAGAGTAGTCCAAAGCCATCCAACAGAGCTAGAGGCTTAACTAAAGACAACAGGCCAATATTGCGACTGAGCACAAATGCAGCAATTCTCAACAAAATACTAAGCCAAGCTGACCTTCATATTACTGTGGTTATAGCATGATGAGGTGAGACTTGTCCCTACAGTAAGTGAATATGTGAAAATAGTTAATATGATATGCCACATCAAGAACAAATAGAATAAAATCCACAGGAGTGTCTCAATACTACTGAAAACTCATTTGCCAAAATTCAAAGCTTTCCTAATAAAAGCATTCAACAAACTAGGAACAGAAAGCAAATATATCAATAAAATAAAGGCCACATATGAAGAGCTCACAGCCAAGATCACATTCCATGATGAAAACGTAAAAGGTTTTCATTTAAAATAAAGTCAAAGCAAGAATGCTCATTATTTTTACATCTACTTAATATGGCATTAAAATGTTATCTAAAGACATCAGGCAAGAAAAAGAAATAATGTCTTGGAAATCAGAAAGGGAGAGTAAAATTCTATCTGTTCACAAGTGAAGTGATCCTATATATAGAAATTCCTGAAAACTTCATGAGAGTCTAAAAACTAACAAATGAGATTAATAAAATAGCAGGGTACTTAGTAAACACTCACTGTGTTTTCATACACTGGAAACAAACTATCTAAAATGAAGCTTCAAATTTTTAGAAGATGTAGAAACAGCAACAAAAGTGATGAAAGATTTGTACACTGAAAACAACAAAGCATAGATAAGATAAACTAATGAAGAAAGATATTAAAAGACATACTGTACTAATAGACTGAAAGACTTAATACTATTAAAGTGTCCCTGTTACCCAAAGCAATATACAGATTTGGTGGAATTTTCATTTAAAAATTGACATTTTTCTCCAAAACCCAGAAAGAAGAATTCTAAAACTTATATAGCTCATCTACCAATATCCAATTGCTGAGACAATACTGAGAAAAGTAAAATGAAACTAGACCTCACACTCCCTGCTCCCAGAATATGACAAATAGAAAAAATTAAACAGTATGACACTGACATATAAAGGCAGACTTACACAGTAATTTGGAAAAGAATAGTGAACCTAGGAATAAAAGGACATCCATATAGTCAAATTATCTCTCATAACAATGCCAAAGCTAGCCGGGCGGTGGTAGCGCACGCCTGTAATCCCAGCACTTGGGAGGCAGAGGCAGGCGGATTTCTGAGTTCGAGGCCAGCCTGGTCTACAGAGTGAGTTCCAGGACAGCCAGGGCTACACAGAGAAACCCTGTCTCGAAAAACCTAAAAAACAAAACAAAAAACAAAACAAAACAAAACAATGCCAAAGCTACATAATAGACATAGAATCTTCAACAGATGGTTCTGAAAAACATGGATATATATGCAAAAGAATTAAACTGTATACTCATCTCTCACAATACATAAAACTAAACTCTAAATCTATTAACAGATTAAATAGATTAAGACCCAAATTTAAGACCTGATACTGTAAAATCTCCTATAAATGAAATACAGGAGCAAAGCTTTACAACATCTGTCTTGGCAATAATTTTTTGGCTGTGACACCAAAAGCACAAGAAAGACAAGTAAAACAAGTAAACAAGTGGAACTCTATTCAACTAAAAACTTCTATGTAGCAAATATCTCAACATTTCTTGTGTAGTGGTGCACACCTTTAATTCCAGCACTTGGGAAACAGAAGCAAGTGGATCTCTTTGACTTCAAGGCCAGCCTGCTCTAAAAAGTGAGTTTCAGGACAGACATGGCTATGCAGAGACCCTGTTTCAGGACAGGGAAGGGGGAGGTGCAAATCTATCAACATAGTTAAGAGGCAACTACAGACTGGGAAAAAATGTAAAACCTATATTTCAGATAAGAGAGTAGTATGCAAAATAAAAACTCATTGAAATTAATAGAAATACAAACCCACTATAGTATACACAAATAACTTAGACAATTCTTCCAAGATCAAATGGCTAATGGGTGTATGAAAAGATCCCAACTTTACTAGTCACCAGAGAAATTCAAGTGCAATCATTTCATGCTTTTAATGTGATTATTGTTTCTAAAAAGTAAAAAAAAACAACAAACAGAAAATAACTATTGTTCCTATCTCTTACAATGTGAAAAATATACTTAATGATAGTGTATTATATTTGTAGTGGGGTTTTTTTTGCTAATAACTAGATTTATAGCTGTTTTCTTTTAAACAGAGGATATGAGTAACCAATTGATATGATGGCTATGCTAATTTATTTTACCACAGTAACTACCAATTTTTATATACCTCATGATATATTTTCTACATTTGATTCAAAATAAGGCTTTTTAGATTGGAGTACAAAATAATGGATTTAATTATACATTCAATATTAGTAATTAGACCTGTAGTCACTATTGCATGAACAATAAAATGGTGTATATACCACAAAAGGTATTTTATTTCCTTATTAAGTTAAAAATAGACCTACTATAAGATTCACCAATCCTACGAGATTTAAAAAGAATAACAGACATAAATAAATGCTATGTACAGGACATTGACTTTTAAAAAGAAAACTGGCTGTACTGAAATTAAATGGATGGAAAAGATAGGCCATTGTATTAGCAAGGGTTTTGAGACAGGGTCTTGCCAAATAGGCTGAGATAGCTGGGAATCCTCTGTCCTGTTGCCTTTGTCTCTCAAGTGCTGAGATTTCAAGCACATGCTCATAAAATAGGCTAAAATATAGGGTTTTTTAAGAGCACGGTAGATAGATAGATAGATAGATAGATAGATAGATAGATAGATAGATAGATAGATAGAGATCAGTTAAAACAAATATCAAAGAAAAAAGTAAATTACCAAAGAGAAATAACATTTCATAATATCCATGATGTAAAAAATATACAATTACTGAGAAAGAGAAAAGATTAGAAGTTAGAGGTCTAAGAATGGCATTGAGGAGGTAGATAAGGCTTTATAAAGGACTGAAATGAGAGCTCTGTGGTGATTGTATAATCAAAAAATCTCGCCGGGCGGTGGTGGCGCACGCCTTTAATCCCAGCACTTGGGAGGCAGAGGCACGTGGATTTCTGAGTTCGAGAGTTCGAGGCTAGCCTGGTCTACAGAGTGAGTTCCAGGACAGCCAGGGCTACACAGAGAAACCTTGTCTTGAAAAACCAAAAAAAAAAAAAAAATCTCTATGTGGTGTTGGCTTATCGGAAGCTACACATGTGGAAAATGTATATAACCACAAACAATTGCTTACAAAAATGGGAACTTTAGATAAGACCAATATCTCAGTTGATGACATTGCATGTTTGTACAAGGTAACACTGAAAGAGGCTATTTGAAGTTTACACAAGACTTCTTTTCATTTTTTTAAATTTTCTGAAATTAAAACATAATTATGTTTTTTCCTCCTTCCCTTTCTTCCTCCAACTCTTCCCACACACCACCCTGCTGCCCTCTTTCAAATTCATGGCTTAAGGTTCAGGGATTATAGCAAGAGAGAAGGTGGAAAATTTATAAGAGCCAGATGAACAGAGACCAGAAGTTGGTTGTGAAGTATCATCTAGAAATGTCAGAGAAGCTCCACTCAAGCATGTCTCATCAATATGGCTGCTTCTTTATATTTTTCAAGTTCCTGTGATTTTTCATTAAAAATATAGCAATACAGTATTCACTGTTCATATATTTTATGTACATGTGATCAAACTTAGGGGGTCACAACCTATGTGCCAACTTAGTCAGGCCACTCATCCTCAAATAACCAATAAAAATAATAGTGGAAATCGGATAAAGTATTTAATATGGTCACAATGGGAAGAGGGATGAAGAGATCAAACAAGACCTCCAACTTAGTCTTCAGGGTCCTGACATGGAATTCAAGTTTAAATAGGGGGTCAAGGATATAAATATCTAAACAGTCTTGGTCAAGGTGTGGTTCTACCCACTGTTGACCTATCATTATCTGGGATTCAGTTTCATCCTGTTCTGACCAGTTTTTAGACAAATTTCCCCTCTGTCTAAAGTCTTTTTCTTCTTTTAGCATGATATTCCTTAGGAAGTTCCCATTTATTTGGGGTCCATTGTATCAATAGTCCGATAGATTGAGAGAGACAAGTGTCTTTTTCTGTATAATTTTTAATATTTGAAATAATATAAATACTAATTTTCCTCTTCCCTTTCTCTCTCCAACCCCTCTCATGCAACTCCTTTGCTCTCCCTCAAACTCATGGCCTCTTTTTCTTTGTTATTACCTATATGCGCATTCATAAATATAACCTGTCCAGTACATATACTGTTACTTGTGTGTATATGATCTCAAACAAGTTTCCTTAAAAATTACTTTTCTTCCTAGTTTAAGTTCCACATATGCCTAAGCCACACTTCCTTTTCTTTGTTTCCTTGAGAATTGTCTATTCTTAATAAAAAAAATACATACACAAATACATATGCATCATTTTGCTTTAAGTTGGTTTAAATACATCTTTATTAATTACCCAGAATAAATATTTTTTTAGATGAGTGGAAAGTAGATAAAGGAGATTTATTCAATATGGCCACATCTACCTATTTTATCCAGGCTGGTCTCAAACTTGTAGACTCAAGCAGTATCTGGGACTACAGATACTACTTAGTATCTACTTAGTATCTGGGACTACAAACATACAACTACTCCTGACTTTAAAAAACACCTTAATTATGGGAGAGGGATAAACAAATTATTCACAACTTAAAGCTCCAATATGTTCTATAAAGCATTCTAGCCATATCTTTATCATCTGCTTAAATTATTCCTTAATGAGCAAGTTCATTATCAATTCCATATTCTAGATCTACTGAGATAAGATGTACTCATACTCAAGTACAACATGAATTTAAAAAATTCCTTTAATCTTATTTTATGTGTATGGGTATTTATATTTTTCTGTGTACTGCATCTGTGCCTGGTGCCTGAAGAGGTCAGAAGAGGGCATCAGATCCCCTGGAACTGGAGTTATACAAGCTTGAGAGCTACCATGTGAGTGCTGGCAGTTGAACCTGGGTCCTTTGGAAATGCATTTAACCCCTGAACCATCTATCCAGCTCCCATACTCAATTTAAACACAAAATTGTCTTCCAAATACTTTTTCTAATTCTCTACTACTCTATGCTCATGAAGACTACTAAGAATTAATTAGATTTCCTACTGTGCATTGGATTGTTAGCTCTGTAAAATATTTAAGTCTCTCTCTTCCACAAGTAAACATACGGCAAAGTTTCATCAAACATGTCACAGGAATGGCAAAGAGAAAGAAAGAATGATCATTATTTTTTAAAAATGAGCTAAAATTCTATTCCTACAGAAATTAGCCCATGCTGTTGCATCCCCTGCTGTTAGACATAAGATCTAAAACTTGTAAAATAAGAGCACTGAGTTACACAGTAGAAACAAAGTATTACTATATAAGTCAGAAAAATAAAGAACTAGCTTGTATCCCCTCTTGGGAAAGTATCAGTGATAAATGATAATCCCCAAACAACTATTATCATGTGTACCTGACTATGCTGTGTTAACCTTAACTTGTCAACATTAATTGGAGTAGAAGTTACTTTTTCTGTCAGAGGTGTTTAATCCAAGAACATCAGAAATGTTGAGTTTTAGGTCTTAGTGTATCATAACACAAGTAGAAGAAATCACTACTAGTATTTGTATTTTTATTTTTTGAGATAGGGCTCACTTTGTAGCCCAGGCTAGTCTATAATCTATTATATAGGTCAAGCTTGCCCTGAACTCGGAGGAATCTACTTGCCTCAACTTTCTGAGTATAAAGATTTACAAGTATATATCACCATACTTGATTGATTCATTCAATTTGTTACTTTAGAACTAAGAAAGAAAGTCCCCGAGTTTTGTTATTTTCAGATGTTTGCCAGTACTATAAGTATATTAAGATTATGGGTTGCAATGTTTAATGAACATTTTATTTTCTCCTTCTGATGAATCAATGAAACTGTATGTGGTTACAAATGTATAAGAGTTCACATTCCAGCTATATTTCCACTGCACCTTCTATATCTGAAACACTTTCCAATAAATAATGCCTTAAATTTTCTTTCACCACTGATTAACACCAACTTGAAAGTTCAAAACCTGAAATGCTTAAAAATTCAAATTGTTTCATACCATGACAGTAATGCTTGATCTTAGATATATGATAACATATTCTGATTTTTAGAATAGAGATAATCAACTCATAATTGTATGCAAATATTCCAATTTCTGGAAAACTCCAAAATCTGAAACATTTATGTCCCAAGCATTTCTAATAAGGGATCTCAAATTTTATTAACTACTGTTCGAGCCCCTTTCACAGCACTAGCCATATAGTGTCCTAACTACTGACAGAATGCTTAGACAATGTTTTAAAGTACATTGAACCTAGGTGTCCCTACTTCAGTTCTTATCACTTGAATTCAATATCAAGTTTCTGATGAGAGCAAGGAACTTCAAATTTTCCTAACCTCTAATATGGCTATGGCAATTTTTTCTGTCCAGCATAATCCATAATTAACATAGGACAGAGAATCTAGGGAAAAAAATAGTGTGACTGCTACATCTACCCAAACCTTAACAAATTCTTGATTAGTAGAGTGCAAATTAATGAAATTTTGTCTTGCAATTTGAAACACACTAATGTTAAAATATATAATTCCAAAAATTACTGAAATTAAATTAACTTTGCAATTTGTTACATAAAGATCTGCTAAATAAATCAATAAACAAGATAGGAAAAGAAATATTTAAATTACTTAAAGATGTCTTTGAGTGCTTTAGAAATCTTCATATACTATCCACTGATACATTAACTACAAATCATTCTCATCAATTTACTAAGATAATGTCTCTAAAGATTAATCCAGTTATGATTGCTCCAAGTATAAGGAAATCATAAGACATACCAGTTCATAAAAATATAAAATTTCAACCATTTTAGACTTTTTCTCCCAAAATTATTGCAAATTAAGAAAAGCTGAAGTATAAAACCTAATGCCTATTTTTTATGCCTCAATTTTTATGTTTCTATGGAATCACAGATATTTAGACTAATTGGTGGCAATAATAACATAATACTTTAAAATCATGTGAACTGAAATAAGATAATCTAATAATATTAGCCTCGAATGTATATAAGCACAGTCATTGGTCTAATAAATTCAGCAACAACCATTAAACATAATAGTATACAACATATGAAGCCAGGTGTGACAGTACACACCTATCTTTGCCCTTGGAAAGTGTAGGCTGTAGGGTAGGGTCATCCTTATCTAGTAGTTTGGGCTTTGTCTGAGTTTGGGCTTTGTTTGAAACACAAAACAAACAAACAAAAATCCAAATATGTAACTATGTATGTCCTGGCAAATTAAATATCTTATATCAAAGTTCATATGTGAACTAGTTTCCAGTTCGAGAAAGTGAAATAAATTGGGGTTTAAAGTCTGGAGGGGGATTGGAACATAGGGCAGAAGAAGGGTAGGCAAAGAGATAAAGAACACTAATCATGTTTGAAAAAGCTATGTGAACACCAGTAATTTTTTTAAAAGCTTCCATGTGTGTATGTGTGTATATAAAATATTTATGTTATATATTACTGTATATTAAGTTATATATATATATTTAATATATGTTACAGTAGTTTCAGGTAGATGTCAAGAAATACCATAAAATGAAAAAAAATCTGAAGACAATGTAAAATAGTGACAATAGGCAGAATGGAAGAACAGAAAACCGTATCCTTTTTATTATAAAATGTTTAAAACTCTGAAGTGTAACTATATGAAGATATGAAGTTTATAATGAACTTTGAATTGATGTGGATGAAAGAAGCCTTATGGCATCACAGAAGTTTTGAACTTCTACTATTCTATTTATTCAACAAAGAAAAGATTTTGTTTTCAAAATAAAAACATAATTAGCCAGGTAGTGGCAGCTCATGCCTTTATCTCAGCATTTGGGAGGCAGAGGCATGGGAATTTCTGTGAGTTCAAGGCCAGCCTGGTCTATAAAGGGAATTCTAAGATAGCCAGGGCTGTTACACAGAAAAACTGTCTTGGAAGACAAATAAATAAATAACCAAGTTAGGGATTCAGTCTCCTGAGTTAAAGTAATTTTTAATCATGCATAGCTAATAATGTTTCTCCACATAACTTTCATCAAGTTACTTACTTGTAAAAATAGTTTATCTTATATATGCACAGCTTTTCAGACTATTAGGAACATAGTCTAAATAACTAATATAGTCTATATTGTAGCGTGTGCATTTTTAATAAAATTTTCTTAGCTCAAAAGTAAGAGTGAATACAAATATCTACAGTAATTGAGTTTAATTATTAGTTCAACAATTCAGGATTATAAAAGGATATAAAGACACTAACACTTCCTATATGGTAGTTTTAACAAAGATTATTATTAAAACGTCCATTTTCTCATTATTCTGTGAAATTGAGTTTCAGATTTTGAATAATATTTATGGCATTTTACAAAGTTACAAAATTCTATCACAGAATAAAATTAATTTCAGTGATGTACTTGTAACTAGGAAATTAGAATGAATTGTTACATTTTGGATGACAACGGTTTAAAGATCACTAAAAAGTCATAATATGAGATACAAGATTAATATGAGAACTCTGTGTAACAGTTCCTTATGAAGATCAATTTACAATTTATATGAGAAAGTTTTTGTTTGATTAGTTGCTAAAATACTTGAATTCCACTCTTTGCTTTTATCCCTCCATACTGAAATGGCTTTTTATCATCTTTTGCTTAGTGAAGAAGTTTATGTTCTAAGAACAATTTGATCCAAATGGAATTTCTGGATAAAAACCATGATTCCAATAAGCTCCTATCACAAAATTTTAAAGATGTGCTTAAGTAGAAAAATTTCAGCCCACTGATATAATAAATATCACACTTTAGAATAGGATCATTTTAAATCTGCATACAAAAGGAAACTTCAAACCATACTCAGAACTCTTGAGTACCCTTTCACTCACTCATATGACTCGCAGTCACTCCTGACTTTGCTTTGAATGGATCCTCTGCTACTTTGCAATCAGTGCATTTCAAGTCTTTAAATAAGAGACCAAGAAACTGGAACCACTCCACCCAAACTCCAACCATCAAAACCAATGAAATGATGATTTTATGAAACAGCAATTATTTGCTGAGCCTAGAAACAGTGAACTATTGTTTGTTAGTAACATATTTACCAAGTAAGAATTCTGTGGGCAGTAAAAGATAATAGATGAAAATACAGAGGCTTCGCAAATTTGAAGATTGAGTATTTAGCTTCTTGGAGTAAATGTGCACATTCTAAAATGTGAGTTTATGTTGGGGGACATAAAACTTTTTTTATATGATACAGATGGTCCTCAACTTGTGTGCAATGTGGTTACATCTCAATAACTTAATCAAAAGTTAAAAACTCATGAATAAAAACTGAACTGAACACACATGACCCACTAAACATCACAATGTAGCAACACAGTACAATGGAGAAGATTGTTTTTTCTCATGATCACATAGATGACTGACAGCTACAGATTATTCCAAGTGTCCAGCATTGCTAGGGAATGTAGAACTGTGTATTATGGGGGCAGTCACATTAAAATAACACTGGCAACTTTGAAAATGTCTTTAAAACTGACAGTTTCTCTTAGGGACTTTGAAATTACACTACCTTGCCCTTCAGATCAGGGCCTGTGCATACTAGTTCGAAACACTAGCAGCTGTAGAAGAGGATGCAAAGTCAGAAGATGAAGATGAAGAGTATGGAAAATTCTTAAGTCTAACTGGAAAGTGACCTGACTCCTGGCAGTGGGAGGAAGATTACACGGGGGGGGGGGGGAAAGAAAGTTGTTGATAAATGAGACAACAATGATGAGAAAGAGTGTCTTAGTTAGAATTTCTAGTACTGTGACAAAATACAATGACCAAAAACAAGTTTTGACGGAAGGGTATCTTTCATCTAATAGCTTGTAGTCTATCGTGCAGCAAAGTTGAGGAAGGTACGTACGCAGAACTTGGAGGCAGGAACTGATGCAGAGAGGTCATGGAGGAATGCTGCCTACTGGCTTGCTGAGCCTGATTTCTAATACCATTCAGAACTACCAGCCCAGGGATGGTACCACCCACAACGTGCTGGGTCCTCCCATATCAATCTTCAATCAGGAAAATGCACCACAGGCCTCTCCACAGGCTCATCTGGTGGGACATTTTCTCAATTGAGGTTCCCTTTTTAAAAATTACTCTATATTGTGCCACGCTGACAAAACCAAACTAGTACAAGGAGGAAAGTCCAAGTTCCAGAGAAGAAATCTGTACAAGATTCTACAACTAGCCTGTCATTGAGAGCACAAGCCTTTAAGCCCAGCACTCGAGAGGCAGAGGCAGGTGGATCTCTTAAGTTCCAGGTCAACGTGGTCTACAGAGTGAGTTCCAGGACAGTCAGGGTTGCATGGACTGTCTCGAAACACCTCCACAAAAAGATACGACAACTAAAAATGCAGAAAATTCAAACCAGCATGGAAAAGACTTAAAACTATCAAAACCACAAGGAGGAGGAGAAGGAAGAGGTGGAACAGAGGGAGGGGGAGGAGGAGGAGGAGAAAATTCTTCCTAAAGTACCAAAGGGACTTAGTTCTACAATAAACATTGAAGCAAGATTACAAGCATGTATAGGAAAAAGTGCTTCTCTTTCCAAAGTAGAAGCCAAGTTTATCAATTTTGTGAAGAATTGCTTCCAGATGACTGACCAGGAGGCTATCCAAGATCTTCCCTTGGAGAAGGTCTCCTTAAGAACATGGTTTAAAGAGCCTGAAATATTCCATTTTACTTCATTTCTATAGCAGTTGCTATCTGGCCTATCTGTTTTATAATACAAAGTGAAAACTTTGCCTACTGAAATTGATGAATGTTGTTCAGGTTCTATCACTACATATGTGTTGTCCATTTAAAGATGGAACTTGACACTTTACTTGGTTTTAAGTATGTGTGGTCTATTATGATAGGATGTAGTAATGGTGATGGTCTGATGAAGAAATAAAAGACAAAAAAATAAAATAAACAGTATTTTAATAAAGAAAATAGTTTTTACTGAACTCATATTGCATTTTTACAAATGCAATAAAATTTGTGAAAGAAATTATAGTAAATCAATGATATTCTCTAATTGCAGTGTGATTTAATTTTCTGCATAAAAATATTAATTTACAATGGCTGACCAAAACCTAGAGACTGTTAACATGTTAACCAATTTTTAATATAGCAAAAATTTAGAAATACACTAAAATAAGTTTTACAAAGGTTTATGATTGAAGTGTAAACACGTTACTTGCTAAATATTAACATACACATTAACATATTAGAACTTTGACCAGTATTAATTTCAAGACTCTAATGCAGGCCTTCCCTTTATTGTACACAGTAGTATATGATAAACCAAGTAGTATATGATATAACTTAATCAAAATTCATGTTGCTCATAGAATGTATCTGGAAATAACCTTTGGAGAAAACTAATAATATAAGGTTGTGTTTATTTGATCAGTTTTGTATAAAACACTTTGACTATAGCTGTGATTTACTATTCAGTGAAAAAAATGTACATTTATAAAATATGGGAACTTAATTATTTGTGTCTTCTTAGAAAACATTCTTATGTGCCCCAGGATAGGATGGTCATTTTAAAACTAACTTGTATAACATGTATATTATAAAGTTATTAGTATTTAATTCATTATTAAATTCTAATATAGCATAGAAAAGTTTGCTCACATCAAGAAAGTTAACTGTTATAAATAATCCTTTTCTCCTTTAGTTAATCTAATAGATTTATGATAAACGTTTCCTCCTTCCAACAAAGCCTACAATTTCAAGAAAAAGTGTGACTTTTCTATGAAGCCTTCTCAGGGAATCCCTAGACTTCAATAATCTCTCTGTACTCTTAATTTTTCTTAGCTCTTATTTTGTTCTGATTAACATAGCCTATCTGTACACTTCTCTCCCAACTGAATTCCTCAAAACTGTTTCAATTGGCTTTTTAAAAAATTTTCTGTTACTGGTTACTGGCAATCAGATCCAGTGTCTCATGCTTCTAGAGCATGCTAGATATTCTGCCTCGAGCAACACCAACAGACCCTGGAACCTGTTTCTAATCTACTCTTCTCCTTGTCCACTATAGTGATGTGCACTGAGTAAAATCTAGAAAGTGAAAGCTTATTTAAAATCTCTGAAAATAAAATAAAGAAAAACAAGCAAAAACAAACTTTATTCCAGAATTTAATGATCAAATTCCTTAACAGCACTTGCAAAACAAAATATACATTTCCCATATGATTATGACAGTCTGTGAATGCTCTGGGATATGTGGTACCTTCTTGGTCATATTCATTAATGTTGAATTCTTTTCCTTTAGATTTAATAGTATTTCCAATAATTACGAGTAGAATTCATCAAGATCTTTTCCAAACAGAAACCATCTCTAAGTTGGAAATCTAGGCTCTTGAAGCATGCCTGTTTGCCAATGCACAACAGATAATTCACATCGAGATACAAAACTATTTCCCCCTGGTATTTTACTTTAAACACAAGAACATCTCAAACACAAAAGCAATCAATATAAGACATTTTCCCTAAAATTATCAGGAAACTGGCAGTGTTAACAGATTCACTAGCCAAAGCTACCTAACCACACATGGCATTTATATACTTTTTAAAGTTCTTTAGCTTAAAAGGGGTTACTGAAAACTAAATTTAGATTTCCCACCAATGTGCTTCTTTTTCTTCACTTCATTTTAAATAAGAGACCTGAAATGGCTTAAAACTGTCAGGATGGAAGAGAGTGAAATAAAAGAACCCATCTTTTGTTGTCAGCCCACAGGCATGCCTTGCAATTAAAATTATACAACAATTCAAATTGAATTCACTTTTGAAAAGGGTCAACTGGGAACTGTAAATTTTCACAGTCATCTACTTTAAAAAAAAAAAAAAACCAGTCTCACACCTCAAAATAATTGTCAAAAACGCCTTGCAGCTTTAGAACCTTATCTAATCATGGTATCCAAAGTCTCACTTCGGGTGTCTCCTGCCAAATTTTTTAGGGGGAAGTTGAATATTTTAAACTATATCCTACTTTAAGAAGAACAAATATCCTTATTTTTATTAAGAGCATCTTAAGTTTCATCAGCACATTTTAAAATGAAGACGCAAGCCATTCTTGATGAATACTTTGTAAAATGTTTCCCCTATTGTCAGTATTTTTGCTTTGTCCACTTCTCAAGTTTGGTGGTACTTTGATTTTCAAATAGAACATGTTACTAGTATATCACTATTATTTAACATAACTAATATCTGCCTAGATTTACAGTCTAAGAATCAGGGGCTAGGCATATGATTTGCAAAAGCCTACTGCACATAAGTATAAACAATACTGCAAAGGAAGGCACCACTCAAGCTATCTGGTCAATTCTTCAGTCATGAAGCAACAGCAATGCGGAGGATGGGCTCTTGACAAGCTTGAGGTCAGGTCGGGCTGTCTCCTGAGATCAAGAGTCAGAGCCACACTTAGAGCAAGGAGAAATATGTGAACAGGGCACTAGGAGAATGTTTCCAGACCAGAGACTAAGGTGCATGCCTGTACTTAAAATCAGCAGCAGCTAAGAAGCAACCCCAGGCCTTAATTACTGACACTGTTTCTGGAAGCCAGGGTTGAGATCACAAAGTGATGGCTTTCAGAAGGAAAACTAACTGGAAGAAATTACCCACGAGCAGATGCAGGAAGGGTGTCAGAAGCTTCTGAATGAGAGCACAGAGCTTCACTGGCCTGCTGGGGCCCCAGAGACCCGGAGACCAGAAAACAGCTAGAGCACCAGGAGACTGCGGTGCCTCTACTCACCCCTACTCTCCTAAGGTCTTGTTGTCGCCTCGCACCACGCAGCCCCTGCGGAGGGGAAAACTTTCCCCCTCCCCCGCCGCTGAGGGTGGGATCCGCGGACGAGAGGAGGCGGCGTCGCAGCTGTTCATGCAGGGCCAGAAAGGCGCTGGGTGCAAGAAAACCAGCCTGGTGCTTGTGCCCCTGGCGGCCACCAACTTCACAACCATCGACTTGGAGGGCCAGGAGGAAGCAAAGGCGGCAGGCCTTCGCCCAGCAGACCGAACTCTCCCCGGATACTAGGCCTGAGCTTCTGGCAGGACCGTCTGCCCCGGTCCTCTCAGCAACAAGACCCCCCAGGCTTAATTCCAATTTCTCCGGCCCCGCGACCACAGAACAGTGGCTGCTCCCTCTTGGGGCCGCGGTCGCAGCTGCATCCTCGTGCTCCTCTTCCTCTGGCGCTGCTGCCTACACACAGCCCCGGCGCAGTTACCACCGCGGCGCCTGGATCGCCGTTTCTTAGCAACCGCGCGCATGCGCCCCACCCCCGCCAGGGACCACTGGAGCCGCGGTCTGATCTCGGACCAGTTGGTTTGCGACCTAGAAAAAGTGAACAAAATCCCATTTCCTAGGCAGGCCCTAACGTCAGAGTAAAAGAATCGTGAGGAAAGGTCCAAGATGTTCTGAAATGGAGAGACCTGGGGACTTAGGATGAGATCCACTACTGGGTAGGCATGTGAAAACTATGGATGGTTTTCGATTTGTTTTCCTGCAGTCTTTTCTCTTACTTTACCAGAGTGATCTTTATAAAACTCAACTCTCACTTGCCTCTGATCAGAAGAATGGAATTACAGCCAAATTTGTATTTCTGTTCTTTTTCCAACTTCTCTAAATCTGTTTCTTCAACTGTAAATGAGAAACACGGTACTCTGAATACTTACAAGGATGAAGAGAGAAAGTATGTAAAGCACTTAACATATATAACCTACTGTGACACAGAGTAAGCACTCAATAAAAAGGAGCTATTTGTCAATGGCTTATCATTATGTACAGTACAAGACAAAGTACACGATCTCTAGTTGAACATTCTAGCTTAAAAAAGTCCTCCAAGTGTAGTCTGATTTCATTCTAATTCCAGCCCTTAAACATCCAGCTGTAGATAGGTTTTACACTTTCTCAGATTGAAATGTACAAAATGCCTACATACATTTTCTATTTTCATCTGGAAAAGAAATCCATGTCAACCCATGAACTAATGAACATCTATTGATCTTTCCCAAACTACTCATTAGTGTTAAAATACCAACACTAAAAATAGTGATTATACATAAACATTTTGAGTCATTTTCTGCTGGCTATTGATCTTATTAAAATCAGGCTTAACTTTTCTGTAATGTGTAATTGTAAGACAAAAATGTAACTAATTCTGAACAAAATACAATGTGTAAATAATATGTGCATATTTACAAAATGCACTCTACTGAATGATAATCTAGTGAAAGATACGTTTTAGGTACTGTTTAAAAAGTCTATGCCATGGAAAAACTTCGCAAAGCTCTAAAAGTGTTAATAAAATATAAATTTCAAATGGACTATAACTTTAAAATGAAATTTTATGGTAACCAGATAACCAGTAAATATTAAAGAAACTGTATATTTCATTGATGTTTAAACACTAAATTGCATTCCTTTGGTCACATGATATATCTGTTTCTATTATATTGATAAAGAAGTAACGCCTATGAACAAACAGAAGTGTCTATACAAATTTGTAAAGAAAGAGGGCTGATTTATTGAGTAAACACAAAAAAGTACATTTGGATAAGTGGCCTTAAAGGCACTGCAAATTTAAGATGAGATTTTAGATGAGATTTGAGGTAGTTGTTTGCTTAATTTATTGACTTACTCTAAAAGAATAGTAAAGCCTCTCCAGAATCATACCTCACATATTCCTGAATGGTTGCAGCTTAATATGAGGTGCTATTGTAACTTTGAAGATACACATTCACATTTTAAGAATAAATATGCTAGAGAATGGGAGTTTGTAATACCTGCAGACATTTATCCACAGTTTAAAAGTTATAGAAAGTATTAAGGCTCATTATGTCCATTAATGATATACTCTACAGAGCTAAGGGGTAATAGTCATCTTTCTCTTTTATTCACCTTTACAATTGCAAATCAATAACCCCTTTTTATATACAAACCCCAGGTTGACACCGTCGATGTACAAAGTAAACTAAGAAAAAAATTCTTCATAAACATATAAATTCATGCTAGGTGTAACATTGTTCTATATGTTAACAGATGAGTAGGAGATTGTCAAAACAGATAATTCCATGCAAACTAAAAGGTATGTGAAAGTGAAACTAAATGATGTGGACAGTGAAAAGTAGGAGAGTGTTTTAATTACTTTTCTATAGGTGTGATAAAAGACCATAACCAAGACAATTTATGGGGGGGGGAGTTTATTTTGTTCATTTTGGCATTCAGTTCCAGGGTTTAGAATCTATGATGATGGGGAAGCATGACAGCAAGCTGCAGGCATGTCTACTGGAGGAGCAATCTGAGAGTTCACACATCAGACCACAGTCACTAAGCAGAGAAAGTGCCATAGAGTCTTTAATTTCTCAATGCTCGCCTCCAGTGACATACTTCCTGCATAAAGACTACACCTCCTATATTTCCCCAAACAGCATTACCATACACGAACATGCAGGAACATTCTCACTCAAACTCAAACTGCCATAGAGGTTTTGATTTAAATATATTCTGTCTATATTATGATCAGAACAGAATAATTGTGTAATAGAGTTGAGTATAGACAAGCTAGATTTGAAACAGATTGTGCAATGTCTGTGTGCCATATTAAAGATTTTGGAAAAAAATGTCTCTATCTGAGGGATAATTATAGTTTTATAGTTTTAAAGAAAAAATAATTCTACTCATTTAAAAATGGTAAAATGCAACAACAAAAGAGAAATTACTCAAGAAAGACTACTTCAGTAGAAGATTACAGTAGAGATATGGGCTCAATTCTGACATGACCAAATGAGGATATATAACCAAGAAGCAAGATGGAGGTAAGTGGATGGAAAATGACTAAGATAAAACATCAAGACTATGAGGATACTTGTTTATAGCTACTCAACAGAGCTTTTGAAGAAGACTAGAATGATAAGATATCAAAGGCAAATCTTACCAGATATTCAGAGTCTTCCTAATGTGTACATGATTTTATTCTGATGGGTGGGGTGAAGGGTCTCCAAAACTGAGTAATTCCTGGAATTCCAATCATTAAAGCCCTGGGTTTGCAATAGTTTATCATATCTGTTGATTGTTTTTATTCCAGCTATTCTGAGGAAACTCAGTCTGACATTTGGATATAAAATTATGTCCCTAAATATTTAGTTTCCTTTTTCAGTGTCACCTTCTAATTCTTTTATGTTTTCCTTGGAAGTCCCTGCCCAAGAATTATTCCTTAGCTATCATTCTAAACCTTAATCATTCTTCACTGTAAATGTGTGACTTTATTAGCTTCTTTTCAAGCCCACCACGAAATTTCATTCTTTAGCTTTAAAAAAAAACAATAAAATTAGCAGAATTTTTCTTTTTCCTTATCTTTTTATCTTTAATTGAATTATTGCCTTATCAATGGGAGGGGATGTCCTTGGTCCTGTGGAGGCTTGTTGCTCCAGCATAGGAGGATGCTAGAGGGGTGATTTGGGAGTGGGTGGGTAGGGGAGCACCCACTTAGAGGCAAATGGGAGGGGTGATGGGATATGGGGGTTGTGGAGGGGAGACCAGGAAAGGGAACAACATTTGAAATGTAAATAAATGAAATAATCAATTAATTAAAATGAATTTATTTGCATTGAACATGGTTATAAGCTTGGAGAATGGTTCGGTTGAAAGGGAGAACTGTGAAATGAAACATAGTGGAGAACAAGGTGCATGTTAGTGATTAACTACAAGTCACCAATTATACATTTTTTCACATTAAGGAAAGAAATAAAAGCGATTCTCTTGGGGTCATTTAACCAAGAGCATGTCTAGATGTGAATTCTCTACTTCATGCTTCCAGTGTTTTTTGTCCACTGTCTTCTGTTGTATGACTATTAGTCTGTGCCTACCTGAAGGCTACGTTGTGAATCTGTTTATCCCTGTGTCTCTGTCCCTTTGTGTCTGTCTACATAGGGCATCTCCGCGTCTTTTGTATGAACTGTATGTGTCACTGTGTGTGAGTGGTGTCTGTCCCTAACAAAGGGTTTCACTCTGTTTTAAAGAACAGCATGGGTAGTATCACATGGAGAAAGAATGGGATATAATACAGAAATCTTGAATAGAATTTTACAAGGGATTAAGTCACTGGATCTGAGTGATCCCAACTATCCCAGACAACAATCATCATTTTAAAATCAACCAATATCCATAAATTGTTGCTTTCAGCCTTTATAGTAAATATAGGGATTTGCTTTCAACTTCTGTATTTACTGCTTTCAGCAAGTGATACGCAAACATTAATTATACTGAGTCAGGAGCATGGAAGAGTGCATAAGTTAAGATTGCAGTTAGACTTTATCTTAGGTTGTAAATCTGGATTACATGGGAAATACAAGGCAAGTAAGGTCAGCTGTTACATCGTCCTCTTAAAGGCAGGCTAACAGTGTGAGTACATGGTAGACTAGTAGTTTTAAATCTTAAGTAAGTTTAAGGAGTATAATTAACTTTGGCTGTGAAGTCCCTCAAAAGTTCCAGTCTCATATAGTGTCAGCACAGTATCTCACATCACTACAGAAAGAAAAAGGAATAAGTGAAGAATTTTGAGCACCCTCTCAGAGGTTAAGGGGAGGAGAAGGGGTGAAGAACTGTGGAAGGGGGGGACCAGAAGGAGGCAACATTTGGGATGTAAATAAATAAAATACTTAATTAAAAACATTAAAAAGTGTAAGGCCTATACTTGTCTAAGTACCTTGAGACATTAGGAATAAACAAGGTGGAAGCAAGGGACAAAATTCTCCTGCATATTTCACAAGGATAATGTTTCTAATCAGAGTCAATCTAGGCAGATGAGAACTAGGAAAAGACACAGGAGCAGGAGGGAAATGATGAGAAATCATAGGGTTCATGCTGAGCTTTCTCTGTTACTTCAAAATCTTTAATAAAATTTAAAACATGTGCAAGGATTGTTGCAAATAGATTCCTTAGAATAAAATGTAAACGTGTACATGAAATACTTCAAATACCATTGACTGGTAAAGGGTTAAATCTCTTATTTCGACATCTCTAATCTCTTCATCATCTCCCACAGTTATTGTGGTCATCTCATATATCTCCCATATATATAGGAATGTAATGTTTCATCAGCTTTGTCCTCCATCAGTAATATCCTTTCAACTCGTTTCTCTATTCTTGTCTTGGCATTTATTACGCTTGTTTTTATTGGATTCATCAAGGTTTTCAATTACAACTTTTCTGTAATTTTTAAATTCAGCACTTTAATTTTTGTGTTGATATTTTTCCTCAGTGCTGGCACATAGTTCATAGTTTATCCTTTTTATTTTTATGTTTTATGTTTTTTTACTGTTTCTTCTCTAGTGATCATAAAACTGAAAATGGCAAGGTACTGTATAAAGTTAAAATTATTTAGGGTATAGAAATAGTAAATAAATCTGATAATGAAAGGAGATAGAGAAAGGGAAAGAATAGAGGATATATACAATTTAATGAACAAAAGGAAAAATAAGATTAGAGAGGAAGAGAAAACAGTGAGACAGTAGGGTCAAAAGATTAAATGGTAGAAGGGGTTTATAAATAGTACAAAAATGGCTAAAGCACAATTAGGTAATTGTAAGAAAAATATTGCCCAATTGTTGGGAGCCGACTCTTAGCCGAAAGTGGCTATCATCTTTACAGCCATCTTGAGCCATATACCCTGACAAGAGACTTGTTTCAACAGCCTGCAATAGCTGAGCGCACTCTGATAAACATCTTGTTACACTGTTTAGTGCCCCCAGCTGCCAGGTGCTCCTGGTATCCATGGCTACAAGGCACGTGACGTAGTGGCTTCAGTTGAGATTGTCCACGAGGGCAAGTCACGTGGTAAAGGGTATAAATACCCGGATTTCCTTTCTATTGAGGAGGTAGAGAGTAGAAGTAGTAGGAGGTAGAAAGTAGGAGGTAGTAGGAAGTAGGAGGTAGAGGTAGAGGTAGAGGTAGAGGTAGAAGGTAGGAGGTAGGAGTGAGAAAGTGAGAGGTGTCAGGAGACTGAAGGAGTGAGAATATAGTAAGAAGAGAGGAGAATAAAGAAGAGACTTGAAGAGACGCCACCGGACTCTGTTTTGTATCTATCTTTTGCGTCTCTCGCCCCTTTTTTCCCCTTCCTCCGTCCCCACTCTCTCTCTTGCTAGACCCTGACCTGCGGACCGGAGCAGCAGAACCGGCCGGCCTTTACAAAGTAGCAGAACCCGACAGCCGTTACAAAAGAAACGGCCATTACACCCAATAATGAAAGAATTATGTAATAATAAGTAAATAACATTTTTCCCATTGAATTATTTATTCATTTTAAATCCCAATCACTGTTGCCCTCCCGGTACCCCCTTACAGAGTCCCTCCCTTCATCCCCCTCCTCTTCTCCTCTGGAAGGATCCCCCTCAGGTATCCCCCCCCCAAGCTGATGCATCAAGTCTCTGCAGGGTTAGGCTCATCCTCTCCCACTGAGGTCAGACAAGGCAGCCCAGTTGGGAAGCGGATTCCATAGACAGGCAACAGCTTTAGGAACAGACCTTGCTCCAGTTGCTTGGGACCCACATGGACACTGAGCTCCATATCTTCTACATATGTGTCAGGGGCCTCTGTCCAGCCCATGTATGCTCTTTGGTTGGTGACTCAGTCTCTGAGAGTTCCAGTGGTCCAGGTTAGTTGAATGTTGGTCATCCTGTGTAGTTCCTATCCCCTTTAGGGCCTTCAACCCTTCCCCCAACTCTTCTGTAAGAAACCCTGAGCTCCATCTAATGTCTGGCTGAGTGTCTCTGCATCTGTTTCAGAAAACGTTAGGAAGTCTACTAGCTTGAGGTATGGGTAGGAGAAGCCAAGTAGCTCCGGGAGTATAACCAGAGCCACAACTGCTAGTTAAGCCTTATCAGATGACAACCTCCCTTAGGGCTTATCAAGATGTAGGACTAAGACTTCCTGGGCAGAGCTGATGGAGGAAAGTCAGTGGGAAGCCTAGCTGGCATTGGTGAAGCCCTGGGCAAGAAGCTGGATGAAAGGAACTTCAACAATGCTTATGTGGTCCTTGGTCAGTCTCTGGTGCTAAAGAAAGATGAAGACCTCAACTGAGAATGACTAAAAGACACATGTGGTGCCAATGCCAAGCATTCTCAAGACTGCTTTGCCTTAGATGCCTTCAAGAATGGTGTGATGCCTTCTTGTAATGTTCTCTTTTCAGTCCCTCCAGCCACAGCATCGAGTCTCCAGAGTCCACAGACAGGTGGGGCTCCTGCCTATACTCGATGAAGGAAAAGATACACATTCACCTCCTCTGGGGTGTTTTGGGAATTTTCTCCCCTCAGCATTTCAACTTTTTTGGAATTCTTGTCTTTGCACGTTTTGCCCTTGTGTAGCCCCCTGCAGTTCTATGGCAATAATTATCAGCTTTCATGAATGGATTCTTAGCCCCTTTCTCCCTCATTTCAAGATCTGTTGGATGCTCTTTGGCTCCGTTTTGGGAGCAGGGCAGTTGCTGTCCTTACAAAGAATTTTAGATTAATAAAGTCAGTGATCTTCAAAAGAAAAAGAATACAATGAAATAAAAATCCTGCTAAACATGTAAAGGAGTGGGGAATTACAAGAACTTTAAACAGATAATATATTGGAACAGTTTCTTCAGAATTGAAGATGGGGCCTGGAGAGATGATCTGACAGTTAAAACCACAGACAGTTCTTTCCTAAAGGACTCAGGTTCAATTGCCTGCCCCTGTATGCCTCCTCACAGCCATTGTTACTCTAGTATCCCGTGATGAGCAAATATACACTCAGGCAGAAGACTCATACACTTAAAAATTATAAAAATAGTGAAGATGGCTCATTCTGTTTGTGCGAATGGGATTGATTGAATGTATGCACTCTTGCATTGCAGTCTACATTAGACAAGTATCTCCTTTCTGCCAATTGTCTTCTCTGTAGATGTTTTCCTTTGTGTACCAGGGGCCTCTACTGGCCACACTTAATATTTGCATTGTGTATAGTAGACAGGTTCGTCCTTCAAGTTCCATGACTTTACAGATGGTATTCCTGTTTTAGCTCAATGATGTCTCTCAGATACATTGAACATGTAGCAAGAAACCACAGCAATCAGATGGGTACAGGCAGAGAACTTGTCTTCATACTTTTAACACATCCTGAGTATTAATTACCCTGTTTGAGGATTCAGCTGTGCACGCCATGTCCATTTCTGGAACTTCAGAGTCTTTGAGCTCTGTAGCAATGAAAGAAGATAGGAAGTTCCAGAGTGTAATCCATCTATTGGCTTCAGGCTCAGAGCTATCATCAAACTCCAATTGATCTGTTCACATAAATGGAAAGCTAGGCTACCTCTTCCTAACACTTCTTAGGTGAATACAACCTGTCATCTATACCCTTTGGCTAATCTGCATTTGTTGTTCTTGCTATGCACAGCTACATCTCTGAGACACCCCTCACCTGAAGACTGTGGCATGTCAAATTGAGGTTCCTCTCTGGGCCATTGCTCATATAAGATCTGTGGCTTCTTCACCTATAGATATTTCCTGATTGCAGGGCTCTGAGGTACCTCAATTTTGAACAATAGGTTCTCCCTTCAGACAGTGCCCAGCTGCTGCTCTAAGTCATATAATGTGGCAAAATGATGCACCTTGCCAATGGTGACCTGTCCTCTGAAGGAACCACTGCTCCATCAAAATCCACAGCTGAATTTGAGGATTGATAGGGTTGTGGGCTTATCCTGATGTAGGACTGTCCATCTTTTTCTGGCTCATCTCTTGGAAGGGCCTTTTGCTTCCCCCTCCCTATGCCAGTGAACTGTTCAGCTACACTATGTTCAGCTTACTTCCTGCAGCTTTCATCTTTTTTTCCTACTTATTTGCAATACTTCTTCACTTCTTCCATGGAGATCTGAAGCTATTTTGCTATTTCTCTCTTTTGGAATATAGCATATATATTTTTTCTTGATCTGGTTTTTCTTTACTAGCTCACAAAAGGGTCAGTGCCTAGTCTGCCATCTTATTCAAGATCTTTAGGTGAAAGACTAGTTCTGCCAATGCCTTTATTATGCTTTGCTTATTCTTACCAAGTGAAGATAAACTGTATATTAGGTTGGCATCTTATTCATTATTGCATTCCAACGTTTTCAAATGTCTTGAATTTAGTATGTATTATATAGTAACTTATTAAAATGAATCAAACTGACCAGACCTGTTCTGTAATCTTCAGTATACACATATTAAATCTTTTTTGTAAATTGTACATCCTTGTAAAGGTACATGTAATTCATCTTTTTCTTAAGTAATGCCTTTAAACACAGGTTCATTTTTCTAAGCCCTGTCTTCATGAAAAGGGATAAACCCCTAGATAATCTAAGTCCTATTTCTAGTGTTTCCTAGAATATAACAACTGAATGCTTAGCATTTTTCCTTTGGGACAATATAAAAATGAATTTTCATTTTCACTAAAATATTAATTGATAGCAGAGGGAGGCAGCACAGACACATGTGACACAGACAAACTATATGGAAATTTTAATTTGATGACAATTATCCACAAAGTAGATACTCAAGCATATAATCACGAGTTGGCAATATATAAAACCATTATTCACAATTAGAAGCTGTTTAAGTCGTTATCTATCCATTATTTTATCAAGTATAAAGACAGACTAAAATCATAAACAGTGTAATACATTGAGAATATTTATGAAGTGAAATTATAGTATTTACTCTATAATTGTATCCAACTTGAAAGCTGTAATTTCTTTATTCTTCAGATCACTTTTATTGATAAGAATAGAACTATCAGTAATTGATTGCCTAGTCTGTGTTATATACCACAAAGACTGTGTCAATGTCTCATTACACTCTGAAGCACTCTTAGCAGTTACTTTTATAGGTTATGGAGCCAAAATGTAGAGAGAAATAATTATTTTCCCTACATTCTAACCGTAAAATACACATGTGAATGTTTAGGCTCAATTTTATTTGATAGAACAAAGATTTCCAAATTCTTTCAGAGTTTCTAATGCAATATGTATAGAATGGAGCTGAGATTTGTATTTTACCAGTGCTTGATTATGTTGATACTGCTACTCTGGCAATCATACTGCCAAAACCATTGCTTCCAGAAATCTAAGTATGAAAAATCTTAAGCCAATTCATGTTGAGCATTCTACATTGGGGAACAAGGCTCACTGTTGTGCCACAGATGAATTATACTCAGTGACCTAAGAATGCCTGGGTAGAACCTATATAAACTGGACATTGTGGTTTGTAATAGCCTTGTTATTTACTTCCATTCTATTACACAAATGTTATTTCATGCGAGTGAAGAGCACTGATCTAGTTAATCTGGTCATTTGATGTCTGAAGCTTTACCACAAAAACTATCTAACAGATGTTTACATTGTTTCTGCTTTAATGCCTCCAGAGATGGGGAACTCATTCACCTGTGAAGGAAGGATTGAGTTTTATTTTTAGACTGCTTTAACCTGAATATTAGAAAACTCTTCCCCTAGAGTTGGAGGAAGGGAACATAGATGCGAAAATACCTAAATTACAACTTGTCAGTTCAAATTGCAGAAAGTTTACATGATTTTTTGAGTATGCCCATCAATTACTTCAGGAATGTTATTTTTAGTGTGTAACAAATTATGCTTGAAATCTAACAACTACAAAGAGCTCACATTTGTTATCTCACAATTCGTTTAGGTCAGAAATCTAGATACAGCTTAGGTCCACTGTTACTGTAACTCTTTCAGGAAGAGACACTTATCTGTCTTTTGTATTGGTTGGGCTATACACATTTTGAGGCTCATTTTTTTTTTTTTGCCAAATTCTGCTTCCAAGTCCATATTGTTGTTAGCATGATTCAAGCACTCACAGACTGTTTGGCTAGGCTGCCTCAGATCTCTGCATGTTGTTCAGCAAAGGATGTCCTCTGTCCTCTGTTCTCTGCCAAATAAACTCAAATTGAAATGAATTTCATCTAAGCCTAAGAACTAGAAAGTGATCAGAGAGATTCTAGTAGCAAAAGGGAGTTGTGATCTTTGGTATCCTAACCTTCGTTATGATTTCCCATTACTCTCACATTTGTAGAAGCAAGTTATTAAGTCTAATCCAAATTCAATTTGATATGATTACACAAAGAAGTGAATACTAGCAAGCAGGTTAGTCTAGCTACTAACCTAGATCCTTTAATACTTCTTGAAGTTATACCTGGCACATCCTCAAAGAGATAGGCTCTCAATGCCTTGTATTAAACTGTACAAATACTAAGTTATATGTGGTACCCTGAGATGACATGTGGAAGACACTTTTAGCTTCTAACATAGAATCTGTCTTCTTATTTTTCCTTACTAGCAGGTATTTGATTTTATTTAAGGCATCGAACATCTAGCTGAATGTCTTTGCTCCCTTTGAAGCTCAGGAGATGGCCATATGATCAGTCCTTGTCATTAAACGTAAAAAAAAAAAAATTTGATAAGCATTTCTGAGAATGCTTTAGTTTTCTACCATAACTGTGGCTTTTATGGTTAGAGTTGAAACAGCCATAGTGTAAGCATGTGGGTAATGTTACTGCTTCTGACCCTGGTATAATTTATTCTGTGACTTATTTTAGCAACAGCAAAATGAGAAGACTCCATATAGTTGGCTTTCTTATTTGTTGCTGCTGAAAATATGGCTGCTATGTAGTCTTCAACACAAGCAGATAGGTCTTCCATTTTATCTTGTTTTTATGTGGTATTATGTGTCTTTATGTGGTATATAAAATAATGGGTTTCATTATGTCCCTTCCATCCCCTAAATAGTCCTCTTTCTACTTTCATGTCATATATACATTCATATATAGATTCATATGTGAGAGAAAACCTGCAATTAGTTTGTCTTTATTGTCCATAGCTATTATTTCCCTTGTTCCTTTCTCTCTTTGATCTTTTTATACTCCCACATACTTTTCCTTCTACTTTAATATTACACACACACATCAAAATATGATTCTGGCCCATTTCAACTAACATGATGATCTATTTTCTGGCCAATGACATGATTTCATTCTTATTTATGGCTGAACAAAACTCCATTGAGTATATATTCTGTATTTTTTAAATCTATTGTATTGATGTACATACAGGCTGATTTTCATATACACGTATAAGCAAGCATCTCAGTGGTATGTCAACTTAGATTCCTTCAAATATATACCCAGGGGTATTATGGTTGGACTTTAATATATTTCTATTTTTAATTTTCCTGATGAATCCATATAGTGATTTCCACTGTAACTATATCATATAGCATCTATTCCGGAATAGCCATGATTATCCATTCACACTCTGATAAATAAGCAAAGGATTAATAAGAAGTCATGTTATGTCCTGTAAGCCAAGATTTGGGGGGGGCGGGGGCTGAAGAATGAGGATTGTGGTTTTCGAGGATGCCAATTCGTCTTAATAAAAAGAGAAAGGTTAAGAAACAGAATCGTAAGCTCTGACTGGCTCACATGTTTAAAATGGTTGCAGTCAGCAACCCTGGCAGTCCTGAAAGCTGACATTCTCCAACGGGCTTTGCTACACTAGCCTCAAGATGTGTTTCTTGTTCTGTGACAGGAACAATTTCGAGACGTGGTGGCAGCTGTGGCTGTGGCTGATGGAAGCCTAGCAGACACTGGTTTACCTATCACAGATAAATAAATCCAGGAGATGACATCAAACCTGAACAAAATTGACTTGTAGAGAAGAGACGCTTCAATAACAGGATATGATGGCTTACATGCACACGTTCAGCGACTGCTATCTGAAAGCTGTGGGTATTATTCAGCTTGGTGCCACCTCCTGTTATTTTGGAGACAATGCAGTCTGCTTATTCTGAGAAATGAATTTGACAAGCTTTTGCCAAAGCTTGCAAGAGTGATCTTGAGGCTTGCATACTTTGCTAAGGAATACACTAATCTGCCCACTGTAGGTTTCACATATTTTCAGCCTGCTCAGCTGACCACTATTAGAAAACAATGCTGACTTCGGATTCAAGATCTCCGTATGGATCGCCAGAACTTGAAGTGTATCTGTGATGAGCTGCACTTCAGGGGATCGAAAGGCACCACTGGCACTCAGGCCCGCTTCCAGTCGTTATCTGAGGGAGATCTACAGAAGGTGGAGCAGCTGGACAAGTTCGGTGACAGAAAGGCAAGATTTAAGAGTGCTTTCATCATCACAGGGCAGACTCATACATGAAAGTGAACATTGAAGTGCTATCTGTGCTGGTTATCTTAGCGGCATCAGTACACAAGATTTGCATTGACAGAAGCCTCCCGGTGAACCTGAAGGAAATGGAGAAGCAGTTTGTGAAACAATAGAGTTGCTCGAGTGCAATGTCATACAAGCAGAACCCCATGTACTCTGAACTTCGCTGCATCTTGACCATTCACCTGATGGCCCCTATCTTGGACCCGCTACACATAGCTTCTGTGTGATGGTTTGAATACACACTGGGTAATAGTACAACCCACAGATCTGGTTGGCAGAAGCATTTCTCACTGAAGTTGCTATAATAAATACTGTACAGAACATTTTTGAAGGATTAATGGTATACCTCAAAGTAACTGAAAGGCAGCTCTTGCCGAATGAAAGGCGCTTTCGGCAAGAGCTGCCTTTCATGGCCTCAAAGAACAATATCATGGCTATGATCAAAGCTGGGGCAGCTGACAGGACTGTCATAAGAAAATAAGAGTGCTTTCCCAGCAGGCAGCTACCATGGTTAAGCAGGAAGGAGCCTCACAGAGTACATTCTGGCAGATGCCTTTTTCAACCCCATTCACTCAGAGCATTTGTTGGACCCCTCTTCTTTAACGTGTGGAGCACCACGAGGAGGTGCATCCCCAGCTAAACCTCTATGAAAATGTAATGGAGAGGAAAGCAGGAAAGCAGAGCTATGTCTGTACAGCAGAATAGAATTAAGGAAAAGAATTGTTGAGAGTTTGCTAATTATATTGTTGAGAAATGAGAGAAAGAAAGAGAATAGAATTGAGAATGAGCAAATATTTCAAGAGAAGATAACGTGTCATGTAATGTAAGAAAGACTGAGTGAAAAAATCAAAACGGTTTACAGTCAGTTAATACATGATTAAGTTCTTAAAATTGGCAAACACGGGACTCTATCATTAGAATATCTCCCTTTTTGTTTACATCAATCAGTAGTTTTCTTTTTTAAATAATGTAACATTTTAGTAATTCTTTGAGAACATCATACAATGTTTCTTGATCATATTCACCCTTATTCCTTCCCAACAACTCATCTCTCATATCCAGTCTTCCTCAGTTCCCCTCCCTCCACTTTGTGCCCCACCCCTTTTGTTATTTGAGAAGATGCTGTCTTACAGCTGATGTCCTCCTCCTCTGATCCTTATGATCTTTCAGCTCCATCTTCCCCAATGTTCCCTGAGCCTTATGTATAGAGGTTCTGTTGTTCATGTATCCGTTGGGGCCGAAGAATCTACAGTCAATTGTTCTCTGCATTTGACTAATTGTGGAACTCTGTGATAATTCCAATCTACTGCATGAAAGAAACTTCTTTGATAAAATGAGAGTGCCACTTATTAATGGATATAAAGACAAGAATTTAAAAAATGTTTAAGAACTATACTCCTTTAGGGAAGAGGCAGAGGTAGGTTCTATAGGTTTCATGGAGCCTATCAACTATAAGCATACAGTGCATACAAGCATACAGTGCCAAGCATGCAGTCCCTACTATTAAGCAGGTCTTAAGTTCAATTAAGTGGCTGTAGAGTAAAATGTCACTATTATAACGTTCAGAATCTCTTAACATGATGGTCCTTGTGGTTCAAAGGTTTACAGCTGGCTAGGACTGTTTATTGCTTTTCCTCCTTGGCAGCTTGCATGGCTCCTTTGGATGCTATGAGAGCTAGTCCTTTCAGACAAAAACCAGATCAATTTCTCAAAGTCCTGTATCTGAAGTGTACCATGTCCATATCTTAAGTATGTGATGTTCCCTGAGGACTATTAGCTCTCCTACTATAGGTAGGAACTGCAAAAGCTTTTAAGAGAGAAAAATAGCAATGCATGAGGAATTCAGTTTCTCTGTATCCTTGGCATCACTTGGTGTATCCCTAATTTTTGTTTTAGCTTTTCTGATAGATATGTAGCAATATATCATTGTGGCATTAATTTGCATTTTCTAGGCGCTTAGTTGTCATCTATGCATCCCCACCAGTGAAATGTCTTTCCATGTTATTTTTCCATTTTTCACTTGAAATTCTTTTGACACATGAAGTTCAAGGGTTCCTTGTACATTCTAGATTTTAATTCTTGTTGAATATGTGGTTTTCAAATTTTTTCTATTCTACAGGTTTTGTTTCATCTCTCAAAAAAATTCAATTTCACTAGGGTTCATCTTATCAATGAACCCTATTGAACCTTTCCCTTTTTTATGCTTTGACAATCAAATTGAAAGTTGTTTGGCTAGCTTTATGGCTTGCATATTTTCTTCTTTAATATAACAGTTTTGTAATTTTTAATTTAGGTCCAATGTCCATTTTGAGAAAAATTTGCATACATTTATGGAAATAGTTGGCTTTTTTAGATAAATGAACCCATGTATCTATTACTGGCTTAGGATGACTAAAATGATAGGGCTCCTATCAGTCTTTAAATTCTTTTTTCTCTCTTTATTAATACACTTGGTTGTGTTTGCAGAAGGGACTCTAAAGGCTCTGACCTCATCAGTTGCAGTGTGTATACAGGAATCACAGGGTTAGATCCACTTTCAAAAAAAATGCCAATAATAACAACTGCATTTGCCTGGCTGATTCATTTTAATTTTCTTCAATATTTCTCAAAGAAAGGCATGGTAGCAGGCCCCTCATTTATTGATGACTCTAGTTTTCTGAGTATAATCTAAATTACAACCCAAAGAGATGAAATTTTAAGTTTACCAATGAACATCTACTGGCTTCATCATTATTTGTTGAAAGATCATTCTTTTTTCATTTAAATCACTTTTGTACTTTTGTCAAAATCTACTCAAGCATATTTTGTGTCTGTCTGGTCTCACTATTCTGTTCCATTGATCTTTATGTTTAGAATTTTCCCACTGCCATATAGTCTTGTTTATTATAAGTAACTACCTAATGAGTATTGAAATCAGATAGTCACTCTTCTCCTTTTTTCTTTTTTGAAATACTTTTAGATATTTACCCATTCCCTTTCTAAATAAATTTTAGAATTATCTTGTTTTTATCAAAAATATTTCTGAAGTTTTATATTATTCTCATTCAGCCTGTATATCAATTTTGAAAGGATTGATATTTTCCCCACCTCTGATTAATAGGTTCCTTGTGCCTTGATTTCTTGCTCAGGTTGCCAGAATCTCTAAAACAGAGAGACCTGCTTTTCTAATATTTTTGATTGTGATCCTAGCCTTTAATGGCTGAGCCATCTCTCCAGCCTGAGACCTGCTTTTCTAAAACTGTGCTAAGTCTCAAACTTTGGCAATTGGCTAACTGAGGTACTATTAACATATCAAAGCCAAAGCAGCCCAGCTCCCATAGCAACAATAAGCACCAGTGGCTCCCTCCAGCACTTCTCATCCTGCGCTTTACATCAAACTTCCCCCTCCCAGTGGCTGGGTTGGGCTTCCCTTGCCTCCAGCATCATTTTTGTTTTAATTTGTTTTTGTTTTGTTTTAAGACAAGGCTTCTCTGTATAGCCCTGGCTGTCCTGGAACTTGCTCTGTAGAACTAGCCTCAAACTCAGAGATCAACCTGCCTCTGCCTTAGTGCTGAGATTAAGGGCATTTGCCACTTGCACTCTTGGTCTTCGGTTCCTCTTTTGCCTTGCCCCCTTCTCTCTTCTCTTCCTCCTTCACTTCCCCTTATTCATGGCCTGGTTCAGTCTGCTGGCTGTGTTTAGTGTGGACCCTTCCAGATGTCTCTGGCAGTTTTCTCCCTCATATCTACAGTAAACCATACCTAAGTGCAGTCATGGCCTCATTTTTTTTTCATTCATGCTCAACAGTCTATCCTCCTTTCTCCATTGCTTTCATCTTAAAAACTATTTAAACCTGGTGAAGGGAGACCTTTTCTCAGTGCAACTTATTGCACCTTGCCAAACATGAACTCTCTTAGAACCCCCATTACTCAGTATCTCCTACCTGTTAGAATACATTTTTATGAAAGGTAGGATTTGCAGGTTAGAAAGATAGTGGCTATAAAGCCCACTGGGGTTGGACAACAGGCTATGTATGCTGCCAAGATTGGGGCCAGAGAGGTGACCTAAGTCCCAGAGGAATTACAGATACTGAGCATTGAATTGTTTGCAGTGTTGGAGCTTGTTTTTGCCTGGTGCAAATTATGGTTGTGCCCTATATCTTCACTCTTCAAATTAAAAAAAAAAAGGTACTTTATTTTTGTTGATATTACAAGAACATGCAATTGAAAGATTTTAAATCCCTTTTAGAGGAAAAATTGGAGTTTTACAGAATATTTAAATGAAAAAACTTGGATAATTTTAAGGAAAAGCTTCAAAATTATTTAAAGATTATGGAACATTTTAAATGATATTTTATTATGATGATTTTACTATGATTTATTAATATGTAATTGTAATAAATAGATAAAAAGTTAAAACAGGGCCATAGCCATGAACACCAAATGCTAACCACCAGAGATGGGGGTATTCCTATCTTATGATGCAGCAAAATAATCATCTAAGTAGTCTGGAGAGGGTCTTGCTTTATTCAGTCTAACAGACTGATTTAAGAGTGAATGTCTAAACTCCTTGTCTTTACTAACTTTGTTAAGCTTTAGTTATTTTGATAAGCTGAGTGGTATAAGTAACTGTGATATTCTGTAATGATATAATATGTAAGGACAAGGAAAGGAAAGTTACCAAGCTCCTATATTCATGATTTAAATTTTTTATTTTGGTAGCAGTAGGAGGTGTTCACTTCAGAAATTGTTATTTATTATAAAATTATTATTAAAGATGATTAAGCTTTAATATGTTCAGAACTATATTTGTAGTCATTCTAAGTACTAATGTAATTAATTACATTAAAGACACTTGATTTATCCTCCTGTATATGTTTTCAAGGTTAAGCCTAAAGCAAGTAACTAAAGACAAGCAACGTTTGTTTAACTCAAATATATTTAATAGATAATGGTCCTCAAACTTGTCAGAGATCATCAGCTAAATATGGCATTTAAGGTATTTAAACTTACTGATAGGTTATTTCTGTTAGATGTCTGTGCGGAGCTTAGAACAGACAACACCAGACCAAAGGGTTGGCGAGTAAGGTGTTATTCAGGAGATAGGGCAAAGGTGGAGGGAGAGAAATAGGAGAGGATGGCGGAGGAAAGGGGTGAGCTCAGGGAGTTCTGCCTGTTTTATATGGGTGATGTAGCCTCTCCCAGGTAAAGGTGAGGTAGCCAAGTGGATTCTGGGAATGTATGACGGTTGCCTTGGCATCAATGATGTGGGGGTCACCTAGATGTGATGTCACTGGGTTCCAGCCTGATACCAACAATTTCTCCACCACCACTGGGGAAATGGGCCAATTCAAGACAAATTAGAATATATTAAAGGCAGGCTTTTGGGGAAGCTGCTCTTGGGAGAGTTCATTGGGAAGTCAGCATTGGGAGTGGGTGGGGAGAGAAAGAGAGAAAGAGCACACCCAAAGAGAGAGAAGGTAGGGAAGGAGAAGAGACAGAAAGAAAGACCAAATATTTAGACTATGTTCTGGGAGATAGGCAGCCCTGGGCTGGAAAGTTTAGGGTTGGGGGCAGGCAGGGTATGCCAAGTAGGAACTGAAGGATGCAGGGAGAACCTGGAAGTCAGGTCTGTTTTGATATGTAAAATATGCACCTCAGTCCCTTGTCCTTGGTCTGAAACCAAACACTTAGTATGACAGAGACCCCAGATCCAACATTCAAATGTAATTTTGTAAATGTCTGTTGTCATTGCTTTGGCTTCTCGGTGCACAGAACAAAACCCTTGAAAAGTACGGCTACTATATATAATCCCGGAGCATGCTATTCATGTCTCCATTGTAACACAGCTCACATTGTACTTTCTTTGTTTATTTACTGGCCCATCTCCAACCAGCCCATGAATATCATGAAAACAGCAACTGTTCTTATTTCTCCAGGTCTCTATCCCCCAGAATAGCATTCAAAACAAGGAACACACTTATGTCAAATATTAGCTAAATTGACATCATTTCTTGTACTTCTTCTACATACAAGAAAGTCAAACCATTCAAATCATTTCCCAGAAAACAAATCTAAATTTTAAGATGGCAAAGATGTTTTAATAAATATTTGTATGGTATTCAGTAGAACTAGTGTAATAAGTATATCTAATTTGGGATACAGTTCAGATTTTAAAGTAAAAAATCCTTTTGTGTAACTCAAAAGCCATTTTATGTGACTTAAAATAGTATAATTCGTAAATTTAGCAGTGATTAAGAGCTCAGAAGTAAGCCTCTGGCAGCTCAGATAGGAACCTAGTCTAGGACAGGCCTTGATATGCTAATGAACAAACCCCAAGGTGGTATTGATATGCTAGTGAATCAACCCCAAGCTGTGAACTCTGATAGTGTCAAGCTACTGCACAATGAAATAATACAAAAATTGGAACATTGGGGATGGTCTCTGAGTTTGCACTGCAATCCTTCCAAGATCATTTCTCAAATGTTTAATAAATATAATCATTTCCCCAAATTAATAGATACAATAAATACACAAAGACTTAGGAGAGTGTACAGTAATTTGTATAGTAAATTGTGTAGTATTCAGTAGCTCTAGTATAATAGTTTATATCTAATTATACAGGTTAAGGAAAGCTACTGGGACCAGGTGTGTGTCAGGGGTGTCCTTGCATGGAGGCCTAGAGAAGCCATTGTGTGAAGCTGTGAAGGTAAAGTCTGGATTGTCTTAACGACCCCAAGATGTTGGAGATGCCAGAGTTGTGGGATACCTGCCAACAAAACCTGCCCAAGAGAAAGTGTGTTGCAGTCAACAAAACTGAAAGGAGTTGGAGATCTGAAGAGTGTTTCAGCATCAGACATGGAGATGCAGAGTTTGGAGTTTGCCCAGCTGGTTTCAGTCTTGTTTTGGTCCAGTAATTCCATACTATGCTCCCTTTCCTCCAATTTGGAATGGTAATGTATATCATGTACCATTATATGTTGGACATATATGTGATCAGCTTTTCATTTTGATTTTACAGGAGATTACATTTAAGAGAGTCCATGAATCTCAGAAGACACATCAAACTTTGGACTTTTAAAGTGTTGAGACTGTTACTGACTATGGAGAATTTTGAAATTGGACTGAATGTATTTTGCAATATGATATGGCTACAAGCTGATGGGGACGAAGGAGTAGAATGTGGTGGTCTGAATGAAAATGGCCCCCATAGACTCATAGGGAGTGGCATTATTTGAGGTATAGCCTTATTGAAATAGGTGTGGGCTTGTTAGTGGAAGTATGACACTGGGGGTGGACTTTGAGGTTTAAGAAGCTCAAGCCAGGCCTAGTGGCTCACTGTCCCTTTCTGCTGCCTGTTGATTCAGATGTAGAACTCTCAGCTACCTCTCCTGTATCATGTCTGCTTGCATGCCACCATGCTTCCCACCATGACAATAATGGACTAAATCACTGAACTGTAAGTCAGGCCCAATTAAATATAAGAGTTACTTTGTTCATGGTGTCTCTTCACAGCAATAAAATAAAATTGGCCTCATCTCTGTGCAGTTGTTTGAGATTTCTAGTACACAACTTGGGACAGCTCTTATGTCTTATTGCCACAGAGGTACTACTATATTTTTGTGGGTTTAAAAAAAAATCTTTTCTGTGATTGTTGTCTGGCTACTCCCTCTACCAAAATGTGCATTTCATGAGATCAGTGATCTTATGGAAGTGTGAAAACATAGTGGCTAAAACCACACTGGCTTTTGGAGCCAGATTCTAAATTCAAATTTATTTTCTACCATTGAATAGCTATGTGAAACTTGGGTGTTGATTAACTTTCTGTTACTCAGCTTTCTTTTCCTGAAAATAATAGCAATGTTCCTATGTCATTGTGCTGGCTAGTTTTATGTTAACACGACAGAAGCTAGACTCAATAGAGAAGATCAAACCTCAATTAAGAAAATGCCTATATAGGATTCAGATATAGAGAATTTTTAAATTAGTGAGTGATGGAGGAGGGTCCAAACCACTCTGAGTGATGCCAGTCTTGAGCTGGTGATCCTAGGTTCTTTAAGAAAGCAGGCTGACAGCCTGGGAACACACATGGAGGGACCCATGGCTCCAGCTGTATATGTAGTGGAGGGTGGCCTTGTCGGGCATCAGTGGGAGAGGAGGGCCTTGGTCAGTGAAGGCTGGATGCTCCAGTGTGGGGAAATTCCAGGGCAGGGAGGTGGGAGTGGGTGGGTGGATGGGTGGGGGCACATCCTCATAGAAGTAGGAGGAGGGGGGATGGGATAGGGGAGTTCTGGGGGGGGATGGGGAAGGGGGGATAACATCTGAAATGTAGATAAATAAATTATCCAATAATTAAAAAAACAAAACAAACAAACAAAAAGAAAACAGACTGAGCAAGCCATAGGTAGCACCCCTTTATGGCCTCTGTATTAGTTCCTGACTCCAGCTTCTTGCCCTGGTTGAGTTCTTGCCTTGACTTTCTTCAATGATAAACAGTGATATGGAAGTATAAGCCAAATAAGTTGTTTTCCTCCACTACTTGCTTTTTGGTTATGGTGTTTCATCACAGCAGTAGTAACCCTGACTAAGACAGTAATAGAGTAATAGAGTTAGGATTAAACTAACAATGTACTATATCCTCAAACCTAGGAGAGTGTCTGTCACTTTGTAATTTCCCAGTAGTGTTTGTTGACCCAGTGTATTAGTAAATCCTTGATGACTCCTGATCCTTTCCTCCCATTATTATAATTTTCTATTGGTCCCTTCCTTTAGAAAGACGTTTCTTAGTTATTATTACTACTGTTTGCTTACTTCTCTGAGTTAAGTTGGTTTTCTCTAGTGAATGCCCTTAGAAACTTAGATTACTGCTTCCAAGCTGTATTTGCTCAATATAACACCATGTAATGTGTTGTCTTTATAGTGCTTGGTTTCTGACATTAAATCAAAGCTTGGTGAGAGCAGAGTTTTATGTTTGTGGTATATACTATGGGAGATTCACTGCCAATGATCGTGCTTAATGCATAATATTCACGCAATAAATATTTTGACTGTACACTGAAGGCTTTTGTCTCATTTTTCTTTTACAAATACTGATTAAGAAACATGAAATCTCTTAGAATTCTAGGGAGTCCCACTGCTTTTCAAATGCTAATTCATAGCCATGGATATTATTACTTCTCTACTGTCTTATTTTCTTTTGGTCAGTTCACTGTTCAAGTATAGAACAGAACTGTGCATTCAAACATCCTGGCTTGCATTTATGAGCCATTCCATGAAAGTATACATATATCAACCATTGGTTGGCTTCTCTTTTATTAGTTTCTTATATTTTAATTGTATTTATTCTAGCACACCCTGTCTTCCTTACATGTTTATTGGTAATAACAATAATATTTTCCCTTACAGAGGTAAGATTTTCTATTTCTTAAGGTCTCAAATTAATCAGTACTTATCATATAATAAAATTCATTGATAGCATATTTCTAACCATTGTTTCATTCATTACATACTTCTGATAACTTGACAACTGAACATACACTGTGTAGAAATATACTAAATTGACTACAGGTCAATCTTACTTATTACTTCAGAGAGAGCAAAGAAGTATTCATTCTTTCCTTTCTTCTTTCTTCCTTTCTTTGCTAGCCTGGTTCTTTAGGCATGAGAGAAAGACAGAGACAATTATAGTGGCAAAGGTAGGGATAAGAGCTCTCTATTAGGAAGCCTCTCATAGCAAAATGTCAAGAATTCACACATAATTGATATTTATTGTAAAGGTTGCCAACAGAGAAAATTCCTTTTATAGATAAATATGTCAAATGGGAATGTTAAAATTGCAGTACTTAAAACTTAAGTGTATGCAGCTATTCTCATTCCTTATCTGCAATAATGAAAATTTCTAGAAATATACCAAAACCTCCTTTACAGTAAAAAACATGTATAGTTGCTTGTGAAACTCTTGAGGCCCATGATTTTTCTTGCAACATTGTATTCTTATTTTACTTATGATGTCTATTTTTTATTTTTTTTATTTTTTCTTTTCTTTAATCTCAAATAAAAACTCAAAAGATTTTATTTTATCTGCAAGAGTTTCTGTATCTATGTGTGCCATGTGCAGGTGTGTGCTAAAGCAGGAAGGGGGTGTTTAAGTCATCCCTGGAGCAGAAGTTACAGTCAGCTGTAAGCAGCCTGATGTGGATGCTCTGAACAAAACTCAGGTCTGCTTCGAGAACAGCATGAACTCTTAACTGGTGAGGTGTCTGCCAGCCCCTGATTCCATCTATTTGAAAGATCCTCTTGGAGATGAGGTGGGGGGGGAGGCTAGGAGGAGTGGGAGGTGGAGCAGTTGGAGGGTGGACCTGGAGGGGAATAAAGTCTTGATTTAAAAAAAAAAGGTTAAAGAATAAATTTTTAAAATGGGGAAAAAAAAAGAAAATGTTACAATGAAAACCATTATTTTGGATACTGGGTGACACTTTTAAAAAAGATTTATTTTATGTATGTGAGTGCTCTTTCTGAATGTACACCAGTGTGCCAGAAGAGGGCATTGAATCCCATTACAGACGGTTGTGAGTCACCATGTGATTGCTGAGAATTAAACTCAGGACTTCTGGAAGAGCAGCTGGTACTCTTAACCACCGAGCCATCTCTCCAGCCCCTTAGCTAACATTTTAAAAAGTATTATATCTGCTCAATTTTTACATACTTGACAATTGTAAATATTTTAATATTATAACTGTAAGTGATATCCTATGAAAAAAAAAAGAAATGTCCAGAATGAGCAGATCTGTAGAGCCAGACAGTGGGTTAGTCATGTTTGGGGGCTGGGAATGGAAAATGGGAGTCGGATCATTTAACCTCTCTAGACCTTACTTTCCTCATTTAAAAAGTTCCTGTTTAATTGGTTCATTTCTATTAAATTTTTTTTTTTTTTGGTTTTTCGAGACAGGATTTCTGTGTAGCCCTGGCTGTCCTGGAACTCACTCTGCAGACCAGACTGGCCTCGAACTCAGAAATCCGCCTGCCTCTGCCTCCCAAGTGCTGGGATTAAAGGCATGCACCACCACTGCCCAGCTTCTATTAAAAATTTTTATTACATCTCTTTATTTTTACTTATTTGAGTTTGTGTGTGTGTTTGTGTGTGTGTGTGTGTGTGTGTGTGTGTGTGTATTTGTATGGGCCACAGCATGTATGTGCAGGTCAGGTGATAGCCTGTCAGAGTTGATTCTCTCTTCTCTGCATCCGAGATCTAATTCAGGTCTTCAGGCTTCAGAGCACATACCTTTACCTGCTGAGCCATCTCAGTGGTCCAATATTTTTTAAAAATTATTTAATTAATTAATTTTTTGGGCTGGGCAATTGTGCACACGCTTTTAATCCCAGCACTTGGGAGGCAGAGGTAGAGGCAGAGGCAGGCGGACTTCTGAGTTCAAAGCCAGCCCGGTCTACAGAGTGAGCTCCAGGACAGCCAGGGCTACAAAGAGAACCCTGTCTCGAAAAACCAAAAAAAAAATTAATTTTTTGGTTTTTTTGAAACAGGGTTTCTCTGTGTAGCCCTGGCTGTCCTAGAACTCACTCCGTAGACCATGCTAGCTCAGTGAGTCACCTGCCTCTGTCACCCACAAGTGCTGGGATTAAAGGCGTGTACCAACACTGTCTGACAAAAAGAAATATGGTAAAAAAAATACCATTGCTAAAAACAATTTGGAGAAGAAAGGATTTATTTCATCTTAACAAGAAGTCAGGGAAGGAAACCAAGGCAGGAACTATAGCAGAGGCCATGGAGAAATGCATCTTACTGACTTGTTCCTCATGGCTGCTCAGCCTGCTTTCTTATATCATCCAAGATCACCTTCTTATGGATGGTACCACCTCCTGTGGTCCAACATACATCAATCTTCATCAAGAAAATGCACTACAATCTTCTTCACAGGCTGATCTGTTGGGGGCATTTTCTCCATTGAGGTTCTCTCTTCTAAAATAAATCCAACTTGTGTCAAGTTAGCATAAAATTGGCCAGCACAAAACCCACTCATGGTATCTCTAGAGTCTACCCTATAACCTCACTCATCAAAAAGAAGAATGTTTTGAGCTATGATCTAATAGTTATCAAAAGATCATATGTGGAAAGACACTTAAGTCTGATTTCTTTTTTTACAAAGTCCTCAATGATGCTCTCAAATGTGCTTTATTCTTTCCCTGATTGTCTCTCTTTTATATTAACTGCACTTTAAAATCTTGAGTGGAGATTCCAAAAGGATGGGGAATTTCTCGGGCTGGTAACAGCACAGCTGAATTGAGTCGTCTGCTACATTGCTTCTGACATCTTTTGGGTGACTCATTCAAGAACCCTGTGAAGCATTCTTGGTAATTTTCTTGATTGCCTTATTAAATGCTCAGTCTCACTATTTTGGTTCATACTTTTTTCATATTGCTAAACTTTTGTTTTCTGACCAGAAGACTATGAATCACTTAATAAATGTCATTGGCCCCAAAAGTAGGATACTTGATAGATATTTCCATATACTGATCCCAGGTCAGATGCAACAGTAAATAACTTACTCTGGAAGACATCATTATAATGCCTGATCTCTTGAATCCCTATCAGTAATTTTTTTAAAATCTCACAATGGCTTTTTGGGTTTTTTTGGGGGGGGGTTGGTTTTTGTTATCAGATTGTCCTCTAACTCATAGCGATCTACCTGCCTCTGCCTTCTGAATGCTGGGATTAAACGCCTGCACCACCACTGCCCACCTAATCTTGTAAAGTTTTTTTGTTTTTGTTTTTTATTTAAGAGTTCCACATGAGGTTTATTCAGGAGATAAGGGCAAAGGTGACAGCAAGAAGAGGGAGAAGAGAGGGAGAGAAATTAGGGTGTTCTCTCGTAAAGTTTTAAGTAAATTCATACTTTTGCTTGAGCTGTAGCAACACTTATTATAAGGTGCATACATTGGCTATGGATTACACATGCTTGGTAGAATATCACAGGTTTACGTACATGACAAGTCATTTGATGTTCAGTCTAGAAAACATGTAGCATCCAGTGATGTCTATCTAAAACTGAAAACTGCAATGACTATTCAAAGTCTGTAACTCTTTTAACTCTTTTTACTCCTTTTAAATATATATGCAAACAAAAGGAATATTGTTTAGCATGCCTTTATAATTTACGTATAAAAGTAAAAATGATGGCCTAAGATAACATTGAGTAAGAAATTTTTATTTCTAAGTGTATCTCCTCACTGCTGTTTAGCTCTTAAAATTGGAAAGGATATCTTAAATGTAGATAACTAGTTTTAACTTTTGATCTTTTTCCTTTGCTAGCTTTCTTACATCTCAAAGAGATAGCGATATAAACTTCGCACATTGCTTTTTTACTAGGACTACACACTCTGATTTCATGTAATTGTGGCATATGTATTCATAATTATTGTTGCCAAGCATCACTTTATATATAAATCAACATGGAATAAAGCAAAAGCCTTTGGCCAATTTAAGTTTTACATTTTTATTCTTTGTGCACCATAGTTACTACTGTAGCATTTCTCATTGAAAATATATCTGTGAATATATGTGTGTGTGCTTCTGTGATACTTTTTGACTACATAAATTCAGAAAAACTATTGTCTCTTTTTTTGCTTCCTCTTCTCTTGCTCTTAAAGGATGTACACAGCTAAAATAGAGGAGTTTAATAGTTTACTATAGAATTTGTGACTAAAGAATATTTGGTTACATAAGTACTTTATCTCACTTATAACTAAATGTTTATCAAATAACAATACAGCAAAAAACTTAAAAAAAGACATCATATTAATTTGTAAATATATTTTGGACTTACCTATATATTTTAAGACCGAATAAATCTATACAACATTCTAATATTAAGTACTTTTAAAACTTATTAACATTTACTAAGATACCATTTTGGTATCTACAAGTGTTTCATAAAACACTAAAGTACTTTAAACACAACATTAATAGATGTCTGATATTGTAAAACAAGCACTTAAAAAACAATAAGCATCTAAATTACAAAAGCTAGGTTACTCAAAATAGCATTCGGTGTAGTGATAAATTAAAACTTTTCTGAAAACACAAAATTTTATGGTGGCTAGAGTTTGATAAGAATTTTCTTCCAAACAGACTCTAGAAAAATTAAATTTTATTTCTATTTTGAATCATCAAGGGCAAAGAAAGAAGAGTAGACAGAAATTGCGTTATGTGAATCAAAATACCTCTAAGTAATGTAGAATGAAATGATTTTGTTGTACTATTCTGAAAATATAATTAATGTAAGATTTTTATTAATAATATAAAATTTCTATAATATGATAAAGTAATATATGTTTGTCAAATATCTTTTTGTTAATTTTCACTTACATATTATAAAGTACAAGATAATCTAATTTTTATGAATAATGACATTCAGGAACAGGATAAACTTATTCTGTATATAATTTTTAAGGGGCTAAGGATTGCATTAATTCTGTATATCATGGTAGGATGGTCATTTTCAAAATACTAATTTTACCATGATTATGGGAGGTCTTTCCAATTTCTAGTGACTTTGCAAATTTCTGCCTTCAGACATTTAAAATGATTTGGTTTATTCCTTGATTTTCTAGAACTGTTTAAGCTACTATAAATGAATATTCATGTGATCTCTTTCTCCACATGCTTATTACTGTTATGTAGAAAGGCTATTAATTTTTGTAAGTTTTTTATGTTGACACTTTGCTGAAAAAATGGATCATTTCTAGAAGTTTTATGGTGGAATGTTTTGGGGTCATATGGTAGATCTCTGTGGTGGTTTGAATATGTTAGATCTTATTAGGAGGTGTGGCCTTGTTGGAGTAGGTGCAGCCTTGTCAGAGGAAGTGTCACTGTGGGGGTGGGGTTTGAAACTCTTCTCCTTACTGTGTGGGAGTCCGTGGTCTTCTAAGGGCGTTCAGATGAAGATGTAGAACTCTCATCTCCTCCTGCACCATGCCTGCCCCGATGCTGCCATACTCCTGCCTTGATGATAATGGACTGAACTTCTGAACCTATAAACCACCCCCAATTAAATGTTTTCCTTTATAAAAGGTGCCTCGGTCATGGTGTCAGTTCACAGCAGCAAAATCTTAACTTAGACAATCTCTCTTTAGCTTTTTGAGAATTCTTCACACTGATATCCGTAAAGGCTGCATCAGTTTGCAATTTCACTAACGACAAATGAGAAATTTCTTTCCTCCGCATTGTCACCTGCATTTGTCAGTGTATTCTTTAGCCATTCTGACTGAGGTAAGATAAAATCTCAAAGAACTAAAAAAATCAAAGTGTCGAGAAAACAGCTCAATCAAAAGACAGATCTTAACAGGTAGCTCTAAAAAGAAGGACTTAAATGACTTAAAATATCTTAAAAGTATTCAAAATTCTTAGGAATTAGGAAAGTGCAAATTAAACCTACTTTGAGATGCAACATGATAAAAACTTAGCAAGAATTTCACTTATTTTTTATGGTCTTGGGTGTTTTAAATGAATGTAGAAATGATTATAAATTCCTTCCTTAATTGGTCTGTAGTATAAATATAAATTGAGGTTTATAAAAATAAATCTTATTAGAAATTATGAGAAATTAGATTGATATAGCCAAAGTAGATTTATATGTGGAGGTTTTTTGCTTTATATATCAAATACAATTAGACCTTCAAAATAAGTGAAGTTACTTTTTTAAAAATAAATTTTCATTTTTCTGATCACAATATAATTACATCATCTCCTCCTTTTCTGTCCTCTCTCCTACCACCCCCTTAGTACAAAACACAATGTTGAGAATATATATACAGATATATATTCTAACATACATAAATATAACCTGCTTAGTCTATGTAATGTTACTTGTATGCCTATGTTTCTGGAGTTGATCATTTGGTGTTGGATAGCCAATTTGTGTGTTCTTCCCTGGGGAAGATGACTTCTTCCACTCTCACCATTGCTTAGCTGCCTGTAGCACCTAAGGATCAGGGATCATTGTGGAAAATAGAGCAGAAAGATTGCAAGATCCAGAGGATCAGGGGATTTCCTGTGAGATTTGTCTCCTAGAAATGTCAGAAGCTGCGTCAATAAAATCTTATCAACATAACTGTTTAAGTATAACCTAAGCAACGATGACACTTATAGACATGTAAACAACATGGATTGAAGAAAGTTCACAAAGTCTCAACATTACACAAAGAACTACAGGTAAATACAGATCTATTTTTAATAACATTTTTAAAGAGCTGACGTTAAAATACAAGAATGTAATCCTTTATATTTCCAGTTAATTTTGTCAGGCTTTTAAACAAAATTGGGTATCCTTTAAATTTCTACATAGTCTCAAAATTTTTAATAACTACTTTATAGTTCTATTTAATTAAGGTTATGAAATATGTAAGACATATACCAAGCAGCCCAAAGAGTGGAAACAGAATCTTTGCTAGCCACATATCTAAGATTAATATTCAGAATATGCAGTACTATTCTTTTGCATACAGCCAAAGAACTTGACATCTGATTCTACTAATATTTGCTCAGCCATGTTCTTGCCACTGTATTCATATTCATGTAGTCATATATTATGATTATTTCTGCTATTTGAAATTTATGTTAAAAATCTTTCAAGATGCACAGTATTTTTCCTAAGATATCTTAAGGTTAAAAAAATTAGTGCACCATGATATACCACAGCTTCTACAGCAAAACATTCTATTTTTAACTTTTTTATTTAATGTAATTTTTTTTTTTGCTTTCTGGTGAGGGGGTGTTGTGAGGGCAGAGGGCAAATATGGAGGAATGAGATGAGTGGGATTAGGGGTGCATGATGTGAAATTCACAAGGAATCAATAAAAAATTAAAAAAGTTACCCCCCAAAATTAGTTTACCAATATAAAACTAAATCTACTTTTCTAAGTCTAAAACACAGTTTCCCTAAAATAAATTTTTTGTACTACAAAAAGAAATAGGTTTGTATATGAGTTTGTATTACAAAAGCAATTTTTGGAAATGAGTGCTCATGTACACTAAAACTGTTCAATTAGTTCAACTTTCTTTTAGTTCATAACTGAAATCTTAAGACAAAATCAACAAGTACAGCATTCGTGGCATGCTAAGCTAGGTATATCCCAATATGTCACATAAAAACATAAAGTATCAGTGAAAGTCTGAGAGAGGATATTGGATCTATGTGGCCAGGCTAGTGGAGTAGATGATGGTGAGGATAGACGAGCCTGACGGCCTTAGGTCTATCTTTAGAGTACTGACATATGGTTTAATTTTAAGTACAGAAGGTAAATTAAAACAGAAGACAACTATTAAGTGTAATTGACAGTCTTGTTTGAATTGTTACCTGATTTTTCTCAATTCATTCCACAAGATGGCGCAAAGAAGTCCTCATTTCTTGAAAGAATGAATTGTTTCTCAGGAGATAATGCTTTCCCCGTACTGTTTAGATTTGCACTAATTGGATATTTATCTTCACCTGGGAGGGGGTGGTTTTGCCAGACTCTTCTTTTTCTGGAATATAATGCATGGAACAGTGACCTTTATATGTTTTACCCTGCTTTGGTTGTCTTATAGGTCCAAATTGAGAAATGTTAGGGGTTTTTTGTTTTGTTTTAGTAAAATCAGTTTTGAACCACCTCCACACCATCTTCTCACACCCACAGGCATAGATCCAAAAGTACAGCTCATGTACCACCCTGTCCTATGGAATTCCAATCATTCCTACACTATCTTTACACTCAAAGACCTAGCTTTGGAAGCTAAATTGAAGCTTACATATTGCTTTGCTCAGTGGGTTCATCTGACCTCTATCTGTGTCTTTACCATTTGCATCACACTCGAAAATGTGGCTCTCAATTTACAGCTTGTGCACTGCTTTCACCTACTGGGTGCCTTGGATCTCCATCCACTCCATGGCACTTCCATACTTGCAGGTATAGCCAGGACTGACACTTCCACGTCTAGTTCCAGTTATGTGGCTCATGTGCCGGTGTAACCTAAAACAGACTATACTCTCACATCAGACATACAACAAAAGAAAGAATTCCAAATGTCCAGGACTCATCACCAAAGCACAACAAATATTAAATATCAAGAGAGTATATTCATTCCACAAGCCTAATATTCTTGTAGAAATGTTCTTTGATAAAATTACCTGAATTTAAATAGCAATCATAAGTTTTATGAAAAAATTCAAAGCATTCCAAGAAGATATAGTCAAATAGCTCATAAAACTTAAAGAGCCTGAATGTTATCCAAAATCCACAAATATACCACCGAATGAAACAACAAAGACAATTCAGGAGTTGAAAACTGAATTTGCTAAAGACATAGAAATACTGAAGAGGATTAAAGATGAAATTAAGATGGAATTAGAAAACTCAATATCTCAATTAAAAGCTCAAAGAAAAGTTTACAAGAGAATGGATCAAGTAGAAGATACCACGATTTGAAAAAAAGCTACTAGAAACTAGAAACTAAGAAAAGTAATAGAATACAGCTACTCAAAGACTATGAAAAAATTAAAACAACATGACAGAAAATGTAAAAACTGTTGAATACCACCAAAACCCCTCAGATTATCAAAATATAACCATAGGCAAAGAAAAACAACAGATCAGTGCCATAAAACAGATCTTCAACAAGCTCATAGAAGAAAACATCCTCAATTAAGAAAGGACATACCCATGCAAATATGTGGACTACTTAGAATATAAAATAGAACCAGAAAAACAATACTCACGGCATTTTAAATTAAAATATTAAATATACAGAGCAAAGAGAAGGCACTGAGAGCAGCAAGTGAAAAACACAATTCATCTAAAGAAAAACTCATCAGAATTACAGCTGGTCATTCAATGCAAATTTTCACAGCCAGAAGAGCACCACAGCAATGCACCACAAGTTCAAAAGGCTATGGACTCAAACCTAGATTATAGTGACCAACAAAACTACGTGGTTTAAGGAAAAAGTTCTCACGACATAAACAGGCTAAACAAATTAATATTCACCAAACCAGACCTACAGAGAATAATGTAAACAATACTTCAGACTGAAGAGAGGAAAAACGTAGAAAAAGGCTACATAAAGAAACTAAATGAAGCTGTAATTACTGAAACACAAAATAACACTAAGAACACAGGAAAAATGACACATATTTTTAACAATTGCTTTAAATATTAATGGCCTCAAATCCTCAGTAAAAGACACAGATTAATTGAGTGGATTAAGAAACAAAAATGCATATCTTTTATTTATAAGAAATTAATTTTAACTTTAAAGTTAATAGCCACCTAAAAGTGAAAAATGCCAAAAACTGTTGCATACAAATGGGACTCAGAGACACAGAGAGGTGTTACTACCCTAATATTTAACAAAATAGACTTAAAACTAAAAACAAAATCATAACAGATTAAGAAGAAACATTTTATTATAATAAAGGTAACAATTACCCAAGAACATACCATAAACATATATGTACTAGATTCTAATGTATCCAGTTTCCCCAAAAAAATATTAGGCTAAAGACATAGATTAACTCCAACTCAAAAATAGTAGGTAATTGCAATATCCTACTTTCTTTAATATGCAAGTGATCTGGACAAACAATAAACAGAGGATCATCAGAATTAAATGACATCATATGTTAAATGGACATAACAGAATATTCCACTCAAACATCAAATACTATACATTATACTAAGCAGTCCATGGATGCTTCTCTAAAGTACTGGAACACAAGAAAAAAGTCTTAACAATTTAAGAAAGTTGAATAATCTGTGTATTCTATTTGACTGCACTGTAATAAAACTTAAAATTAACAGCAAATGAACCCATAGTAACACAAAATCATAGTGATTAAACAACACATTACTGAAAGATGGATAGGTCGAAGAAATCAAGAAATAACTTTAAAAATGGCTGAAACTAAATGAAAATGAAAATACAATAAAGCCTCTGGGATACATAATACAGTTTTATGAGGGAAATTTATAGATGTAATCTATATTTAAAAGTCAGAAATACAAATAAACAAATTAATTATGCAACTCAAGAGTTTGAAAAAGCAAAAGCAAACTCAAAAGATGGCAAGAAATGATACATTCACAGCCGAAACATAAGAAAAGAATGCATAGAATCAATAAATCTAAGAGCTTGTTCTTTGAGAAAATAAACAAGATTAACATGTTCTTGGCCCAATTAAATAAAAGAAAGAAATGTTCTCAATAGCCTCAAAGACAAAAAATATCTTGGAATAAACCTAACCAAAGACCTTTATGAGGAAAATATTACTTCTCTGAAGAAATAGACTAAGAACAACATTGAAAATGGAAAGATGATCACAATCCCATGATCATGGATTGGTAAAATTAATGTTGTGGAATTTACCATCCTGACAAATTGATTTACAGATTTAATGCAATCCTAATCAAAATCCTTATCTCATTCTTCACGAAATTCAGGAGGAAAAACATCATAAATTCTCTATGGAATGAGAAAAGGTCCCAAATAGCCAAAGCAATCCTGAACAAAACGCACAATCCTGTATACATTACAATTACAGACTTCAAAATATATTATAGAATTATAGTAATAAAAGTAGTATGGCATTGACAACCCAACCAAACAACAATGTCAACAAACTAGACAAATGAACCAATAGAATAAAATAAAAGATCCAAACATGAGTACATGTAGTACATCCATCTGACATTTGATAAAGCAGCCAAAAATATATACTTTAAAAAAAGACAGCATCTTCAAAAATAGTGCTGGGAAAAACAGATGTCCACCAATAGAAAAATGAAAATAGAGTCATATCTATCACAAAAAGCAATTCCAAATGAATCAAGGGCCACAGTGTGAAAGAGCTAGAAGGAAACATAGACAGTTCCTTACAAGATAAATGTGTACAAACTACTTTTTGAAACGGACTCAGCTTTAGTTACATATTTACTGCTGTGATAAAACACAAGGACAAAGCAAATTATAAAAGATATTTATAGAGACTTAATGTTTCAGCAGGTTATCAGTACATGACTACCATGACAGGGAACACAATAGTAGGCAGGCAGGCATGGTTCTGGAGCAGTAGTTGAGAGGTCACAAAAGACATATCTGTGGATCAGAAAAAGAGAGAGAGAAAGGGAGGGAGGGAGAAAAGGAGGGAGGGAGGAAGGGAAAGGCACAAATCTTTTGAAACCTCAAAATTGATATCTAGTACTATACCTGCTCTAACAAGGCCAAGGCCACGTTTTTCTAATCCTTCCTAAATAGCTTCAGAAATTGGGGGTAAATATTCGAAAATATTAATCTATGGGGGCCATTCTCATTCAAACCACCATAGACTCCATTTGCCAGTTTTTGGCAAATGGAACCCCATAATACTAAAATGCTTCTGTACAGCAAGGGAAATAATCAGTCAAGTGAGGAGGAATCCCACAGCACTGGAGGCAATCTTTGCCAGATATATATCTGATAGAAGATTAATATCCATAATATATAAACAACTCAAAAATGAGTCAAGAAAACAGGTTTCCCATGTATAAATTGGGCTAGGGATCTGAACAGAGTTCTCAAAAGAAGATATAAAAGTGTCTCAGGGATAGTGTTCAACATGTTTAGCACTTAGGGTAACACAAATTAAAGTTACTCTGAGATTTCATCTTACCCAAGTCATAGTGATTACAATCAAGAAAACAATCGACAACAAACACTGATGAGCAGGTGGAGAAAGGGGAACTCTTACTCACTGTTGGTCAAACTGGTACAGACAGTTTGTAAATCAATGTGAGGAATTCTCAAAAAGCTAAAAATGGATCTGTCATATGCACCATCTAAACAATTCCTAGGCAAATATCCAAATCACTAGATTCCTATTATAGAGATACTTGTTCTGCCATGTTCATTGTTAATCTATTCACAGTAGTTAGGAAATGGAAACACGCTAAATGTCCTTCAAATGAGGAATAGATAGTGAAAATTTGGTACATAAACACAATAGAATATTGTTAGTTCTAAAAAAGTAATGAAAGATCCAAGTCAAAAGATAGAACTAGAAAATACTATGCAGAGTGAAGTCACCCAGACCCAGAAAATCAAATGTTTCATATTTTCTAACATCAGTGGATCCTAGCTCCAAATAGTCAGATCTGAGTGTATCACTGATACCATAAAATAAAAGGTGTAATGATACAGTATTCTGAAAAATATCTCTTACATTCAAAGAGACTGGAACTTTTGTTGAACTAAAGAGCCAAAGTTATTAGTATGTTTTGAGATCACTGAAGACTTATATGCATATCCTCCTGTGTATTCACCTGTGTTTATTGTTTCTTGAAGAGAACAGTGTAACAAACGATCCCACTTGCCTTGGATTTTTCATGTAATTAACTTTTACAACCCAAGTTCCATGACCCTCAAGTAATACATGTGTGTAATATGTCAAGGTAATACTGGAAACAAACAAAAACAGGTTGAACATAACCTTATAAAACTTACCACAGCTCTGGGTAAGCAGAGCATCAGAAAAGAACTTCATTCCATAGCATTCTATAAAACAGGACATTATTTCCTCTACATAGCAAAACTACTGAAAGAGAGGACTTGACATCCTTAAAAAGAAATGTAGGCCTTCAATTAAGATTGGCTACCTTAAAAGACTCAAACTGCCTTAGGCTCTCTGGGGGAAGCCGCCATACAAGAAACTGTAGCTGGCCACTGAAGTGACTTGGATACCTCCCCATCTTTCATTTAAAAGGTTATTTTCATACAATATATTTGATCATATTCTCTTCTTTAGTTCCTTGTAGTTTCTCCCCATCTCTTTATCCATTTAACTTTATGTTCTCTCTCTGGAAAAAAAAAAACCTGTAAAAGTAGTAACTTTTATTTATCTAATATAATTGTTGTCTGCGAGGTTTACTGCCTCTGTATGCAAACCTAGGGCCTAGTCCTGGAAGCTTCTAGCTTCCATTCAATTTTTATCTAGGCCTACAGTGTTTTCATTCTCTGAGATTTACTGCTGATTTACAAGCCCATCCTTTCTTGTTCTTTCTGATCTCTGACTGGCTGGTCCAACTCAACTGTTCTGGCTCAAATTCCTCTCCAAGCTGACTGATTCAATCTCTCTTGGACTCTCCTGAATTGCTCTGCTTGGCTTCATACTAACTTTGGCAATATGTTCTAATCGTCTGGCTCTGTCTTATTCTCTAGCTTGCTCTGTCTTTATTTGTGTCTAGCTTGTTCTCTGTCTCTGTCCTGTCTCTGTCTCTGCAACCTGTCTCTGGACAACTGTTCTTGCAACATTGCCTCCCCTCTTTCTCTCTGCGCTGCTCCTTAAGTAGCTTCCCTTTCCTCTCTGTTCTCAGGAAAGTTGGGCATACTCTATTCTGTCAAATATTTCTCTGATTAGTCAGTTTGTCTGCCACTCACTTAGACATCACTTTCAAACATAGGTGCTTCCTTCTACAAGCTAACTTTACCTTCATTGTTTGGGGTTAAACAAACAATTTAAGAGGGAAATGCTAAGAGGGAGTCTGTATTCCAGCCAGAGGGATTAAAGGTGTGTGCTAAGGGCTGAGCTACACCACAACTAGAAACAAGTTTTTCAGTAAATTACACAATCATGGGGTTCACAGTGTGATCAAATAGCCTACAACAACAACCACTAACACACACATAGACACAGACACAGACGCACAGACACATACAGACACACACACACACAGACACATACACACACACACACCAAGCCAATAAGGCAAAAAAATGCCAAAACAAAATGAAATGGAACAAATGACAACAAAAAACATGGAGTTCATGTTGTTTGGGTATGAGGCCTGCCATGGAGTATGGCTGACATGCCTAGTAACACACCACTGAAGAAAACTGAGTTTTCCTTTTTCAGTGGGTGTCAATTGCAAAGAGAAGTAAAGCTGGTATTCAATGAGAAGCGTTAACTTACTGACTAGCTTTCATTGTGATAAAAGGTACTCTGCACATTATAGGAGGGGAAAGGTAATTATTATAATATCACATATCAAACTCTGTGACCTATAATAGTGGCCTACCTGTAAAATGTACTGGTGTAACAGTTATAGGAATAACCAACTACTTTTTGATTGGATTTAAGGACCACTTCATGAGATAGGATCCATACCTGATACTGTTAAAGTGATAAAGACCCTGAAAGCAGATAGGTCATGGCTTAGAGGAAAACCCATTTCTATTATTCTGCTAAAAGAACATAATAATAAAATGACTTCTAATGATACACCCACAGACTAGTGTCTCATTCAAGCTTAATTAAAGAAGCTTTTTCTGGCCGGGCAGTGGTGGTGCATGCAATTAATCCCAGCACTTGGGATGGAGAGGCAGGTGGATCTCTGAGTTCGAGGCCACCCTGGTCTACAGAGTGAGTTCCAGGAGAGCCAGGGCTACACAGAGAAACCCTGTCTCAAAAAAGAAAAAAAATTTTTTTCTGTCAGTAAACAGGAATGAATTAATCCAGGGACCTACAACTGGGAGAATGTGTAGAGAACTGGGAATTTGGAGCACTTAGTATTAAATGAGATGTCTTTATCAAATCCCTGCCCTCAGCCTTGAGAATTTTTTGAGAGCACAGAGGTCCTTGTACTCACAGATAAGCACTAAGGAATGTTAAACACGTGGGCTGTCTTCAAATGAAGAGATGTATAACCTGTTTTTTGCCCAGAAGGCTGGGAATGGAGGTGGTTAGGTAACCTTTATGTTATCTGTAGGACCAGGTCACCTGTCTTCTCCAGGCTCCCACAGCAAGACCTCAAAATAGTTACCAGCCTAGTTGAATTTTATGCTATCTATATGCCCAGGGGCTCCCTCCCATAAACAAGACCAGGTGGTTAATAGCCTAGGTGATCTCTGTGCTATCTTTAAGACCAAACACCACACAAGATTCTCCCTTAGGCCCTTAAGATAACATGTAGAGCCTATCTGTAGAATTGGTCTTCATGGAAGAAGTGATAGGAATTTTGAAGTTTCCATGTAACTATGCCTTATTGTTTATACCAGATTGTGTTACACCAGGAAACTTTTTTCTAAATTATACTGTACTTATGCCTGCAAATATGTAAATATACTATAAATATACCTAAAATAAACTGCCCAGTGTTAGACTCTAGAAGTTTGAACTAACACGGGCTACAGGGTATTGTTAAACTGGTCTTCCCTTTTGACTTATATAGATCATTACATTGCTAGCCATGGCAATTGAAGAGACCCCTCTCACAGGAATCTAGGAAGAAGAGGAGGCAGAAAGATTATAAGAACCAGAAGTGACTCCAAGGAAATAGCATGTTCTAGACACAGCAGGACTGAATAACAAATTCAGAGACCATGACAATCTGCACAAGACCTGCACATTTCAAGACAGACAAAAATCACAGAACTGAGAAAAGAAAGTAGACACATGTAGCTAAGAAACTATTTCAACCGATACCTGCTGACACTGGCTCTGTCACACTACGGGGCAGGCCCCATACCCATGAGTAGCTGCGCAAAGAAAAAGGACATGTTTTTGTTTGTTTTCTTTTATTGATTATTTTATTTATTTACATTTCAAATGTTACCCCCCTTCCCGGTTTCCCCTCCACAAACCCCCATCCCATGCCCCTCCCCCTTCCTTCTATGAGGGTGCTCCGCCCCCCACCCACTCCTGCCTTGTCACCTTAGCATTTCCCTATGCTGGGACATCTAGCCACCTCAGGACCAAGGGGCTTCCCTCTCATTGATGCCAGATAAGGCCATCCTCTGTTACATGATAGGTGTTAGCATTCTGTCTAAACTCCACCCCCACAGTTACCTGGCAACAGTCAGGCATGCTCCTCCCCACAGTTACCTGGCAACAGCCACGTAGTCCTGTCGCACTATAAAAGGGGTGGCTTGCCCCCTCCTCCCTCTCTTGCTTTTGATCTCTTGCACCTCTCTTGCTTCTCTCTGTCCCCTCACTCCTTTCCCCTTCCCTTCCACCTCTCTCCACGTGGTCATGGCTGGGCCTCTACTTTTCTCCTCTTCTCTCCTCTCCCCTCTCCTCTCCCCTCCCCTCGCCTTGCCTCGCCCCGCCCCTTCCCTCCCCTCCCCTTCCTTCCCCTTCCCTCCCCCTCTCTCTCTGCCTCTCTCTGCCTGTACTCCCCTCCCCATGCCCTGAATAAATTATATTTTATATTATACCGGTGTGTGCCTGGTCCCTCAGGGGGAAGAGCCACATGAGCCCCCGCTGAGACATCCCCTTCCCCCATACCTCACCACACACTCACAGAACAAACTATCTTTTATCTCTTTATCTTTTTATAAACACATCAATGGGGATGCTACATGATGAATGCAAACTATGGAGGTTTTGTTTTTTGGGGGTTTTTGTGTGTGCACAGTACATGCTTTTTGGGGTTTTGTTTTAAGTTTTTTATCTTATTGGTTTTATTTACTTGTTTTTATTTTTCTGCGGGGGGATTTTTGAAAGAGAAATAGAGAAACATGAACATAGTGTTGAGTGGGTAGCAATGTGGGCAGGATCTAGGCGGAGTTAATGGAGGGTAAAGAATATGATCAAAATATATTGTATGAAAGAATTTCTAAATTAAATATAGCAAAAGAATTAAAGTTTTTTTTTACCAAAAATAACATATAAGTATATGTGTATTCATATATAAATAAATCAATGTTTTTCCTAGATTCTCAACAAAACCCGAGTGCCAGGCATAAGAAACCTCCCTTCAGTTTGTTGGTCAACGGATTCTAAGGGAGTTCTTCCCCCCAAAAGAATATAGGCTATTCCTTTTGCCCTTGGTTGCCTCCACAAATTTAAAGGTAAGATCCTATTGCTTTAGATACCAATAGGACTTGGAAGAATCAGAGTGGAGCTGGTCTGCAAGCCTCCTCCTTGAGTATTACTTTTTAATAATATTCCCATATTGCTATGCAATCTGGCAATGGAGAAAAGCGATTAATACTCTTACCTAATTATAAAGCCTATGGACCAAAACAACTTTCAGCATAGCAAGATATCCTCAAAGGTGCAATAGTGGCACTTACATGCTGGTGGTCACCAATGGTGTTGTATAACTGGACTTTAAAACCTTCTAAATAGGAGGCAATTTATGATTAGTACTGTATACTTAGCTAACTGCATGGCTGATAAGGCCATTAGTCCTAGAAAAGAACCCACTACTGCCATTTTCCTAAACCAGTATAATTCCTAACTACATCCTAAATTTCTACCCTTATGTCCGCATATAAGTGTTCTTTTTTTTCACCCCTCATCAAAGACACTTCCTTTTGGATGTGGAAACCATTGCATAAACCCACAACTGGTGAAAATGGAGGGAGACACTGACCTTGGGAGTACCCATTCCAATTGACACATTATAAAACATCTCCTGGGGCTGGAGAGATGGCTCAGCGGTTGGGAGCATTGACTGCTCTTCCAGAGGTCCTGAGTTCAATTCCCAACAACCACATGATTGCTCACAACCAACCACCTGTAATGGGATCCAATGCTTCTTCTGGTGTATCTGAAGACAGCTACAGTGTACTCATATAAATAAAAATAAATAAATCTAAAAAAATAAAATAAATAAAAAATAAAACATCTCCTATACAAGGCTCAGGGAGCAAAATGGAAGATGGAATGGAAACACTGTAAGAGCCAGAGGACCAGGTCATTTGCTGTAAAATGGAGACTATTATATATGATAGGAAACTGTGTTTACAAAATATCAACAATATTTTTGCCTAAACAAGACTGTCCAGCAGCCATGGACGAACTGGGTTTACCTGAAAGGAGGGCTGGAAATGAAAAGGAGACAGAGGGATGAGAGAAACAGAGAGCCAAGACAGTTCTCTGATCAAGGCTCAAAGTTTAATAATCAGCACTGCGGTTATATAAGGGGAAGCCCCACCAAACCCATCCTTTGTTTCAGCTGGATAATGTTGCAAAGCAGGCTCAGCAGGCAGTCTCTTCTTTTAAGTTCTTGTAGGAAGCTGCAAGTGTTAAACAAAGAGGCTGGCTTCATCTAGGTGTTAAAGTCCTGTAGGAAGTTGTAAGTGTAAACAAAGCAACAGGATTCACTTGGGTGTTAAGGTCCTGTGTGGCAAGCAAGGTCTGTTCAGACTGCTCAAGGCTGGGAAGTGTACATAGCAGAATGATAGCTCTACTTATAATTCCATTGGCAGAGAGGGAAATCTCAAAGGGCCTCATCCCTAGATGAAGAGCTATTAACAATTAGTAGCTATTAAGAGAGAGAGAATCAGTTATTTTCAGGAATGAACTCCCTGATTAGTTAACCCATATCAAGCAGTGAACCCTACATATGAGCAACACTAAATGAACTCAGCAGGATATATATATATACATATATATATATATATATATATATATATGTGTGTGTGTGTGTGTGTGTGTGTGTAATGATAATAATCAAAGAAGAAGAGGTTGCGAATTTGAGACTGGAGGGTAAAGAGTATAAGGTGGAAATTATGTAAATCCAGTATTCATTTATCAAATTTTGGAAAAAATATTTAAAAATGAGTGCAGTTTTAGTAACGCATATGTAATAATATATAATGTGAATAATGTATAACAATCAAGTATGGTTTATAACATAAAGACCAAGGACATCAACATAAAACCAGATATCCTGAATCTGATAAAAGAGAAATTAGGTAATAGGCTTAAACTCATTGGAGTTTCTGTACAGAACACTGTGGCAGAGTCATTAAGACCAGCGATTAATACATGTGGCCTCATGAAACTTAAAAGGTTTTGTAAAGCAAAGGATACCATCATTTAAGCAAAGTGACAGCCTACAAACTGGGGAAAATATTACCATTTACACATCCAACAGAATATTTGTATTTAGAATATACAAAGAACTAAAATAAGTGAACATCAGGAACATATATAACCAAATTAAAGGACGAAGTATACAACTAAACAGAGTTCTCTGAGGATGAAACACAAATAGCCTAGAAATACTTTTAAAATGCACAATACTTAGCCTACAAGGAAGTTCAAATTAAAACTACCTTAATATTTCACCTTATTCCAGTTGGTAGGATATATCACCATATTCCAAGATCAAGAAAACAAATGGAATCTCATGCTGGTAAGGATAGGGGAAAGAGAAACAGTTATTCATTCTGGTGGGAGTGGAAATTGGTGTAGCCACTATGGAAATCAATGTGAATACTCCTCAAAAATATGAAAATTAATCTACTTCAAGATCCAAAACTACTACTCTTGGTCACATATTCAAAGGATTATACATCTTACAACAAAGATACTTGCTCATCTGGTTTATAATTGTTGAAAACTGGAAACTACCCAGATGTCTATCAACTGATGGACATATTCCCCTGCAGCACCTCCACTCCCAGCCCATCTCTTCAGAAACAGAGAGGCATCCTATGGCTATCAACCAGTGTTGGAATATGAACTTGCAGTAAGACTAGGTGCATCTTCTATTGGGGCTAGATCAAGCAGTCCAGTTAGGGGAAAGGGTCACAAAGGCAGGTAACAGAGTCAAAGGCAGCTCCTGCTCCTGCTGTTAGGAGTTCCACATGAAGACTAAACCACACAGCTGTCACAGCATGGGCCAAGGTCAGTACCCTGTATGCCTTCTGGAGGTTAGTTGATTCTGTAGGTTTTCTTGTAGTGTCCTTGTCCTCTCTGGTTCCTTCAACCCTTCCTCCACCTCTTCCACAGGATTCCCCAAGCTCCTCCTAGTGTGTAGCTGTGGGTCTCTGCATTTGTTTCCATCAGTTGCTGAGTGTATTAGTTAGGGTTTTACTGCTGGGAACAGACACCATGACCAAGGCAACTCTTATAAGGACAACATTTAATTGGGGCTGGCTTACAGGTTCAGAGGTTCAGTCCATTATCATCAAGGTGGGAACATGGCAGCATCCAGACAGGCATGATGCACGAGGAGTTGAAGGCTGCTAACAGAAAACTGGCTTCCAGGCAACTAGGATGAGGGTCTTAAAGCCCACACCCACAGTGACACACCTACTCCAACAAGGCCACACCTACTCCAACAGAGCCACACCTTCTAATATTTCTACTTCTTGGGCCGAGCATATACAAACCATAACACTGGGTGAAGCCTTTCTGATGATAGTTATGCTAGGTTACTGCTTGCAAGTATATCAGAATATCATTAATACTGTCAGGGATGGGCTCCTTCTCATGGCATGGGTCTCAAGCTGAACCAATCATTGGTTAGTCATTCCCTCAATTTCTGTTCCATCTTTAGCCTTGCACATCCTATAGGCAGGGAAATTGTAAGTCAAAGATTTTGTGCTTGGGTTGGTGTCCCAATCCATACATTGGAAGTTTTGCCTGGTTACAGATGGCCTGTCCAGGCTCTGTATCTCCCATTGTTAGGAATCTTAGCTAGTGTCACCCTTATAGATTCCTAGTATTTTCCATTGTCCTAGGTTTCTAGCTCATCCCAGAGATACCCCCTCCCCATTCCAGCTGTCTCGCTCAATACATTTTCCCCTTTGTCTTGCCCCCATTTGTTCTCTACTGTTCCTATTTCCATCCCCTCGCCCCTCCACTCATGATTTCTTATTTCCCTTTCTCAGTGAGATTCCAAGTGCCCCCTCTTGAGCCCTCCTTGTTACTTAGCTTCTTTGGATCTGTGGATTGTAGCATTGTTATGCTTTACTTTACAGCTAATATCCACTTATAAGTGAGTACATATCAAGTTTGTGGTTCTGAATCTGGGTTATCTGATGCAGGATGATCTTTTCTAGTTCCATCCAAATTTTATGATGTCATTGGTTTTTAATAGCTAAGTGATATTCCATTTTGTAAATGTACCAAATTTTATTTATCCATTCTTCAGTTCAAGGGCATCTAGGTTGTTTCCAGTTTCTGGATATTATGAATATAGCTGCTATAAACATAATTAAGTGTCCCTTTGGTATGATCAAACACCTTTTCGGTATATGCCCAGGAGTGGATAGCTGGGTCTTGACGTAGACCTATTCCCGGTTTTCTGAGAAACCACCAAACTGATTCCAAATGGCTGTACACATTTATAGTCCCACCAGCAATGAAGGAGTGTTCCCCTTGCTCATCCTCACCAGCATGTGCTATCATTCGAGTTTTTTATTTTAGTCATTCTGACTGGTATAAGATGAAATCTCAGAGTTACTTTGATATGCATTTCACTGATGGCTAAGAATGTTGAACAGTTCTTGAAGTGTCTTTCAGCCATTAGCGATTCCTCTGTCAAGAATTCTTTGTTTGGCTCTCTACCCCATTTTTAAATTGTTCTGTTTAGTTCGTTGGTGTCTAGTTTCTTGAGTTCTTTATATATTTTAGATTTCAGCCTTCTGTCAGATGTTGAGTTAGCTAAAATCTTTTCTCATTCTGTAGGCTGCCGTTTTGTACTTTTGATGGTATCCTTTGCTTTACAGAAGACTTTCAGTTTCATGAGATCCCATTTATTAATTGTTGATCTTAGTGTCTGAGGTATTGGCGTTCTGTTCTGGAAGTTGTATTCTATGCCAATGCATTCAAGGCTATTTCCCACTTTCTTGTCTATCCGGTTTAATGTATCTGGTTTTATGTTGATGTCTTTGATCCATTTGGAATTGAGTTTGGTGCAGGATGACAAGGATCTGTTTGCATTCTTATACATGCAGACATCCAGTTAGACCAGCACCATTTTTTTAAGATGCTTTCTGTTTTCCATTGTATAATTTTGGATTCTTGTGAAAAATCAAGTGTCCATAGGTGGTGGATTTACTTCTGGATCTTTGATTCTATTCCATTGATCAGCTGGTCTGTTTTTATGCTAATATCATGTGGCTTTTATTACTATAGCTCTATAGTAGAACTTAAAATTAGGAATGGTGATACCTCCAGAAGTTCAGTTATTATATGATTGTTTTAGATTAGATAGTAACTTATAAGTTTTAGACATGTGTGCCGCAATTAGAGTAACCATCATGTTTGGGCAGCTTGTAAGGAGCTAGGGAAGGGGGTGTGGTGGGGAGGAGAGGAATTTCCAATAATGGGGAATAGAATACAGAAGGGCAAATTAGAATAGGAGGATTAAATGGGGTGGGGTGGGGTGGGAGGGAAAGGTAAAGGAGGGACTACATGAAGGGACGACTATCACTAAAAGTCTTTTGAAAAGTCATATGGGAACATATTACTGTGTAAGCTTCTTGAAATACATACATATATGAAAGGAAATTCAATGGAGTTGTAATGTGGGAGATGATGTCACAACTGGAAACAGTATGCTACCATGTAAAACCCGCAGTGCTAGGAATGAGTTGCATATTGTTGATTCATTGGCCAAAGTAGTCTCATATAATAACCCCACCGATATTACAGTCTATTGCCAATGCTATTTGTTAGACTCTACAACCTGATGGCAAGATCCTGTAGCTGAAGACACCTGGAGAAATCAAGGTGGTGCTCAACTAGAAGCTTCCTCTCTACTGTCTAGTGTACATGGTGCTTAAATGCACACTACCAGATCAGAAATGTAATCATCAGTATTACTCAGCTGCAAAACATGTGACTCATACCAGCAACATGGCTGCAAGATATACTTATATAATAATTTTACAAATATTATGGTATTAGCCAACCACTTTTCTACTGGATTTAAGGGCTACTCCATGGAGTAGAACCCATACCTGAGACTGCTAATATGTTTAAGAACCTGAGATTGGATAGTTCATGGACCCTGGGTTGAAAATATACTGCTATTATTCTGCTAATGGAACAAAGCAATAAAATGACTCTTAATTGCTGTGACCATAGATCAGTACTTCACTCAGTCCTCATTAGAGAAGATTTCTCTTGTAGTAGATTGAATTAACACAGAGACCTCTACAACTGGATGATGTGAAGAAAGGGAGAAATTTTGGAGCACTCATCCCTAAGTCAGATGTCTTCAAGTGCCTCTTTTCAAGAATATAAGAGCCAGAGGTGATAGATGACTGCAAGAAAATAGCATCTTCCAGACACAACAGGGATGATGTACATTTAAACTCACAGAGACTGAAGCACAAAACTTAACGAAATTCAAGTCAGAGAAAATTCCTAGCACAGAGAAAGGGACAGGGGCACAAAATCCCTTCCCCAAGAAGCTATTTGCAATTTATACCTACAGGGAGAAGGAGAAGGAAAAAAATCGGTTTCCTCCAATGGAGTGACACATTCCAGGGCATGTCACATGTTTAGCAGTTGTTAGCCAACACAAAACAGTTACCATATTTTCTGGATTCCTTTGTTTGCTTCAGTTTGTTATTCTTTTCCCTTTTTGAGTTTTTGCTTGCTTTGATTTTTTTTTCTGAAAGAAAGAGAACATTGAAGTTGGGTGGATATTGAGGTGGTAAGCATCTTGGAGGAGTTGAGAGAGGGGATAGAATGTGATTAAAATATATTGTAGGAAAAAACTTGAAGCCAGAATAATCTATAAACGAAGCTATGTGAGAAGAATTCTGGGAGACTGTGAGATAACGGCAAGGAAACAAGATAAAAATCTTATAACCTCTGTTTCTCCATAACACGATTTTGCTTTCCAATGTGCTTTTGTTCCTCTCCCAGGTGTAGTAGTGAGTTTTGCTTTGGATTATCCATCATCTTACTTTTGTTATTCAAAAATGTTTTCAAGGATGGGTTGGTCTTGTGACTGTATACAGCCTAAACTCTGGTGAACTTTGCTTATGACTTGTTTAACCCTAAGAATATAAATTGTCGATGCCCTGAATAAAGTTGGCTATTGCATGAGACTTTTGGTTTTTCGAGACAGGGTTTTTCTGTATTTCTCTGGCTGTCCTGGAACTCACTCTGTGGACCAGGCTGGTCTCAAACTCAGAAATCTGCCTGCCTCTGCCTCCCAAGTGCTGGGATTAAAGGCGTGCGCCACCACCGCCCGGCATATTTATTTACTTTAAAACCTTAAAGATTAGGTCCACTATGTATTTCTTTGGAAGAGCACTTGTCTATTACACAGAAACACTGAGTTCCATTCCTGGTATGGCAAAACTGACAAACAAATGAGCAAACAGAAAAAGTCCTTCAAAGGCCATTCGTGAACTATAACAATCACTTCTTCCCCCAAATAATACTACCTCATATTGGAAAGTACTTACGTTCATCCAGGAGCCTATTTGAATTTTACTTTCCATATTTTTTATCAAAAGTATTTTTATACAACATATTCTGATCAGTTTCCACTCCCTCAATTCCTGCCTGTCCTTCCCACCTATATTCACACCCTTCACTAGAAGAGTTACCCTGGAGTCTACTTGAAGTCTATTACCAATATAGAACCAATAATTACAGCACAATTAGCATCTGCTTAAGGGTCTTCTCCATTAACACCTGCAAACTTGTGTAACTTTTCCAGGAATCTCATCAGGAATTCCATTTTTAGGTAATTGGTATGTACTGAACACCTTGTATGCCAAACCACGATGGATCTTATTACTTTATCAGATTATAGTTCCACCCAAGTGAAGTAGCCACTTCACATATCTCACTTATGGAAAACTGAGAAAACAAAAGGTTTCTTAACTTTTTGGTATGTTATCTGAGAGTTACCAAAGTGGTTTTTATGCTAATGCTAAAACAAATAATTGTGACTCTCTTAAGGAGTCTATATGTATATTTGGAGACATCTCATTTTCTTTGACTTTCCTTTAGAGGATCCCATATTCATATTTTCATGTGTGCTCTACGTCTCTTCTTGAGGACTTTTCTTCCCTAATATCTGTCTTAGTCAATGTTCTATTGCTGTGAAGAAATAGCATGACCATCACTATTCTTATAAAGGAAATCATGTAATTGGGGCTTACTTACAGTGTCAAGTTTCATTATCCATATGGCAGAAAGCATAGTGGCACGCAGGCAGATGGTGGCTGAAGAAGCAGCTGAGAGTTCTACATCTGGATTCACAGGCAGCAGAAAGAGAGAGTACCATTGGACCTGGCTTGAGCATACTGCCTCTCCATAATGACTAAGCATTCAAATATATTAGCCTATGGGGGCCATTCCTATTCAAACCACCACAATATCTTTCATGAAATCTCCAATTCTGCTTCCTGAAATTCCACTCTCTATGAAATCCATGAATTACAGTTTAGTATAAGGTCACGATACCTCAGAGATTAGGAGATCTCAACAGGCAGCTGAGAGTGACAGTGTGGAGGTGAGCCTTGTTAACTTATATCTCACACTCATTTTTTTCTCCCCTAGAAGCATGGCCTCCATGTCAATCTATCTTCTTTGAGTAACTAATACCCTCTTACTAACTGTCATTTTCTTTAATTCTAAACTTTGCTTTCACTGTCATCTTCTTACATCACCCCAATTTTATTGCTCCTGTGCTTTTAAATTATTTTATTTTAGAAGTTAGGGATGTAACTTAGTAGTGGAGTATATGCTAAGAATGTATATGGTTCTGAGTAGAATTTCCAGCACCAAAATTAATATATACTCTAAATATAATTGTACACTATTTGGCATACAGTAAGCACAAAGGCATACTGAATAAATGTGTGCCTATAGTGTTAGTATTCTGTCTAAACCCCACCTCCACAGTTACCTGGCAACAGCCAGGTATGCTTCTCCCCACAGTTACCTGGCAACAGCCAGGTATGCTTCTCCCCACAGTTACCTGGCAACAACCAGGTAGGCCTGCCCACTGTAAAAGGGGCTGCTTGCCCCCTCCTCTCTCTCTTACCCTCTTGCTCTCCTGATCTCTTGTCTCTAGCTTCTCCCTGTCCCCTCACCCCTCTCCCTTCCCTTCCCCCCTCTCCATGTGGTCATGGCCAGCCTCTACTCCTCTCTTCTCTGCTCCCTCTCTCCTCTCCTCCCTTCTCCCCTCTCCTCTCCTCCCCCCTCTCCCCCCTCCCCCCTCCCCTCTCCCCGCTCCCCTCTCCCCTTTCTCTGTCTCTCCTGGCTTCCCTCCACATGCCCTGAATAAACTCTATTCTATGCTATACTGGTGTGTGACTAGTCCCTCACGGGGAAGATATGACTAGGCATGGGCCTGCTGAGACATCCCCTTCCCCCATACCTCTCCACACATCCACAGGATATACTCTTTATCTTTTTAAAAACACAACATATAGGATTATTTCCAAACTCTAATCTGATAGTCCAAGGTATTTCAAAATCTAGCTGCTGGGGAAGGAGCTTCCTGTTTTTTCAAGGATGCTGACTCCATACATGCTGTCCATGCTCCAGTAGATGGCCCTACACCTGTGCACGCACTAGTAGCACCAAAAAGTGGTTTAAAAAAAGAATGCATGAATTTAGGAGGGAGATAGTTCTGAAAGGGGTTGGAGAGTAGCAACCGGGGAGTGAACTTGATCAAAATACATTGTATAATACCTATAAAACAGCCAAGAAAAACATTTAAAAATATTTTTAAAAATATGTCTATAATCTATCTTTTCTAGACACATCTTCCACTTCTCTTTCCAATACATCACTCCAAGGACCCTATACACCAGGCACTCTGAACCATTTGCCCTTTTCATTCTCTATGTAGGCTATTGCTTCCTTGAAATCTCACTTTTCTCTGGAAAATTCTTAGTTTTAAAACATATTTATACCTTCTATGTTCAGGTTTCACTTATTATCTCTGCGTTGTGACAGCTCACACTACACTGTATTTATATTTACAATATATTTTACTCTCTCCTTCACAAAGGCAAGAACTTGCTTTTATTCTCTTTGCCTCTTCAGTGCCTCCCTCAGTAAATCTTTTATTGACTGGCAAAGTACAAGCTCACTAATAGTTCAGTGGACGAGGAACCAGAGGAAAGTGGTTCTCCCTGCAAGCCCGGTTTCCTGTTTTTGAAGAGTCCCCTTTCTCTTGTTCACTCCCCTCCCCCCCAAGATTTTCAGTTCCAGTCTATTTACATTTCAATGCCAAAGCTACAAATCCCAAGGTAGTATCTAGAACGCTTGACATTTTGGGAGCTAAATCACCTACAGTTTCTCTCCAGCCCAAGGCATTCTGTAATAAATGATTTCTTAATTTGTTGAGGGGGTGGGGTGGGGGTAGGCGTGAGGCCCGGGTCCGAGTCTTGTGATAAAAGGTATGTTTCTCATCTTCCCAGTTGCTTTCGAGAGAAATTTCCCCATTTTGCCGCACATTGGTAGGACAAATATCTTCATTCCTTTGCTCATAATCTTTGACATAATTATCAGTGACATATTGATTTAAAGTGCCGCTACAGGAACTGGAACAGGAATGCTTTGCTTGGCCTTCTGGGAGTTGTAGTTCTATAGGCACCCGGGCTGCCTGGCTGGCCCCGGAACTGCGGACTACAGCTCCCAGGCCTTCTCTAAGCTCCTACCACACAGGCTCAAAGCCACAAACCAGTAGGAGGTGGCTGTATTGTATCTATTGTATCCCTTGGCTGGTGCATTTTTTTTTTTTTTACAATTCTCTGGACGTGAAATTGAGAGTGAAAAGCATGGCAGATGAACAAGAAATCATGTGCAAATTGGAAAGCATTAAAGAGATCAGGTAAGTCCGTCACTGCTTAATGTAGCATCCTTCCACTCTCCTCTATCACCCCTCCCTTTCCGGGCATCACTGGGAGCAAGGAGAACTGTTTTTTGTTTTTGTTTTTGGTGAAAACTATCTATTGTTGGGCTACTTGCAAAGGGAATCAGGAGCTGGAAGGGGCCCCATTCATCACAGACTTACAGATAGAGTGAAGAATGAGGGGGCTCAGGTAAATTGAAATCAAGTCGAGGTAGTTGGTGGAAGTGTGTGTGTGTGTGTGTGTGTGTGTGTGTGTGTGTGTGTGTGTGTGTCTGTGGTGTGTACTAGGCAGAAGGGAAGAAGGGGAGATGGCGATGTCTTTCTAGATGTAGCTGAGGTAGAATAGAGGTAGAGGGAGAAACGAGGAGCTGGTCAGCAAACAACTGTATTCTTTTTGTTTAGAACAAGTCGCTTTTTGCTTCTTGCCTTATAAAAGTTGAGAATGATTTTTCCTTCAGCTTCATGACCCGGAGCTTGAGAAAGCCTGTTTTGAAAGCCAAGTTTAGCTGGCCAGTTCATCCAGTTTGCAACTTTGCTGTGGCTGTAGTCTGGGGATGCTGATGAACCTGGGGAGTGGGCTGTTCTTGTTTTCCTGTAACTCTCTCACCACTTTTTTTCCTCTCCTGGGATTGAAAGGAGGTTGTGAACTATGAGGATGTGAACAAGAGCTGGAGGTCTGGCACACTGAGAACTGCCACACCTCCAATAGGTTACTCAGCAAACAAGTTTTGATATTGCAGTCTTATTCCCGCCAAGAAAACAATAGTAACTCAAATGCTGACTATGTTGACCTACCCTGCTCTGCCTAACTCCCCGAATCTATAGTATTTTTCAGACATATGGAGAAAAAAAGAAAAAGGGACATAGAGCGTATCTTTCTGAGAAATTAGGCTGTGTAATTTAACCCTGACAAATTTCTCAAGAGATCTAACCTCTCTGGTATCTCTGTGGGATCTACACATGTTAATGATAGTGAAGAATCTTGATTTGTTCTTCCTCTTGACGGGATTGTGATTTTATTTGTTTTTGCAAAGTAAGGAAATGATCATTTATTGAGTTCTTTTTTAACTAGCCCCTCCCCTATTTTCAACCCATTTTTGCAAGTGCCCTGTGATCTTTTGTCATAAGTGGAAAAATGGGGCTTCAGAGAATTTGAGTGAGTTCTTATATTCATGAAGCTTAACAATGCTACATTTTGACAGGAATCGAGTCTGCCTACAAAGGCTCTGTTCTTCTGTTTCCCATTGAAGGTCTGCTGCTGTCTTTTTCTGCAAAGACATCAGGAGATAGGAAATGAGATTCTTGGGTGCAGGAGAATGCCAAGGGTGAAGCTAATGAAAAGCTTAGGCCTTTGAATAGAAAGTCTCTAACCTCAGTCTTCTTTCATGGACTTTAAAATAAGTTTATCTTATCCCCAGAAATGGACTATGTGGGATCAAGGTCATTAATCACCAGTGAAAATAGACCCCTTTCAGTGGAGAGCAAGTCAGGAGCCATGCCTTTTTTTCCTCAACTAGGCTAGATAGTAGAAGGAGAGATTTAGAGAGAAGGCTGAAGTTCCAGTCCAATAACCTGGACATACCAGCATACCACTTCGTTGTCAAGAAAGATCCAGTGTAAAAGCTAGATTTCTGCTAAGAGTATCAGAAAGCCTACTAAGACAAAATATTTAAGTAAGATCCAGAATATCCAACTTTTATTGAAAAATTTCTCACTGTAGCAATAACTCTATGTGAATATAAAAATACACAGCTATCAATATTGATAAACCAGAGATTCAGAATAGTATTACACAAGTTTTAAAATATACATCATGAAAATGCCTCTGTAAGCAACTGCAACACCCTGGGAGCATCTGAACATGCAAAAATCACAATGTAGAGAAACCTTAGACTTTTAAACAGTGTTGGAAATGTTAAGGACAACAGAAAATTTTGGAGTTGGAGTAAATGACAATTTGTATTGTTATTGTCATGAATCTATGAGAGTCAGGAAGTACAGTGTGTTGGTTTCAATGAGAAGGTTCCCAATAGGCTTAGGTATTTGATTCTTGGTTTCCAGTTAGTGGTGCTATTTGGAGAGATAGTATAATATTGCTAGAGGAAGTGCTTTGCTGGAGTAGCAGGTTCAGGGACTAGGCATTACCAATTGCTCTCTCTGCTTCCTGTTTGAGGTTGCGGATGCTTCTTACCTTCCTGTTCTTACTGCCTGCTGCTATTTCTTTCCTCCCGTTATGGACTTTCCTTCTGAAACCATAAATACAAATAAACTCTTCCTTAAGTTAAAAAAATACAAAATCACAGCAAATAGACAAGTATCAACAGCAAGAAAAACAAAAGATGCCAAAGGGGATCTTTAAAAAAACCTAAAAATTCAACAGATAGGTTCAACAGTAAGACAGAGAAGACAGAAAAAAGTGAGTCAGCTTAATACTAAAGCAAGAGAAATCACTGTGAGATTATTACCAAAGTTTAAAAATTGTCACAGGAGAGGAGAAACAGGATAGGAGGAATAAATAGTTGGAAAAATAGGGACTAATATCATTCCTTATTGAAGAAAAATAACTTCCAGATTCAAGAAACTAATCAAACAGTAATAGATTCAACTAAATCTACTGCAACGCATATTATAATCAGACTTCAGGAAAGGTAAGAAAAAGAAAATCTTTTAAGGAAAGCAGCTGACAAGTAGCAATCTCCTAATTATGTACATGTGGGGGGAAAATAGAAAGGCAATTTCTTTAACAGAAAAAATATCAAGGACTTAGTAGAAAGAGGTACAACATGTTCAAGTGCTGAAGGAAAACAATTGCCGATGTAGAATCCTATGTTCAGTGATGATATTACATTTAATGATAGAAGACATTCTCAAATGATGGAATCATCAGCAGAGATAATGTAAAAGGGTGATAAAAATATTTAAAATAGGGAAAAAAACCAACCTTGCAACACCAGGGAGCGCAGAAGTATCAAGCAAAAACATGATAGAAATGACTTTACTTTTTCTTCTGAGTTTTCTTAACTATGTTTGATGATCAAAGAAAATTTTTGTTTTTTATTTTCTTTTTTATTATCATATATTAATGTATAAAAACTTATAGTGATATTCCATATATATATATATATATATATATATATATATATATATTACTTTGATCATATGGATCTCTCTTATACTCCCTTGTTCCCTATCTCCTGGTTCTCTTCTTCTTCCTCATCAGACCTCTTGAAGGAAACTTTCTAACATAATTATAACATAATCTCAGTGTATGTACATGAACATTTATGATATTTCATATATAGGGGAATATAAAAGAAATAAAGCAGATAATATATTTCACTAAAGTTGGTAGTATGATGTTAGGAGATACTGATAAATTCTATATATATAAGATATTACTTAAAGCAAACACTAATAATATACAAAGAGATATGCTTAAAAGTATAAAAAAATAAACACAAGATGAAATTCTAAAGCATGTTTAGCTCATCCAACAAAGGCACGTTAAAAAAAACCCACCTAACCACCACCACCACCAAAAACAGCAAGCAAGCAACCAAACAAACCCCTGAGCAGAAAATGAAAAGGATATATAATATATGCTCGATGTCTGCGTCTTTATAGGTAACTATGTATGGGAGATACAAGGAAGAACCAGCAAAGATGGAAAAAGAGCTGGAGAAAGGAACTATCATTTGTTAAGAACGTAGTAATTTAAAAGTTCTTGGTTCATTTAGTTGTTCATCTTTCCAGTGGAAAGAATTATCCACATTTTGTACCTAAAGGTACAGATTCAGAGAGATTAGGCTGCCTATGGATGGTTTCATAGCCTCCATTCACATGGTACATGCATGCAGTATCATTAACAAGTGTCTTTATAAATGCTGGTAACCCAACTATCATTCTGTTAATCAGTTTTCTTTTTTACCCCTGGCTGTCCTGGAACTCACTCTGTAGACCAGGTTGGCCTCGAATTCAGAAATCTGCCTGCCTCTGCCTCCCAAGTGCTAGGATTAAAGGTGTACACCACCATTGCCTTGCCTAATCACAGTTTTCAACTGTTCTCAGTTCTGATTACCATTATTTTAAAAGTCTCATTAAAAGAACAATGCATTTGATTAAAGCATTAATGTTCTTGAACTATAATAGCAATGATGATGGCATTTTCCCTAATGAAGCCAAACTGACACACACACACACACACACACACACACACAGAGAGAGAGAGAGAGAGAGAGAGAGAGAGAGAGAGAGAGAAGGGGAGAGGGAGAGAGAGCTTCTGTTAAGAAATTTTCTGTGCTGGAAACTCTCCCTCCCTTTCTCATCATGTACACTTCATAGATCAATGGCTCCATATATCATCTCCCAAACCTTTAGGCTCTACATAGCATCCCTTTCCAAACTTTAGCACTCTATGTACACCACAGTCTACTGACCCTGCACATCTGGATGGTCTACAAATTAAGTTAATCTTGGCCAACTCATTCTAACTTTATGGCTCCCCACTGCTATTGAGCAACTCTCTTGAAAACTCATTTTAATGTTGTCATTCTTGTTGTAGTTGCCTCAGATTGAAACCTGAAAGTCAGCATTGACTTTCAATTTCTGCCTTCAGCATTTCCTTCAAATTCCTGTCCTATTCTCCACCTCCACACTTACTGCCCATTTCAGGACTTCATCATCATTACCCTGAATGTTTGTGTTCATTTTGACCTGCATTTTTTCCCTGTCTCTAGTCTTTCCTCTGTCTTTAATTTAATGCTTATTGCTGTGAGAACAACTTGCCTAAAATATGCATGCTCTTTTTGCCCCAAACACTCCAGTAATTTTCCTTTCAAATAATAGTATTTTGAAATCACAGGCCATTGTCTACCAATGGCTTGGCTTGCATATAGCTTTAATCAGTTGCTAATAGTATTTTTTATTTTTATTTAAAATAGATTACCAATATATATTACTTAATAGGTGGTAGACATACCTTTGGAAAAGTATTGCTTTTTGTTTGTTGCCCCCCGCCGTGTGTGTGCGGGCGTGCGTGCCTGTCATTGGTACTATGACATAACTGCAGTATATTGCCACATCCAGGTTCACTATTCACATCTAACCTATGACCACTCCTTACTTCCACTCTACCCCTTAGCAATATAGACATTTGTTTTTAGTTCATACATTTCCATCCTTTAGTATTTTGCCTGTCTATACATATAGATCTATAGATATAGATCTTTCATGCTAGACTGCTCTTTTCTCATTTGGAGCCTGTAAATTCTGTTCATTTTTTTTTTCAAGGAAGACCTAAATGAAATGCTACCTTTAATCCCAAACTTTCTCTAACGCTCCGGATCAAAGGAATCAGTCTGCCTAAGCTACAAGGGGATCTATTATGGTGTTCAAGATAGCTTGCTTTATGATGCAACTTTTGTTTACATGTGTTCTGTCTTAATTAGGATTACTATTGCTGTGATAAAACAACATGACCAAAAGCAATGTGAGAAATGTTTGATTTTTCCCACACTTACAAGTAACAGTCCATCACTGATGTCAGTCAGGGCCTCAAACAGGGTAGGAACCGGGAGGCAGGAACTGGGGAGACCATGGAGGGGTCCTGTTTACTGTATTTCTCTCATGGACTATTCAAACTGCTTTCTTACAGCACTTGAGACCAACAGTCCAGGAGTGGCCCTAGAGAACACACAAGTTCTCTCTCTGCTTGATTGCTCTCTCTGTATCTCCCTGTGATTCTGCCTTTCTCTTCGGCTTTTCCCCACCTCTGTCTTACTACCCTTCAGCTAGTGCTCTAGAAACCACAATTCTCAATTTGATAACTGTTTCAGGCCCAAGGTTCAGAGAAGACCACGTCCAAGACAGCTTGGGCCTCTGAGACTTAAAATCAAGCCTGACAGTGGTGACCACAGGACAAAGAACAGAAAGGAGATGGAATTTGGTATTGAGCTGCAACAGTCTTTAAATTATGCCATTTTGCTTTTCTCTTAGCTGTTTTTTTCCCAGATAATCCAATTAACTTTAACCCTCCCTTGGTATTTGAAGAATACTCTTACCTGACTGGAAGAAGCAAGGAAAACTGACTTTTTGGTTTTTTATTCACCCAGTGTCATTCATAGAACATGTGCATTGACCCATATACACAGAGCTGGGATATTGAGTGGAGGCTTTTCACTTAGATAGAATTAGACCGGATCTGAGGGATCTACCAATTGCCATTTCCTCTCTTTCCCAAGTTTCAGACTTAAATATCCTACAGAACACTTAACCAACCCTTTTGCTTCTCATGCACTGCCAGAATTCTTTGTCAAGCATCCTCTTTTCTCTGTTTCTCCTATCTCAGCAATTGCCACTGCCAATCTGGAAGCCTGTTTTTGCTCTTGACTCTGTAATAACTCACATCCAGATCTTTACCATACTGTGCTCAAACTCAAATAATGCATAATGTTATACCCAGGGGCCTGCTTTTTATAGGCTGCTCAGAGTCATCTGCAAAGTATTTGACTTAGATATTGAGCCAAGACTGAGAACGAATATTTCTAACATGTTCCCAAGTGTTACTATTGTTTTTGTCCAGTTCCTGAAGAGCCACTACATTAATAAGGCCCATTATACCACATACCATCTTGTCTGAACCTTGGGGCTGAAACAGTTATCAAATTAAGTATTGAGATTGCTAGAACACTAGCTGAAGGGTGATAAGAGAGAGGGTGAGGAAGAGGAAGAGAAAGGCAGAGTCAGAGAGAGAGAGAGAGAGAGAGAGAGAGCATGTAGAGAGAGAATATGAATGTTTCACATTGTACCATTAACATATGAGGAGTCTATTATTTCGACTGGCCAGTTTCTATTCAGTTGGTTATTCCATCCTCACGTCCTATAGGTTCCAGATGTCCTACCCTGCTTTTTGAGTGAGCACTGGTTTTGAATTGATATGAAATTGGTCACAGGGGAGCCCGCAACGTTTCTGCAAGTAATGGATAACTCATATCCCTAGCAAATGCTCCCTAGCTCTTCCTTCCTTCCTTCCTTCCTTCCTTCCTTCCTTCCTTCCTTCCTT
>NW_021604685.1:675446-684745 GCF_004785775.1 Grammomys surdaster | reverse complement strand
CTTCCTTCCTTCCTTCCTTCCTTCCTTCCTTCCTTCCTTCCTTCCTTCCTTGGAAAGTATTTCTTCTTTCTGAATCTATATCTGAGGAAGGTATAGTTTACGAAGATGGGGAATCTAATTCTAAAAGTTTTGTGTAAGATTGTGTTTCTTGGTACTGTATAAATTCCTCAAGGGACTACACTGCAGTTTTCCTGGCATGCACTGGCCTTACCAGCTGTTCTTTCGTCTTTTGGGAGGATCTCTTTAGAAGATTTCTTTAAGGGCTTGATCTCTAGGTCTCTGTACAGGCTATACTGACACTTTTCATATAGAATATTCAAAATTCCAAAAAGTCCCATGATATTTTTTATTTTACCTTGAAAATCGGTGAGTCAGTCAGAACCAGAACTCATCTCAGCCTTTCTCATATAAAATAGTCAAGATTCCAAAATGTCCCATGATATTCCTTATTTCACCTTGAAAATTGGTGAGTCAACCAGAACCAGAACTCACCCCACTGGCTCATGTTCCAGGAGCTTACACATGAGAAGATGACTGGGTTCATAGGTTCTAGGTTTTCTACTTCCTGGATATATGACCTGGGCAACTCATTTTATTTATTTCACTCTCAAAATCTTGTCTTTAAAAATGAAGCTCGACATACCTATGTGTGAGGGTGTTGTGAGCATGGCATTTCATAGCATATAAAGTTCCTAGAGCAGGTGCCAGAATGGAGTAGGCTCCACAAATATGATACCTATTACAATTAATCAATGCTGTTATAAAATAACACATTTTATGGTGCTGGGAATAGAACCCTGGGGCTCATATATATTAGGCAAACACTATCACTAAGTTTAGCAGTAAGTTTCTTAACACATGTTGTTTCTTTCTTTCTTTTTTTTTTTTTTTTTTTTTCGAGACAGGGTTTCTCTGTGTAGTTCTGGGTGTCCTGGAACTTACTCTGTAGACCAGGCTGGCCTCGAACTCAGAAATCCACCTGCCTCTGCCTCCCAAGTGCTGGGATTAAAGGCGTGCGCCACCACCGCCCGGCCACATGTTTCTTTCTAACACAACATGTTTCTGCCATTTTATTTGTGTTGTGCTTTCATTTTTATTTTATTCTTGGAAATTAAAAAAAATTCTTGATTTTTTCCCTCTTTGACCCATTGATCATTCAGTAAAGTGTTACTTAATCTACATGAGTTTGTGTAAATATTACTGATTTGTTTGCTGTTGATTTCGAGCTTTATTGCATTTTAGTCATAGGCTCTACAGAATTATTCATTTTTTATTTATTTGTTAAGATCTCTTTTGTTTCCCAGTATGTGGTCTATTTTGGGGAAGCTTCCATGGGCTATTGAGTAAAGTGTATATTCTTTGGTATTTGTATGGAATATTCTGTAGCAGTCTGTTAGGCCTATTTGATATATGATGCCACTGAATTCTGGTGTGTTTCTGTTTATATTTTGTCTTATGTTCTGTCTATTGGAGGAAATGGGAATTAAAGTCATCTTTGTATGAAACTGCCTACACAATAGTTTGCCTCATATATATACTGTCTTCTTGATTAATTATTTCCTTGATTAAAATGAAGTATCTTTTTTCATATATTTTTGAAATTATAATTACATTATCTTCCCATTCCTTATCCTTCTCTTAACTCCTCTCGTATATCCTATCCTTGCTCTCATTCAAAGTCAGGGCCCATTTTCTTTAATTGTTGTTCCATTTTATATATAAATGTGTTATATATATATATATATATATATATATATATATATATGTATATGAATATATGGATGTGTGTTTATATGTATACATTTATATATTTCTAAACATATAACTTTCTCAGCCTGTATGTTACTTTTATGTATATGATTTCAGGATGCCTATTTGTTGTTGGATAATCCATTGGGGAGCTCTTCCTTGGGGAGGATTATTTCTCCCCTTCTCAACATCTCTTCACTGCCTGTAGTGTTTTGTCTAGGGTTAAGGAATTGTGAGCTTTCCCCTATCCGTGTTGCATGTCTGTTGGTGTCCTCTTTGTTCAGATCATGTTTTAGCAGCCATGTTTGTGAGACTTCATGTGAGAGTAACTTTTATTCCCCTAATGTAATTGTCATCTCTGAGGCTTATTACCTCCCTCTGCTAACCTAGGCCTAGTCCTGGAAGCTCCTAGCCTCTGTACAATCTTATCTAGGTCTAGAATGTTTTCAGCCTCTGAGATTTACTGATGAATAAGTTCACCCTTTCTTGTTCTTTCTGCGCTCTGGCTGGCTGGTTCAATCCAGCTGTTCTTGCTCCAACTCCTCTCAATTCTGACTAATTCAATCTGGCTTCTCTCAGCTTCTGACTAAATTACTCTTCTTGGTCTCATACTATTTCTGGCAATCTGTTCGAATCTGGCTCCCTCTCTTTCTCTAGTTCGTTCTGTTTTCCTCAATATCTAGCTCATGCTAAGGTGACCTTCACCACAACTAGAAAGAGGATTTTTCAGTAAACGACACAGTATCAGAGTTCACAGTGTGATCAAATATCCTGCAACAACTTTGTGTTTGTAGTGTAACATTTCTAGAAGACACAATCGGACAGTAAACTTCCTATTCCTTTGGCTGTTACCACCCCCTTCCCCAAATTATCTGACAGGATCCCTGAGCCTTCAGTGCAGGAGTTGTGTTGTGGATAGGACTGGGCTCCACATCTTGAGTTTTGATGAGTTGTGGTTTTCTATAGAGCTCTTTGTCTGTTGAAAAGAGAAAGTTCCTTGATTAATGATAAGAACTACACTCATCTATGTATATGAGAATAAATATTTATAATGTAGTTAGGGATTATGCTCCTCAAATGACTATGACTTCACTAGCATGGACTAGTTAACTAGATTTCCAGTATCATGAGAAACAAGAGGCATGTTGTCCTTCTTGTTGAGTGGCTCCTAAGTCCAATTTAGAGAGGTATTGGTTACTACTATGTTGTGCATGCCACTGTTGCAACCTTAGGGTTATTTATCATGCTGATTGTTGTGATTCATAAGCATTATAGCTGGGTAGGACTGTTGGTTGTTCCCTCCTTTGGAACTTTGTATGATGCCTTCTGAAACCATGAAAGCTAGTCATCAAACTTGTATTGTGTCTTCAGCAATAGGGAGCTACCTTCTACCTCTGTGGGTAACCAAGGGCAACATAAATAGCCTATCATGTTTTGTGAGTCTTTTGGAAAACTTTGATCAACAACTCTAAAGAGGGTCATCCTTGGTGTAGGGTTTTTGTTAGTCTATGGTTTTGGGGGGTAGCATTGTCAGCCCAGATGGGAAAATTCCTTTTCAAGTATATATGTATTGATACAGATTTATCTGTATTATAGGTATTTTATGTAGATAGTAATATGATTTCTATGATATTTTTAAAAATCCTTACTGTTATTTTACTCTCCTTTCCCCCTCTCTCTCCCTACCCATTTTTCTGCTTTCCCAATCAGGTCCCTTGTATCCTGCTTTTGTACTCTTTACTGCTTCCAACTTGCAATGCTTACTTTTTACTTCCTGGTATGGTGATTTGAATGAGAGTGCTTCCCATGGGCTCATCATTTATTTGAATGTCTAGTCCCAAGTTGATAGAGAGTTTAGTGAAGGATTATGAGGTGTGCCCTTGTTGGAGGAGGTGTGTCACTGGGGGTGGGTTTCAGGTTTCAAAAATTCAGTCCAGGCCTAGCCTAGTCTCTGTCTCCATCTCCATCTCCATCTCTCTCTCTCTCTCTCTCTCTCTCTCTCTCTCTCTCTCTCTCTCTCCCTGCTACCAGTGGATCTGGATTTGAAACTCTTAACTATTCCTCCAGTGCCTGTCTGCTTTTTGCCATGTTAGTAATGGACTAACCCTCTGAAACTGTAAGCAAGCTTCCAATTAAATGCATCCTTTTATGAGAGTTGCTGTGGTCAATCTAAATGAAATTACCAAATAACAGGGGGGCTCAGAGCCCCAACTCGATGTCTCTTGTCACTAAATGAAGCTTCCAGTACCAGGAATTAGTTACATTTAATTGAGTTGCTGGCCAAAGAGGTCCCATGGGAACTCCCAAACACCAACCCAGGCTGTTGCCAAGGCTATATGTTCTCTACAAACTGACAAGGCCATATTGCTGAAGACAGTGCCTAGACAACTCATTGAATATGGAGAAGTTGAGCTAATTCATATTCTAGTTCCTAGCTAGAGCCTTCACCGCTGTGGGCTAGTGTTTATGGTACAGAAAGTTTCTCTACATGCTACCAATAGAGAAACATAAACACCAACCCAGGTATAAACCCACTGATCTACAATGTTGTCCTACTTGCAAGATATTCTAGTGCAATAGTGACACATAGCTTGTGGGAGTAACCAAGTTGACTTAAGGCCCACTCCCTGAGATAGAGCTCATACTCAATGCTGCTCAGATGGTAAAGAACCTAAGACTCCCTGGAACCAAGGCTAAAATGAAATATCACTGTCCTGCTAAAGGAATGTCACAGTTAAACAACTAATGACATCCTATTATACTCATACGTCAGTATTTTGCTCATCTAACATCAGAGAAACTTCCTCCTGCAGTAGATGGGAACAAAAACAGGGACCTACAGCCAAACATTATGCAAAGAGGGAGAAACTTCAGGGGCATGTAGCTCTAAACAGGATGTCTCCATCAAATCCCTCTTCTCAGCACTCATGGAACCCTGTGGACAGAAAGAGTGTAAGAACCAGAAGAGATGAAGGCCACCAGGAAACAAAGCCGTCTAAACATAAAAGGGCTGATGCATATATGAACTGACAGTGACTGAGGCAGCATGCTATATTTTCTTCAGTGTATCATTTTGGCATTTTTGTTGAGTATTAAATTCAACCGTAGTTATGCGTAGTTATGACTGTAGTTATGTGTACTTTTGTTCACATCTTTATTTTGTCCCAGTGGTAGATATGTCTATTTTGTGATACTACCATGTAGTTTTTAGAAATTATTATTATTATTTTGGCTCTGATACTGATATATTGAGATCTGGAGTGGTAAGCCCCCAGCATTCCTCACGATTGTTTTGGTTACCATTCTATTTGTAAGGCTTTCTCTCGAGTTTTTTAGTTATGTTGTTGAATTATTAAATTTCATCTTCATATCATCTTAAGTGCCCTTCAGTCTTTCTCTTTATTGAATTGCATTTTCAAATCCTGCATTATCTTTGTCATCGTATTTAGCCTTATGTTCTTTTTCAGTTAATTCTCTTTAAGTTCACTGAGCTATTTGTTTCTATTTTCTTTAAACTCCTTGACTTCTTTATTGAAGTTTATGATTGTTAAGTTCTGTTTCTTGGTATTAACCCAAGTGATTGTTCTTACATATTGCTTTGCACTAAGAATTGGGTACACAGACTTCTTGTGTTTGATGTGGACACAGCTCGTTTAGCTGGTACACAGGATTTGCTATCCAGTACAAGCTGGCAATTCACCAAGCTGAGTCTGTTTCCTGGTTGTGGGCACTGAGTTAGGTCTGTTAACTGAGGAATGTTCAGGCAGGATAGTGTGAGGCATACTTACCAGGCTAGGCTAGAGCATAGGATGTATGAGCCTGTCTAACCCTGACGTATGGATCTGGAACAAATATCAATAGAGGCATCTGGAACTGGAAGGGATTGTGCCTGCGAGCCTATGTATGCTACCTGTGTTTCTACAGCACATAGACAGGCTAAAGAATCCCTGGCAGGGAGTGGTCTTGGATTTGTTAAGTCCTAAAATGATAAAGAGGGCCAGGTGAAAGTCACCTGGTGAGTTCTAAAAGGAGGAAAAGGGCAAGGAGAAAGTCATGATCCTTGGCAAGCAGCTTCAGGGCTACCTGAGTTGAGAGGGGTTGTGCCGGGGAATGCACACAGGTTACCTGTGTCATCTCTCTATATGGGCTGTCTAGAGACTCCATGAGAGTGAGGGTTTCAGGGTCTTATAGGTCCAAAAAATCAAAAAGGAAGGGGAGGGATGGGATAGGGGATTTATGGGGGGGGAGATGGAGAAAGGGAATATCATCTGAAATGTAAATAAATAAAATATTCAATAAAAAGAATGCTACTCTGAATATCAGTTTCTCATCTCTAAATTTGGGTAGAAGTAGACAGTTCCAGATATTCTGCTTGTAATCTTGAAGAGGTTGAGAATAGAAGTCTAAACAGGAAGTGGTCTAAATAAACAATTTTCTAATAAAACTAAATATTGTTCTCCTGTAAGGCAGGTCAGCAGCTACGTCAAGAATTCTACATATGCCTGGTAACTTGTCTCAAGGGTAACGTAGTGTGTAATATGCAGGTATTGTAGTTACTTTTGCAACATTATGTCAATGTTCCTGACATAAGCAACACAAGGGGGAATTTTTATATTAACCAGCTGTGCTATATATTATAAGAACCATTAGCCAGAAGTTTAAAGTTAAATTCATTAAAATTAAATACAAAATTTCACTCAGCCCATTAGTTATAGTTGCAGCATTTCATGTGCATTGGGTGTCGCTGAACGTGAGAGGAAGGGTTAGAAAAATGACTCAGAAGAAAAAGCCTAATTCTGTTTTTCATTTCTTTCTTTCTCCATTCTCCATTCTATTGGCCTGTATCCTCCTCTTGAGAAATTTCAGGAACAAGACTCTGCAGATGGAAAAGATCAAGGCCCGTCTGAAGGCTGAGTTTGAGGCTCTGGAGTCTGAAGAGAGGCACCTGAAAGAATACAAACAGGAGATGGATCTCCTGTTACAGGAGAAGATGGCCCATGTGGAGGAACTCCGACTGATCCATGCTGATATCAATGTGGTATGTGGCTAGTTGCCTGGAGCCTCTCTGGGTCCGTTAAGGATGAGGAAGTAGAGAATCTTATTACTTATTTACACATGACTGTAGCCACCTCAGAGGAGAAGGTGTGGAGCTACTGTGATGTAGAAAGATCCCGGGAGTTCTGAGGTCAGCTCTTATGTCACTGACTAATCATAATGGACAAGTCTTTCATTTCTGAGCACTGTTTTTTCTCCCTGTATTATGAAATAGACTAGTTTACCTTTAAGACTTTATTCAGTTCTGCATTGTTCACATTCTGGAAGACTTCAACTTAAGAAGTAGCTAAGGAAAGGTGGACTAGAATCCTGCCTCTTGAGGATAGCATAAAATTCTTTGAAGTGTCCAACCAGATCAAAAAAATCATCCCTGTATGCTTACCAAAGTGGAGTTCTCTCATTAAACTGCCATTTGGAAACTCTTAGAATATTTGGGAATTATTTTTGAGTTGAAAAGCTTCCCTTGTTTGAAATTATTCATGAAGACTCTGGGCTTCTGTACTGGTTATTCCTTTATCAAGAAGTGGAAAGTGTTTACCTGTCAGTCAGGTCCTTTTCTAGTCCTTAGAGTTTATCACAGTATCTTTTTTTCATCTTGATGGAGTTTAGTTTCTATTCCTTGGAAACTCATTTCTGTAGAATTACTCATTTCTAGAATATTGTCAGGCCTAGAATATATTTTATATATATTATATGAGACTTGCATAATAGACCCTTGTAGTTTAATGTGTTGGCACAAGATTCTGGGTCTCCTGTGGGGACTGTAGACTTTGCTGCAAACTAACTGATAGAACCAATACAATGAATAATGTGTTTTCAACAGAGGAGCTGAGAGTCTAGACCAGTACATCTCAGACTAGAGTACAAGGGTCAACTGGAGAGTCTATTTGAACACAAATTGTTGAACTTTACTCCAGAGTTCCTAGTTAAATGTTACGAATTTAAAGAGGGCTTGAGAATTTAAAATTCTTAGTTCCTAAATGCTAATGCTGCAGCAGCAGCTGTGTGTGTGTGTGTGTGTGTGTGTGTGTGTGTGTCTGTGTCTGTGTGTGTCTGTGTGTGTCTGTGTGTGTCTGTGTCTGTGTGTGTCTGTGTGTGTCTGTGTGTGGCGAGGCAGAGGACAGGATTGTAGGGGTAGAAGTGTGGCAACCACATTTTGAAAATAGTTGATCTGCCAGGCGGTGGTGGTGCATGCCTTTAATCCCAGCACTTGGGAGGCAGAGGCAGGCATGGATTTCTGAGTTCGAGGCCAGCCTGGTCTACATAGTGAGTTCCAGGACAGCCAGGACTACACAGAGAAACTCTGTCTTGAAACAAACAAACAAACAAACAAACAAACAAACAAAAAAAGTAAAATAAAATGAAAATAGTTGATCTAGGAAGAAAATGTAACTGGCCTAAAGACACAAGTCTTCAATTTTTGTCTCGATTCTTTTCCCCTAAGAAGTATTTTCCTGAGTAAACCCTTTGTTCTCTGAGCTTCATTCAGCTCACTAACCTCTCAAAGCAATGATGAGGTGAGCTAGATAACCTTTAAAGGCAATTCCAGCTATGGGAGATTACTAATTTGAGTAATTTAACCACCATTTTATTTTACTCTATGAGTTCTTGTATTTAGTGCTTTGCATGAATTTGATTATTTGATCTTTACTAAGAGTACATGATGTATGCACTGTTAAACTTTCACTGTTATAGTGATGAAGAAACTGAGGCTTGATCAGCTGTGTAAGAAATACATAGAGTACTTGCACATAGACTGGTGTCCCTCTGGAGTCTGTGCTATTATCCATTCAGTTATAAAGTCTCTTGAGAACTTTGAGATCTTTTCTGTTTCTACCCTTCTCTGTTTTCTAGATGGAAAACACTATTAAACAGTCTGAAAACGACTTAAACAAGCTGCTCGAATCGACCCGGAGGCTCCATGATGAGTATAAACCACTGAAAGAACATGTGGATGCTCTGCGCATGACATTGGGCCTGCAAAGGCTTCCTGACTTGTGTGAAGAGGAAGAGAAACTCTCCTTGGAGTAAGCTGCCTACTTTCTGACCCCCCCCCCAAATAACACAGTGTAGCAGAAGGGAGGGTATGGTGTGGGGAGGGACATGGATATATGTGTAAAGCCTGGCCTGAAAGTCAGAATATATAGTACTATTCTTAGGTCTGTCAGTGGCTAATTCCTTGCATGACCTTCTGCAAGTCTCTATGCTGACATGTTACATAAGAAGAATTATGAGATGAAGATGAATAGGTGACTTTTAAAAATACTTTGTGAAATTTTTGACAATGTAAGAGTTTTACCTATGTATTGGCACGATGTCTCAGGGAGTAAAAGGGCTTTCCACTAAGCCTGGGGACTTGAGTTCTGTTGTTGGGACCCATGTGGTAGAAGGAGGGAATGAACTCCTGCAGGCTGTCCTATGGCTTCCACATGTACATGGTAGTATCATGTGCATGTCTACACATACACACACACACACACACACACACACACACA
>NW_021604685.1:662885-675046 GCF_004785775.1 Grammomys surdaster | reverse complement strand
ACGGAGGGAGAGAGGGAGGGAGGGAGGGAAGGGGGGAGGGAGGGAGGGAGGGAGGGAGGGAGGGGAGGGGAGGGAGGAGGGAGCAAGCACGCATGCACATTGGGCTCAACAGAAAGAAGTATATCATAAAGGTAGATCTGGTTACCTATAAAAACAGTGAGCTTTTTGTTCCTAGAAGGGTATAAATACAGGATTGTGAATGCATAATAAGAACATTACAAATGGCCATCAAACAGAGAATAGGTCTAAATATCTTGCTAGCCCTGAGAGTTTTTTGATCACTTGCATCTATCAGAGTTAAGAAACAAAATGTCTACCACTTGTACTGAAAATGTTCCCTATGTTAAGGGGAAAGAGCCATGTGCTATGGTGAGGGTAGTACCTGTCTAGAGAGGGTCCTAGTACAGTTTCTGATTCCTTAGCATACAGCATAAGAGGAGAAAGGCTCTTCTTGCTTTTAGAATGATCCAGCCAATGTATTTAATCCCTAAAGTTACTTTGAGAAGCAGAAAGCAGAATGGCAGACAGAACCTCAAGAACCTCCCATACCTGAATCCCTTGCTGCTGCAGCTGCTGCTGCTCAACAACTCCAAGTGGCCAGGAAGCAGGACACACGGCAGACAGCCACCTTCAGGCAGCAGCCTCCACCTATGAAGGTGAGTAAGCATGATTGGATCATGGAGGAAGCAAAGCATCCTGTAATAAGAGGCTGATATGGTGTTCGAAATTGTGGCCTTATTTATTTTAGATCTTAGTTAAATAATGTAAGTATTTATAAAGTATTACATTGTATTACACAATCTACAGTATTGCCTGGGGCACAGAGGATGTGGTGCTATGTTGAATCCATGTTGCTTTTGTTGCTGCACATTCCCAGAGAGATTAGAATACAGCTTGGCAGGCTCTGTCAAAATATAATTTTCTAAAGGTTAGGAAGATAACTTTTATGCAAATATATAGTAAACATATCTCATTTGCAAGGGATCTAGCAGAATCAAAAGGCAGGTTATAAGTACATTTGATGTACAGATGTTTACATGGTTGGAAACAAATGCTGAAATAAATTTTTGTATATGAACATTATTTATATTTTATAGAGACATAAATGTATATATGACCTTTATGATCATATTTTCTTCATAATTAATTTTCTACTAGGCAAAACCTATTTGTGGGTAATCAATGCAATATCATACAATCAGATCAATAGTAAATAGTCAAACAGACATTCTACTAGAGTGGTTGTCCAGTAGACCATAACCTACAAATAGAGTCTGACTTGCTATATGCTTTCATTGAAGACTTACTGGAACACACACATGGGTACCAGATGACTTGTGTGATGTATCTTAAAATAAAGTTGAATAATGCAACAGACCACTTAATACGAAAAATCTAATGCAATTATGAGCTCTTACATGGCTCAGGATGTAAAAAGCATTTACCATGTAAACCTGATGGTCTGAGTTTGATCCCTAAATCCCATGGTAGAAGGAAAGAACTGACTCCCAAAATTTGTTCTAGTAGAGAACAGAATAGTTGCCCTCGGTCACCCACACATGTTTTGTGGCATGTACACACACACACACACACACACACACACACACACACACACACAGAGAGAGAGAGAGAGAGAGAGAGAGAGAGAGAGAGAGAGAGAGAGAGAGATTTTAATTAAGAATTTTTGAAGTCTCTTGGTTATTATAGAACCACTCTCTTGTTTATTATAGAAAATTTATCCCATCCAAGAAAATCAATAGCGCAGGAGTGAGCCTGTTAGAGATATGTTCTGATATAATACTGCATAGATACGAAGTTCTTATTTTATTTCCAAGTTTTACCTAAATTTTTCTGCACTCCTGTCTGTGTTATATCTTTCACTCCTAAGTTCTATGGCCTCCAAGAACACGGATCTCTACTTAAATCTTACTGATAACTGTTTCATACCAATGGAATATTATTGTTTTCTGGTCCCATGAGTTTCAGCCATCTGAACCATTGCTTAGAAGAATCTGACTACTGACTTTATCCTGTCTTCCCCCACCAGGCTTGTTTGTCATGTCACCAACAGATTCATCGAAATGCACCTATATGCCCTCTTTGCAAAGCCAAGAGTCGGTCACGGAACCCCAAAAAGCCAAAACGGAAGCAAGATGAATGAAGAGAAAGTGAAGGAGTAGTCCTCTGTTGATCGTAAACCCTCTCTTTGGTCAGAGTGATAGATGTTCTGATTTTTTTAATATCCCTTCCTTGTCCCCACTGAGTTTTCTATTTAATTTGCTGGAAGAATAACCCCTTTCTCTTTGCTCTTCTTTCTTTCTACTCTTGGAATTTGTGGTTTAAGAACAGCTGTGCTTTGGGTGCTAATCACTGGGTCTCATGACCCCTTCTCTCCCATTCACATTTCTGTTACTGCCCCAGTTTGGAACTGAATGAGGGGTAAAAGGCCCTAGTTGATTCTTTCCTTTGTCCCTGAGGACTGGAGCCTAATGAGCTGTAAGGTGTAAGGACTGGAGGAGCTCCATGCCTTGCTTTGGAAAAAGGCTTCAGTGACTTCCTTCCCTCTATTTTTGCCGTAGGTTCTGAAGGGACAACCACTTTATTTTGGCTGAGCTTCCCAATGGGCCAAATGCATATATCTCCTTCAATATTCAGGTCATCACTAAAATCCAGGGGTGACTTAGACAAGTGTTCCTTTTATATAAAATTGTGAGGCCCTGGTGTTATTCTAGCATTCTACTTAAGTCTTCCAGTTATATAGAAGTTCTTACATACCAGACAGGGCATCTTCAGAATTGCAAGATCTGTGGGTTTTTACCCACACTGCTAATCTTTGCAAACCAGTAGACATTTCCTAGAGTGAAATTAGTGACCGAGACCCATGCTACAAGAGTCACCTAGTTCACTGCCTAAAATACTAGGTCTTATTGCTGTGGTATAGGAATTGTTGTGGACTGAGGAACCCTAAGTTGACTTTAGCTTTGGATTTTGTTCACAAACATTACTCTAATACCTGCTCAATGGTGTATCATTGTGAGGATATAGTGTTATATGAATGCCAATCATTTTATACACATAGGTGGGTAGGACTTTTGCTTTTCTATTCTTTCTTCCTTTTGTCTTCTATGAGGTAGCTTCAGTTAAGGACAGTTAGCCACTCCTTTTCTGTGGGTTCTGTAGGTGACCTTTCTACCCCAAAGAAAAGACACTTAAGCTCTTCAAGCCCCACAGCTCATTCCTTTATCAAAGCTAAGCCTCCTAGTCATGTCTTAGATCTACAGGATGAAGTCTAGGGGTGACTGATGAAAAAGAATTACCTCCACGTCTCTATCCCTGGCTGGGGAGAAGAGGGAGATATTTATCCTATTTTTTCTTTAACTTTTGGTTTTATGTTACCATATTATATGTTCAAAACATCAATGATTCCTCTGCATTTTGAAAGTAAAACTGTTATGATTTCAGAAATCCTTTTAAATAAATGTTCATTTGTTGGAATAAATGCTAATTGGGTACATTCTGTGTACTGGACAATGACGACAACGATGACGACAACAACAACAACAACAGAAAGAGGAGAATGAGGAAGACTGAATGGGCTACAGAGGTGTGACCAGGAGCTGGGACCACTGTGGTGGAGAGAGATAGATAGGAGGCTGGGGCATTGTAAGCTGCAGTGGCTCTTGTGGAAATGCAGGCCAAGAACAGGCCCCCAGCGCTGAGACTCACTCTGATTTTCTTAGCGTGGCTAGTTAAGAATACAGGGAGAATTGTATCCCTGCTACTACCTAAGTGAATAAAAGCATAGGAATATGGTAAAGGCAGACCAAAGCAGTTTTTAAAGACAAGAACTCTAAAGCATTGGCATAAAAGCAGCCAAGATCTCAGCAGGATGAGAACACTCAACAAGAAAGGTACATAAAACATGAAAGAGTGACCATTTCATACACCCCTAAAATCCTCATAAACTGAAAGCCAAGCTTAGAAAGTTTGGTCACCAGCACACCAGAGAAGGCTGTAGCTCGCAGGGAAAACATACTGGTCTAACTTGTTTGAATTACTAAAAATAGCAGCTTTCTCTTCATCTGTTCCTAGTGTGGGTTTTTTTTTTTTTAAGTTTTTTGAGACAAGGTTTCTCTGTGTAGCTCTGGCTCTCCTAGAACTTACTTTGTATACCAAGCCGACCTTGAACTCACTGGGATCTACCAGCTTCTGCTTCCTGAATGCTGGGATTTAAAGATATGCTCTACCACCACCTGGTGACTGACAGATTTTTTTTACGAGTAACTTTCTTTCAGTACTAATTTTGTAATATTTTCTCTGTTATGTTATACCTATGATCAATATACTTTCGCTGCCAATAATGCTTTGATCCCTCTTTCTTCCTTCTCCACCCATACCTTTAAAAAACCACAGTTATTAATACCCTTGGTTCTTAAAAAAATAAAAAATAAAAAATAAGCTACATTTCTTCAACAGAACCCTGGCACTCCTTATCTCTGAACTTTATTCGAGGATGTAGTTGAAGAACCTAAGTTTTCCTTGTAAAAAGATTTTTTTTAATTGAAATAGAATAATATCCCTTCCCCTCCATTCCTTCCTCCAGCTCCTCTCAGCTCCTGTCTTTCAACCTTTCCCAGGTCTCCTTTACTCTCAAGTTGATAATCTCCCTTTCTTTGATTACTCTTGTTACATACATACGTGTGTGTGTGCACAAAAATGTATAAATGTAACCTGTTGGTTATGTTTTGTCATTTGTATATATATGATTTCAAGCTGGCCACTTGGCATGGGACAGTTAATAACGTGTCTTATGCCAGTCTCGTTCCCCCGCAGTAACTGCCTCTAGTTCTTTGTCTATGGGTAGAACCCCCACAACACTTTTCTGCATTCATGTTAACATGTCCACTGATATTTTTACTGTTCCACTCTTGTTTATGCAGCTATTTCTAGGGCAGACAGTTACACTGTGTATTTCCTGGTACTCTGGTACCCTGTCTTCTGCAATTTTCCCTAAGTGTAGGAACTGTGATATAGATGTTTCTGTTGGGGCGGACTTCCCATGATCCAGTGATTAGTGCATTCTGTTCAGTTGTTTTCTGTGATGTCTCCATTTGCTGTAAAATGAGACTTTGTTGATGAGAGATTATAGTAACTACATTGATCTGTGGCTAGAAGGATTAGGATGTTGTAAGAAATTATGCTGCTCTACTAAAGTGGTGATAATTGATTCTTTTCTGAAGTCCATAAACTCATTAGACCCAGGAAGCTGGCCGGGTTTCCAGGACCAGGCATGACTTTCTTACTGGTGAGTGGGCCTTAAGTCCAATTAGACAGTGCAACACTTTTCTTATCCATGTTGTTTCAGTTTACTGAGTATCTTTAATATTTTTTTACAATATAGTCATTATCCCCATCCTGGTCCGCCGTCCAACAGTTCCTCATCCCATTCCTCCTTCCCTGTCTCTAAGAGTATGTTCCCACCCTGCCAGGCCTCCCCACTCCCTGGGGCCTCAAGTCTCTTTGAGGGTCCGGACCAGGCAGTCCTCTGCTGTATTTGTGTCTGGTGCCTCAGACCAGCTCGTGTATGCTGCCTGGTTGGTGGCTCATTGTCTGAGAGATCTCCAGGGTCCAGGTTTGTTGAGACTGCTGGTCTTCCTATGGGATTGCCCTCCTCCTCAGCTTCTTCCAGCCTTTCCCTAATTCAACCACAGGAGTCTCCAACTTCAATCCAATGGTTGGGGTGTAAATATCTGCTTCTTTCTCAGTCAGCTGCTTGTTGGGCCTGTCAGAGGTCAGCCACGCTAGGCTCCTGTCTGTAAGCACACCATAGCATCAGTAACATTGTCAAGCCTTGGAGCCTCCCCTTGAGCTGGATCCCTATATCTAGCCTATTTCTAATGAGTTTATTTGTTTCTTTGACTCTTATTTATTTTTTTGAGTTTTTTATATATTCTGGATATTTACCCTCTGCCAAATAGGCAACTGGGCAAAGATTCTCTCCCATTCTGTTAGTTCATTCACTCAATTGATTGTTGCCTTAGCTGTACAGAAGCCTTTTGGTTTTTTGAAGTCCCACTTGTCAATCCTCTTCAGAAAATATTTTCCTACGATTATATCTCACAGGGTACTCCCTTCCTTTTTTTGAGCAGGTTTGAGTGTTTCATACATCAGATTGAGGTCTGTGGTCTACCTGGATCTAATTTTTGAGTAAGAAGATAAATGTGGGTTTAATTTCATTCTTCTGCATGTGGACATCCAGTTTCTCCAAGACCTTGAAGATACTTTCTCAAGTGTTTCTTTTTTACCTCTTTGTCAAATATGATGGCTGTAGTTATGAGTACTCATATTTGGGTCTTACACTTTATTCCATTGGTCTAGCTGTGCCAGTATATCTGTAAGATATTGAAGTCTGGAATAGCTATCCTTCCAGTATTCTTTTTACTCAAGATTGTTTTGGCTATTTTGGGATTCCATATAAATTTTCTGTTTCCATATACATTTTAGGGTGTTTGTTTCTATTTCTGTGAAGAATGTTGTGAGTATTTGATTGGAATTGCAGTGAATGCATAAATTGCTTTCAGTAGGATGATCATTTCCACAATGTTAACTCTACCAATTCATGAATACAAGATATCTTCCTATTTTCTAGTGTCTTAGTCCCGTCAGAGATTTGAAGTTTTCCTTGTAGAGGTCTTTCATCTCCTTGGTTAAGTTTATTCTAAGATATTTCATTGTGTTTAGTGCTATTGTAGTTGGAGACCTGTCTATGATATCAGTTTCAGTGTGTTTGTGTCATTTTGATGAAACTGTTGATTGTTTCTATAAGTTGTTTCTATAAGTTTCCTGGTGGAATTTTGAGTCTCTCTTATGTATAACATTGTATCATCTGTAAATAATACTAGTGTGACTTCTTTTCTTGTTTGTATACCTTTAATTTTCTTGAATTACTTTAGTGATATGGTTAACATTTCCAGCACCATATTGAAAAGGAGTGTGGCTAGTGGACAGCTCTGTCTCATTCCTGATTTTAGTGGGATTGCTTTGAGTTAGCTGTAGGTTTGTCATATATAGCCTTTGAATGTGTTCCCTCCAGTACTACTTTATGACTTTTATCATGAAAATGTGTTGAATTTTGTCAGAGGCCTTTTTTTCTTCATCTAATACGATGATCATGTGACTTTTGTCTGTAAGTTCATTTATGTGACTTATAATACTTATTGACTTACATATTTTTAATGACCCTGCATTTCCAGGATAAAGCCAACTTGATTTTGGTGGGTGATCTTGGTATATATTTCTATTTAGTTTGCTAGTATTTTATTGAGAACTTTTGCATCTATGAGCAACAGGGATTTGGGGCTATAGTTTCAGGTTTTGTTTTGTCTTTACCTGCTTTGGGTATTAGAGTAATAGTGACTTCAGAGAATGAATTTGGAAATGATCCTTCTCTTCTATTTTTTTAAGCTTTTAAGGATTAATTGTAGTTATTTCACAGTCTGGTGGAATTTTGCTGTGTTTCCATTGGAACCTGTTTTTGTTCTTCTTGTTGTTTGTTTGTTTTAGTTGTAAGGCTTTTTGTTAATGTTTCAATCCCCTTCTTTGTTATGGATCTGTTTAAGTTGTTGGTCCTTTCTTGGTTTAACTTTCATAGTTTCTATAAATCAAGAAATTTTCCCACTTCCCTTATAATTTCCAAGTTAGTTAAGTACAGGTATTTAAAATATTCCCTTGTAATGTTCTGCATTTCTTTGGTGTCACTTATAAGGTTTTCCCTGTTCATTTCTGATTCTGTTAATCTGTGTCATCTCTTCCTTTCTTTTGCTTAGTTGGGCCAAAATTCTATCTAATTTTAGTTTATAGTCTATTTTGTCAGAAACTAAGATGAGAACACTTGTCTAATTATTTATTATATTATTGGATATTTTATTTATTTACATTTCAAATGTTATCCCCTTTCCTGGTCTCCCCTCCAGAAATCCCCTATCCCATTCTCACTCCCCCTGATTCTATGAGGGTACTCCCCCACCCACCTACCCACTCCCATCTCACTGCCCTGGCATTCCCCTACACTGGAGCATTGAGCCTTCACAGTTCCAAGGTTATCCCCTCCCATTGATGTCCAACAAGGCCACCCTCTGCTACATATTCAGCTGGAGCCATGGGTCCCTCCATGTATACTCTTTGGTTGGTGGTTTAGTCCCTTGCAGTTCTGGGAGGTCTGGTTGGTTGATATTGTTGTTCTTCCTATGGGGTTGCAAACCCCTTTAGCTCATTCAGTCCTTCCCCTAACTCCTCCATTGAGGACCTTATGCTCAGTCCAATGGTTGGCTGCGAGAATCTACCTCTTTATTTGTCAGGCTCTGGCAGATCCTCTCAGGAGACAGCTATATCAGGCTCCTGTCAGCAAGCACTTCTTGGCATCAGTAATAGTGTCTGGGTTTGGTGTCTGTATATGGAATGGTTCTCCAGGTAGGGTAGTCTCTGGATGGCCTTTCCTTCAATCTCTGCTCCACATTTTGTCCCCATATTTTCTTTAGATGAGAGCAGTTCTGGTTTAAAAATTTGGAGATAAGTGGGTGTCTCCATCCCCCAACCGGAGGCCATGCCCAACCTCTGGATATGGTCTCTACAGGTTCTCTCTCCCCTTTGTTGAGCATTTTAGCTAATCTCATCCCTGTTGGGTCCTGGGAGCCTCTTACTTTCCTGGCATCTGGAACTTGGTGGGTACCCCCAGTTCCCCATCCCCCATTGCTACACACTTCTGTTCAAATTCCTGACCTTCTGTATAACATCCCTGTCTCCTCCCATACCTGATCCTGCCCCCCCTTTTCCCCACTCCCCATCCTCTCTTCCTCCCAAGTCTTTTCCACCCTCTACCTCCCGTGAGTATTTTGTTTCTTTTTCTATAAAGGACCAAAGAACCTACACTTTAGTCTTCCTTCTTGAGTTTCATGTGGTCTGTGAATTGTATCTTGGGTTTTCAGAGCTTTTGGACTAATATCCAGTTATCAGTGAGTGCATACCATATGTGTTCTTTTGTGATTGATTGGGTTACCTCACTCAGGATGATATTTTCTGGTTCCATCCATTTGCCTAAGAATTCATGAATTCATTATTTTTAATAGCTGAGTAGTACTCCATTGTGTAAATGTACCACATTTTCTGTATCCTTTCCTCTGTTGAAGGACACCTGGGTTCTTTCCAGCTTCTGGCTATTATAAATAAGGCTGCTATGAACATATTGGAGCATGTGTCTTTGTTATTTTTTGCCCAGGAGTGGTATAGCAGAGTCCTCAGGATCAAATTCTTGATCCCATTTTCCTATCCTTTTACTTTTAAGATTGTACCCATCTTTAAATCTGAGATGTTTCTTGTAGACAAGGGATAGATGAATTTTCTTTTCTAGATCCATTTGGCTAGCCAGTTTTTTTTTTATTGGAGAGTTGAAACCATTAACATTTAGAGTTATTATTGATAAGTGTGTTTAGATTGCAGTCATTATGATGTTTCTTTTTCTTCTTTCCTTGTTTTTGCTGACTGATGTTCTTAGTTGTGGTTTATATTTTCATTAAAATATAGCTTCATTTGTGTTCTTTCTAGAGTCTCTTTGATGTGTACATTCTTGTCTTCAATTCAAAGTATTGCTTCTAGTATTCTAGGAAACAATTTTTCTGTTTTATTTTGTTTTATTTCATATGCCTTTTTAAAAAGGCTGTTGGATTATGGAAAGCTTTTATTTTCTTTTAACTGTGGCACATAGTTCACTTGGGTACAGTAATCTAGGTTCCCACTCATGGTCTTTTAGAACTTGGAGTTCATTGTTCCAAGAGCTTCTGGCTTTCAGAGTTTCCATGAAGAAATCAGGTATTATTCTGATGTGTTTTCCTTTATGTGTGATTCGTGTTTATTTCTCTTTAAGATTTCAATACTTTTTCTTTGTTCCATATATTTAGTGTTTTGACTATGATATGTTATGGGGTATTTCCTTTTTGGTTTTATCTAGTTATCTGGTTTAAGTATGTGTTTCTTTTATCTGTATGGGTATGTCTTTCCTTAGTTTGTGGAAATTTTCTTCTATTAACTTGATAAAGATCTGGTGTACACTGTTGGTTTGGGATTTTTCCCCTACTTCTAGGCCTATAATTGAAAGATTCAATCTTTTGACATTGTCTCACATTTCCTGCATGTTCCTATCCTGTTTTTTTAATTTTTTTCCTTTTCTTTGCTTATTTCATCTATATCCTCTGCTTTATCCTTAAATCTTGATACTTTATGTTCTGCTTGGTTCATTCTGCTTATGAGACTTGCTCCTGGGTTTTCTAACTGGGATACTGAGTTTTTCAACTCTATCTTCATTTGAACTTGTGTTCTCTTCAATGTTTCTAAGTCTTTATTGAATTTAGTTTTCTAATCGTGAATTACCTTCATTATTTCATTCAAGTGTATATGTATATGTTCTTGGGCAGCACTCGAGATTTTGTTAACCTCTTGGAGTTAAAAGAAGTGTTTGTTCATGTCTTCTTTAAATTCCTTAAATTCTTTGATTTAAGGAATTTAAAAGTTTTTAAAAGTCTCTGTTCTAGAATTTATGTAGTTCTCTCATCTGTGTAGTTCTCATTATAGAACACTTCCTTAGGTCTAGTACGTTCGAAGAGAGACATGATGTTTTGGCATTATGGTATTTTGTTTTTGTCATTTGACCCAGACATGTAGACTGCTTTCTTTGCTTGTATTTATGATGTGTTAATCTGGTCTTCCTTATATTAGACCAGTATAAGAGGTGTTTGGGCTGAGCTAGACCAGGCAAAGCTTGTAGTTGAGCTGTTTAATGGACCAGAGAAAAATGATTTCAACCATATGTAGCAATAATCAAAGTAAAAGATGCTATCAATTTGAAAGTGAGGGGAACAATAGAGAATTTGGATGGAGGGGACATAGAAGGGACTGGAGGACGAAAAGGGAAGAAGGTAAGTGGTGTAATTATATTTTAATTTAGAATATAAAAAATAAAAAGCTTCACCTACAAAGGTTAAGATATCAGAATAATGTTAGATCTCTCATAAGATCTAGGAACCTGAGATTGTATATTTCAAGCCTTGTATGTAAATAACCGCCATTGAAGATTGTCATATGTGCCAAAACTATGGTTTTCATTTACTTGAGGAAATAAGTCTCAAGGCAAACATATACTAAGGCAATTTAGAACCACAAAGCCACTACTGCAGAAAATACTCAAAACATTACTGTACACAAAAGAAGTAGCACAGTATCAATTACAAAACTACAGGAAAAAGATAAACTTTATTAGAGGCATAAACAAGGATAAGTACAAAAGAATTCATCTTATCCAACACAACAAATTCGCAAATCCCTAAAGCTAATAGGTAAGAGAAATGAACAACTGTGACCAAACTAGCAATCAAACTTGAGAAACAAACTTTATAAATCAGTATAACCCATTTCAATTATAAAAAATGGAAATGGTCTCAATGGTATTTACATAAAATTACAGTACAATTTATACATATAGCTTAAATGAAATCTTCTCTCCTAGGCTGACAGTGCTCCCCCTATAAACTAACAAAAAACAGACAAGAGACACCTCCTTTCTATTTGTTTCTTAAGGAAGTCCAAGGCTCTTCTAACATTATAGGCTATTGCAGCTCCCCTTGATTACCTCCCAAAAGTTGAAGTCCCTATTGCTGAACATACTACGCACTCTGGGCATAGGACCTGGAGGATTGAGGATGGAACTGACTTGAAAGACTCCACTAGCTTTCATGGTACTAGGAGGTGCCATGCAAGATTCCAAGGCAGAACGAACAAACAAACAAGCAAACAAACAAACCAGTAGTCCTACCACCCAGCTATGATGTCTACAAACCACAACTTTTTTTTTACAATAAAGTCGAACAAATTATGATATACCAACATAACATAACAAGAACTACTAAAATTGATACAAATGCATATTTTTATAATGAATCATAAATTTCCGTGGAATACCTCTGTTTGCGTTTTTTCACTGCCAGCCTAAAGCTAGAAAATATGATATCAAAACTCTTTGTGTCTCCCTAGGGTCCCCAGAGTGTCAGAACTATCCTGGATTCCTTCCTTCCTTCCTTCCTTCCTTCCTTCCTTCCTTCCTTCCTTCCTTCCTT
>NW_021604685.1:648890-662875 GCF_004785775.1 Grammomys surdaster | reverse complement strand
CTTCCTTCCTTCCTTCCTTCCTTCCTTCCTTCCTTCCTTCCTTCCTTTCTTTCTTTCTTTCTTTCCTTCTTTCTTTTTTACTGTTTTTTTAAAATTATGAGATATTTTCTTTGTTTACATTTCAAATGTTATCCCCTTTTCTGGTTCCTCCCCCCCATCTCCTTACCCCATTCCCCTCCCACTGCTTCTATGCGGGTGTTCCCCCACCCACCCACTCTTGCCTCTGTATTTCCTCCCATGAGTATTCTCTTTCCCCTTCTAAGAGGGACTGAAGCATCTACACATTGGTCTTTCCTTCAATCTCTGCTCCACACCTTGTCTCTGTATTTCCTCCCATGAGTATTCTCTTCTCCCTTCTAAGAGGGAGTGAAGCATCTACACATTGGTTTTCCTTCTTGATCTTCATGTGGTCTGAGAATTGTATCTTGGGTATTCCGAGCTTTTGGGTTAACATCCACTTATCAGTGAGTGCATGCCATGTGTGTTTGTTTGTGATTGGGTTACTTCATTCAGGATGATATTTTCTAGTTCCTTCCATTTGCCTAAGAATTCTTGCTTTTGGCTATTATAAATAAGGCTGCTATGAACATAGTGGAACATGTGTCCTTGTTATATGTTGGGGCATCTTTTGGGTATATATAACTTCCTATAAAATGAAAAGCACATTACATATTTCTTCTAATGTACAACAACACAGAATATACATTACCATTCCAAAAGGGGGAATCCTTCATAGTGGGGCTATACTGGACCAAATCAAGACTGAAACCCACCAGGGCAAACTCTAAATTCTGTAGCTTTATGTCTTATGCCAAAGGGGTTAGATCCCTCTGTCCTTCCAACTTTGCTACCTGCAACGCATTTCTTTCTCTTTTCTGATTGCACTCCTATGTGAAGCTCTCCTTGATGTGTATCCCACAGTCAGTTCTGGCACCTTTAACACCTTGAAGTTTCCAAAACATCTCAAGCTTCACTTTCACTTTCATGTAATGGTCTCTCAATTACTTTCATGTAATTGCCCTCTCAGGGCCTTCATACAGGTACTGCTCTGCCACATGGGCCAAGCCTCAACTTCACTCCAAGACTTCTTCAGTCCTGGAGCGCTACTTCAACTGAGGCTGCACATTCAACAGTGGTCTGGCCTGGCCTTTCACAGTGCCAAGCCTGAGCTTCTCTCTATGACCTGCAGTCATAATGATGATAGATGGTGATATTCCTCTGGAACCATAGCCTTCTATATTTTGATAAGGTGCTGGAGCAGCAGTTGAGAGGTCATATTTCTATCCACAAACAGGAAGCAGAGAGGCACAATGAAAATGGTATATTTTGAAACTTCAAAGTATAGCAATGCATCCTTTTTAGCCAGACTTTTACATGCTTTTTTTTTTTTTTGGTCAAACTTCAAAAACTTTAAATCTTTCTTTTTAACATTGTACTTCTGTTTCTCCTTATAAATTTGACAGAAAGTAGTGAGTAATAGAGTCTGAATGCTGTGTTATATTGGAAATTCATCTGAAAAGTAAGTTAGTCCACCACCTTCAAGGTTTGCACTGAAAATGACTGATGACCTAAATTCTTTACCACAATCTAAGGATAATAACTTCTCATATTTTCAATAAGAGTCCTTATTTCTACCTTAAAAATCTCACTAGCAATAACCTTTATTACTCTGATCTCTGTCAACATTTTTGATTTTTGAACTGCTGCTGAAATTGTCAGTTGAAGTTCATTTACATGTTCTAATTTTTTTTTTTACAAACTTTCCGTATGAATAAATTCCACATCACATGTGGGAAAAGTCCTTGCTGTTGGTAATGATTATCTACATTTACCCCTTGTTATTATAAAAGAACTGTAACAATCTATTTATAAAGAGAAGGAGGTTTACTTTTTTTCCTTTATTTTGGAAGTTTCAGTCCATAAATAGTTGATTCCACTACTTCATGGCCTGACATTAGGCAGCAGAAAACAGTGGAAACACATAATGGAGTAAAGGTGGTCTCCTTGTGACTCCAGAACCAAGAAGAAGAACAAAGACAATGCAAACATGTGGAACAAAAGCTAATGGCAGAAAAAAAAAATCAATGAAACAGTAACAGAATATTCTTCTAATCTCTGGAAAGATATTGACACGAATATAAAGAAGTCTTTCAAAACTATTAAAAGTGTAATTAGAGAGGATTTTCTCCATAGCATATATTAGTCAAAAATTTTGCAAGCCTTTAAAGAAAAACCACAGGTTATATTTAATAGTACCCCTTTTAAATGACTGGCATATTTCTCAACAGAAACTGTATAGGCACTGATGGACAAGAATGAGGAATCCTAAGTCATAAAGACATAAAATTGTGATTTGAGATTTTATTTCACACAAATCTGCATAGCTACCATCAAGAAAACAACTGAAACAAATGTTGGTGAGGTTTTGGTGGTATTACAAACTGGAATATCCACTCAGTAAGGCGAATTCTCAGAAAGCTAAGAATAAATCAATATGACCAAGGAATACCAGTTGTTTGCATATTCCGAAAGGACTTAACAATCTACTCCATAATACTTGCTCAATCATGCTCATTGCTGCTCTAGTTATAAAAGCTAGAAAACTGAAACAGCTTTATCCATGTCCTTCATGGATAAAGAAAATGTGGTATATATATACAATGGCATACTGTTCACCTGTAAAGAAAAATGAAATCATAAAAGTTGTGGGTAAATAAACAGGACTAGATATTATAATGAGTGAGGTAATCTATATCCAGAAGGACAAACACCACATATTCTCACACATAGTCACCAATCTGTGGTTCCTATCTCCAAATCTTTAGACATGGGCATGTAACCTGGACTAACCACAGAAACCAGCAAAAGGAACTAATGGTAGGAGGCTGGGGGTTATTTTCTGGACAGGTAATAATAGCAGGGTACAGGTGCTATAAAAGGAGAAATATAAAATAGGGAGGGGGTCACATTGGGAAACAAAAAGGAAGGAAAATACAGAAGGAGGAGGGAAGAGGAATAAATAACATTAAGGATGCTTGAAAAACTCAAAGGGAATTATTTTATATTTACTTAAGTTACAGATAGATAAGTAAAGTAGATAGATAGATAGATAGATAGATAGATAGATAGATAGATAGATAGATGGATGGATGGATGAAAGTGCACCTCTATGGGTGATAATACTCTTCAGAGAGCCATAGACTAACAAATACCTCAGTCCCAGGCATCAGAAACCTTTTTTATTGGTCAGGAGCTTCCAAGAGATACCCAAAACAACATAGGCTTTTGCTATTGTTCCGGTTACCTCCTAGATGTTGAAAGTAAATCCCTGCTGCTGAGGACATGATGCATTTTGGTTATAGGATTCAGAATTATAGCTGGGTCTGATCTGAAAGTCTCTTCCCTGAAGACTAGCTTTCATAGTTCTAAAAGTTGATATGAAGTGGCTAAGGGAGAAAAGCATTTATAGTCTTATCCAGATGTTAGGTCTGTGAACCACAACAATGACAAATCTGACAAGATATCCCTAAAAATGCGTTAGTGGCACTTATATCTTGGTGGTAAATGTGCAAATTCTATTAATTGTATTCAAAACCTGCTTGAAAGAAGAGAAATCATGCCTGGGTTTTGTAAACCTGGCCAACTACAAGTTGTTCAAGGTATATATCAATCAATAAAGGTAATTCATGACATAAATGAAGTAAAAGGACTTTGATAGAATCTATCACCCATTCACTATAAATGCCTTAGAGAGGCTATGAACAAAGATGGTATGCTTAGCCACTTTCATGACAAATGAAGAAAAACCTCAATGCATCCTCACTAAGATCAAGAAGAGCACAAAAGATGGAAGTAAAATATATTCAGATAGAATATTGTGGAGATCAAAGTATCTCTATTTGCAGATGACATGATTCTATACAATATGAAACTTTAAAGACTGCGTCAGAAAACCCCAAAAGATGATCAAAACTTTCAGCAAAGTGGCAAGACATCAAATTAACATACAGAAATCAGTAGCCTTCCTAAAAACTAATATGGAATATACTGAAAAAGAAATCAGGGAAACAATCCCATTCACAGTAGCATTCTACATTTTATCTGACTATAATGAAGAAAGATAGATACTTACAACACTAGAAACCACAGTGAGTATGCAAACTCACGGAGACTACACGCTATTGATAATTGAGGAAGAAATCAAGGAAATAATTTAAAAGCTCCTAGATTTGAATGAAAGTAAAAATAAAACATACCAAAATCTATAGGCACTAATTACAGAAGTCGTATGAGAACATTTTATAGTGCTCAGTGCAGACGTCAAAAATTTGACAGCTTTCAAATTAAAAACTTAGTGATGCATCTTAAGGCCTTGAGAAACATGATCACAGTAAACTACCAGTTGCTGGGAAGATATAATTAAACTCATGGCAGATCTTAGTGAAATTGAAGCAAGTAAATAACCAATACAAAAAATCCATGAAACGAAGAGCTAGTCCATGGAAAGTCTGAGAAGCCCCTCTCCAGTTAACCAAAAGAAATAGAAATAAACGCTTAATAAAATTAGAAGTGAAAATAGAAAAGCAACAACAGACACTAATGAAAAATTTAAAAAATCACTTGGACATATTTTAGAACTCTATATTCCAACAGATTGGAAAAGCTTTCAAAAATGGATGAACTTCCAGATGCATACAACATAACAAATTAAACCAAAATGAAATAAATAATTTAAACAGATCCATGAACAGCAATGATATTGAAGCAGAAAAAAAAATCCTATAAAAAGCCCAGAACCAGATGGACTAATTAGAGAATTTTGCCAAAACTCTAAAGAACTAACAGCACCAATACTACTTAAAGGATTATATGAAATAGTAAAAGAAATAAGGTCTCAAAGCACATTTTATAATGCCAGTGTTAATCATGATTCCAAAACAAGATAAAGGCACAAAACAAATAATATAGACTAAATTACATGATTAATTGAGATGGAAAAATTCTCAATACGTTACTGGCAAATTGAATCCAGGTGCATATTAAAGAGATCATTTATCATAACCAAATTGGTTGTATTCCAAGGATGCAAGGATGGCTCAATATGCATAACTCAACAAATGTGGTTTATCACACCAACGGACTAAAGTACATAAATCCCAATGTCATCTCAACATATAAAGAAAAGTTCTTTGGAAAACATGCAATATCCTGTCTTGATAAAACTTGTGAGGAGATTAAAGATGAAGGGAGTCATACCTCAGTATAATACAGGCCCTATATGTCAATCAAATCTAACATCCTGATACATAGGTGAAAACACCAAACTTATCATGAAGTACAGGAATGGTACTCCTTCCTGCCCTTCATTTCAAATTCCCCAGTTTCAACCCAAACCCCATAGCAGACCACTTGCATTTCTGCCTCCAAACCCTGAGGACTCTAAAGATGAAGTAGGCCTAACATTTCTCCCTCACCCCACCCTTTTGTGTCAGCCATCAATACCTGGAGGTACTTTCTTTCTGGGAACACACTTGCCACATGGGCCTAGGAATTAGTAAGAAAATCTTTAATCTTCATCCAGGCCTCTACTTATAATTCCCCAGCCTGATCCTCAGTCCTGTAGCAGACTAAGTACAGGGTTCTGTCTTCTCTTTTTGATTCCATTTATTATGGAGCTTTCCTAGACCCAGCTTCCCTCCTTCCTGTAGACCTTCTTAGCCACCTCCCTCCTTAGACCTTCATAGCCACCTCCTTCCTAGTCCATCCATATTCCTTTTTATCCAACTCCATATCCTAGAATCATGTTTTACCTGGCACCTCCAGTGGATATACCTGATAGGAACTTAGAAGTACTCCCTACCAGACAACCCACAGCTACCACACATTCCTAAGATCAAGAGAGGGCAATGAAAATCAAAGAACAGAATATCCACCTGATCAAGACCAGCTATAATCACAATGATACCAAATCAAAATGCCAAGACATCAGCATAAAAACAATTATTAACACCCAACACAATATCTCTCTACCATGACCCAGTAACTCTACTACAATAGGCCATGAGAAATGCAATATAGCTGAAGCACAAGACAAGGAGTACAAAATAGCTACTATGAATATGTTCAATGACCTTTAAGAAGATATAAATAGACCCACTAATAAAATCTGTGAAAACATAAACAAGCAGTGGAATGAAATGATAAAATAGTTCAAAACATGAAAATTGAAATAAAAGTACTAGAAGGCTTGATGCCCCAGCGTAGGGGAATGCTAAGACAGTGAGATGGGAGTGGGTGGGTGGGTGGAGGAGCACCCTCATAGAAGCAGGGGAGAGGGGTGGGATAGGGGGTTTATGGAGGGGAAATTGGGAAGGGGGATAATACTTGAAATGTAAATAAATAAAATAACCAATAAAAATTAAAATAACAAAACCACTTAACAAAATCCAGACCTAGGTAAAACTGAAAATGAAAAATTTAGGAAGTCAAAAATCTGACAGGTAAACTTTACCCAGTACAATACAGGAGATGGAAGAGAGAATCTCAGGCATTGAAAACAAGATAGAAAAAAATAGATACCACAGACAAAAAAGCTGTTAAAATAAATTCAGATACAAAACATCCAAGAAATCTGGGAAACTATGAAAAGACCAAATCAATGAATTATAGGAATATAAGAGGGAGATGGAATTTACATCAAAGGCACAGATTTCCAACAAATCATAGAAGAAAAAATTTTTAACCTAAAGAGGGAGGTGCTTACCAAGAAACAATAAGCATATAGAACAACAAACAGGCTGGGCAAGAAAATGAATTCCACTGACACATAAAAATCAAAACACTAAATGTACAGAACTGTGGGGAAAATTTAAGAAGGCCGCCACAGCGGCGCCGGGGCTTGCGCTGCTGTGGCGGGTCCCACATTAGGGAGGAAACGCTATGGTTCCAGCGGCCTGAGGGCCTTGGCGGCGGCAGGCCCCAGTAACTCAAGGAAGTCCTTGGTTCCAAAAAGGTTTATTATCATGGCGGATAATAGATGGATCTAGGAGTACCCCCAAAAAACTCAGGGCAGTCTGAGTTATATAGGGAGGGAGAAAGGGGGAGGATCTGGGGGAGGCATGTTTAATTTGCTCTGCCCTCTGGCCTTCATTAGTATGTAAATCCCTAGGACCTGAGGCCTATAGCCTGGCCTATGTGACTCTATGGAGACCGTGACTGCTTTTCAGGATCCTGGATGATGGGGGGGGGGGGGGACCGAACTCCTGTTGGTTCTCGCGCAGAATTCCACGCAGAATCTCGGGGTTCTAGGCACCTGCTCAACCATGACCCAGGATACCCTTACACAGTCCCACACAGAACAAAGAAAATATTAAACACTACAATGGAATAAGAACAAGTAGTATATAAAGGAGGACCCATTAGAATAAAAACTGATTTCTCCATGAAGACTCTAAAAGCCAAAAGGACTTGGATGGATTTCTTACAGAGATCACAGATGCCAGCCAAGAGTAATATACCCAGCAAAAGTCTAATCACAATACATGGAGAAAGAAAAACATTCCATAATAAAGTGAAATTTAAGCATTATCTATTTACATTTCTACAGAAGGTACTTTATTTGTAGGTATGATTGTATGTAGAAACTATCCTAAAACCTCATCTATCTATAGCTGATGAACATTTTTTCAAAGGAGTGTCCTATATACAGCTGACAAACGGATTGAAAAAGAAATCAGGAAAGCAACACCTTTCACGATAGCCTCAAACATATAGTTTGGGGTAAGTATAACCAAGCAAGTGAAGAACTTACACAGTAAAAGCCTTAAAACACTTTAAGGGAGAAATTGAAGAAGAGTATATCAGAAGATTACAGTAAACATGGCCATCCTACCAAATGCGATCTACATATCCAACAAAATACCCATTGAACTTTCAACATAGATCTTTATAGAACTTGAAAGAACCAAAAACACAGGATAGCTGAAACAATCCTGAATATTAAAATAGCTGCTTGAAGTATTACCATCCCCAGTCTTAAATTGTACTACAGAGTTATTGTAATAAAACAGCAAAATACTAGCATTAAAACAGACATGTTGATCAGTGGAGACCCAAGCAAAAGTCCACACTATCATAAAGACAGGCACATTGATCAATGGAATCTAATTGAAGACTCAGGCAAAAATCTACTTTTTGGACATCTGAATTTTTATAAAGAAGCCAGAAATATAGACTGAAAAAAAGGATTTTCAACAAATGATGCTTATCAAACTGGATGGCTATATATAGAAAGATGCAAATAGATCCATACTTATCATCCTGCAAAATATCCAATTCCAAATGGACCAAATGCCTCAATACAAGGCCAAGCACCCTGAATATGATAGAAAGTGGGAAATATTCTTGATCTGATTGGCACAGGAAAAAAATTATTAACAGGATACCAATAGCACAGGTACTAAGAACAATAACTGGGAAACTGGAAAGCATCTATATGGCAACAGGCCATTCAGACAAAGTGGAAGGATAAAGAATGTGAAAAGGTTTTTACTAGCTACATATAGAACAAAAGGCTAATACTTAAAACACATAAAGAACTAAAAACACTGGACATCAAGAAAACAAATATCTCAACTAAAAATGGAGTACAGACTTAAAGAATTTTCAAATGGTGAAAGACAAATGGCTGAGAACATTTAAAGAAGTGCTCAGCATCCTTATTCATCAGGGAAATACAAAATCAAAAATACTTCAAGATTTTATCTTATATCTGTAAGAATGGCCAAGACCAATAAAACAAATGAGAGTTTATTCTGGTGAAGATATGAGGTAAGAGGAATATTCAACCATTGCAGTGGGACTGAAAAGTGGTACCACCACTGTGGAAATCAGTGTAGCAGTTCCTCAGGATGCTAGGAATAGATCTACCTCAAATTTCAGGTGTACCACTCTTGGATATATACCCAAAGATCTTTACATGCTACTACAGAGACATTTGTTCACTCATGTTCAGTGCTGCTCTACTTAAAATAGCCAGAAATTGGAAACAACCTAGATGCCTGTAAATGGATGAACTTATAAAGAAAATAAGGTATATTTACAAAATGGAATATTACTTAGCTCTAAACAAAATGAGATTATGAAATTTGCACATAAATGAGTGGACCTAGAAAAAAATCTGATTGAAGTAACACAGACCTCAAAAAACTAATATGGTATGTATTCACTTATATGTGGATGTTAACTGTTTAGTCTCTAATATGCAGGCTACAATCCCTATAACCATAGAGATTAGACAGAGAGTAAGGGACTAGATAAAAGGAAAGGATCTTCTGAGGATGGAGAAGTATAATAATCATGGACAGATTCAGGGTGAGACTTGAATGGGAGAGTTAAGCAGAGAGGCAAAAGAAAGATGGAGGAATGGGAAGAAAAATGGAAGGGGAGCAAATAAAACAAAGGACCATTTGAGAAGTCATATGGAAATTTACTATAGCAGAATCTTCTTAAAATATATGCATATGTGAAAGTAATCTGAATGGAATCACCAAATAACAGCAGAGACAGAACTATAACAAATCACTTCTGGCCATCAAATGAAACCCCGTGTAGCAGAAATCTAATTGACATGTTGACCAAAGGGACTCCATGGAAACCCTCAGGTGTGTGTGTGTGTGTGTGTGTGTATTTTGCCAGCTTACTCACTGCTGACAGAGGCACTACATTGCACCCACATCCCCTAGCTAAGCTTCCCTTCCTCTAGCCCAGCCTTGTGGGAGAAGCAGACATGGAGCAGCGCTTGGTAGTATTTTTTTCCCTCTAAGTTCTTAATACCAGATGTGAATTTCCCTTTTGAAGCAAGTCTCAATTCCAGCCAGAAAGTTGATTCTATTGATACTCACTTCACCACTATTGCACTAGCTAACACATCTTGCATGGAAATTGCATTGGCCATAATTTTTCTCAGAATCCTTAATAGCATCTTCTGGTATATCAGGATCTAATTTCCAGGGAGGAAATACTTCTTAGCCGAGTCCTACCTTTATTTCTCCAAGACCTGCAATCAAACCATGCAAAATCTTCAGCAAGAGGGTCCTGCTAATCATTTCTGGAATGCAGCTAAAAAACCATGGCAATAGGCCTAAAATTTATTGTTTGAAAGACATTAAGATTTCTGTGGTTTACAACTCCTAGGAGATACCCTATCCTAGCACTGATATTCTCAATTAATTACTCTACAGCTCTTAAGAGTATCTGTTTCTGCCTTCTGTATGTTCTTTAACATTTACTGGAACAGCCTATTGCAGACTTTCCCCAATCTTTTGGTGGGTATCATTTATGCTTTACACAACCAAAGCTCCCAAGAATTCCACAGCAACACCTGGTCTTTGTAAACTCTGTAACTAATTTCCTATGTTTGTTTCTTTGGTACACTCAGGTATTTCATAAATGAGTCTCAAAATCCATAAAACACTCAAAGGCTAGGATTGAATCATCTATTTACAACAAAATCTTATATGGAGGATGAAAAGAGGTGCAAAGTCCTGTGCCATCATTCCATAGTGAATAGTGGGAATGTGTAGACAATCTCGATGAGCCTAGAGAACAGAGCAACTCCAAACCTTGGTCCACCCTCCAAACACTGGTCCACCTCCACCCCCTGTTTTATTGCATGCCGTACATTCTTTTTAGTTACAGTAAAAAACCATCTGGCCTGCGTCAGTCCCACGAAATTAAGATAAGATCACTGCTTTGTTAGAGTAGCCTTGAGCCTATACAGACATCCTGCTATCAGCCACATCCTGGGACAGGCCTTTACTCAAGTTACTCAAATTACCCGATTAATGGATTCCTTCTTTATCACCCTCTGAACATCTGCCTATGGTTTTATGCTTTAAAAGGTACCCACTCCCTCTCCTTGAGTCTGTGGTGAGCTCCAGAGTCAGGCCACAACCGTAGATGGCTAGAAGTGCTTCCCACAGTGAATAAAATTGTTTTTGGTTTAATTTTTGTTTCGTTGGCTTGTCCTCATTATTTGCACATCCATGTCTCCAACACCCACAAGGATCATGCATGGGCTGTCAGAAGTTCAAAATTAAGAAGATATTAAAGCAAATCATTAGCAAGGTCTATTCCAACTATCCCTATCAGTTCTCTGGCTGTTCCATTCTGGGTTACTCTCATGGGGCCCTGTATATTTCCTCATTTTACTGAACTCAATGAGGGCTAGTTGAAGTTATAAAACCAGTTGAAATGAAAAGTGACATGGTGATACCAACTTGACTTCAAAGATAATGCTGATTTAGGCTTTGGCTACCTTCCAGTCAAGGCTGTCTATGAGACTGAATGTCTCAGAAGTCACAATCTGGTGCTGGAGTCCAAGATGACAATTAGCTATTTGCCTTTAGTTTACATTGGAATCGCCCAAAAATAGCCCAGTGCCCAGTGAAGAAATGCCTCAGCAACAAGATAAATGACCTTGCTAGCTAGAGTAAGGGTAGGCAGGCAAAAATGAAAAGCTTTTCTTCTTCCACGTCCTCTATGTGTGTTGCCACCAGAAGGTGTCAGATTTAGGGTGGCTTCTTCCCACTTCTAATGATCAAATTAAGAAACTTCCACACAAACACATGCCCTGCTTTGTGGATTTTAGTTGATTCCAGATGTAGTCAAGTTGACAACCAAGATTAGCCTTCACAAAATTTCTAGCATGTTGTGTATGGAGAGGGAAGCTCTGTTGTACTGCATGTCCCTCCAAACTGAAGCATTCCCTTCAATTTCAAACATTTACTTCAAGCACTTCATAGCATCAATAAAACTGGTAGCAGAGGGCTACCTTGTCTGGCTTCAGTAGGAGAGTATGCACCTAGTTCTGTAGATTTGATGCCCCAAGGTAGGAGATTATGTGTGTGGGGGGATACCCTCTAAGAAGAGAAGGGGAGATAGGGGAAGAACTCTATGAGGGAGGACCAGAAGAGGGGGCAACATTTGGGATGTAAATAAATAAAATAATTAAAAAGTAATTTACTTCAAGAGGGAAGGTTAGGCTCAGAAGGTAAACAAGGTAACAAAGGATCAAAGGTCAAGAGGAACAAAATCGTGAAAGATCTACCCAACAGGAAATCAAAAAGAGGAGTAAACAGTCGCTAGGGTTTGAAGTGCTGACCAGTCAAACTATGGAAAGAAAGATATTTGGATTGTCCAGTTGCCTGCAAGATGTGCAGAGCTACAGGTTTCAGATTTGTAGGAGTCTTCACTCAGTTGGTGTAGACTTTCTGGTGATACAGTTGCTTTTGGGTTATCTCTGCTTCTTGTAAGTAGCCCTATCTCACCCAAACTTCTATTAATAATTTCAATAAAAAGTTCACTGGTCCACCAAATTGGATATTGGTGCAATCTTTATTTACTTTGGTCTCTCCTGGTCTCCTATTTTGGGATGAATAGATGTGTGTGTTACATTTTCCCAGGAAAAGTTTATAACAAAGCAGAGAATCCTGAGACCTTAGTACTAGATAGGACCTATTAATAAGTTTTCAAATTAAAATGAAAAACAATACCTAAAAAAGAAGAAATGTAATGTCTAGTAAACACTTTAATAACTATTGGGAAACTTTAACTATCAAGGAATGCATATCAAAACTGCTTCAAGGTGCTACATGCCCACACATAGAATGGCCATCAAAACATCAAGACAAATGATGGCATGGATGTGGGGACAGGGGAACCATTATACAATGTTGCTCTGAGCATAAACCCATTTATCCACTATACAAATAAGCCTAGAGGTTCCTGAACAAAGAACATATAACTACAACTGGTCCAACAACACCACACCAAAGGTGTCTATATCCTATCACACAAATACTTGCTCAATGTTTATTGCTGAGTTATTTACATTAGCTAACAAGTGGAACCTTTCTAGGTGTTCATCAACTGGTTGAAGAGTTACTGTAGTACTTGCACATGGAATTTTTTCCACTGGACACAAAATTAATTTATGAAATTTACTAAAATATAGAACTAGATGATATTATAATGAGTGTGATAGCTCTGGCTCAGAAATACAAATGTCATGATTTCCCTCATATTTGTTCAAAGCTTTGAATTTTTAGATTCATGTGTAACATGGGAAAGTTAGAAAGATGACAACTTATTCCCCCCCACCCCGGCCCCTGCTTTTTTTTTCTTCAGAAATCCTTTACAGCGAATGAGTGTCTTTTGACTCTGGAGTCTGTGAGATCTGGCCAGTAGGTCTTCAAGGCCCATAGCAATAATTTGGGATCCTTCTCTTCTACTTTTTTCTGTTAGTCATTCTCTCATCTTAGTTGAGATGAGAAGAAAATCTATATCTGAGCTTGAAATCTATGAGGTGCCTTCTGTAAGTTCTGAAGATTTCCATGGATATCAGAGGCTAACTGACTGATAACAAAATACTGACCCAAAGGGGCTTGTCTTTCAAGGTGTGGAGTGCTCCCCTCTGGGAGGAAATCCAGGTGAAGCTTTTGAAATCTTCTGTTATCCTGCTGAGAAATAAAGCAGAACTATCTTCTCTTCCGTGAGTGACTTCATTGGTCTCCTCATAGTTAGCATATTTCTTGATGCAAAGTTTAGTTCCTTCAGTTAAGCTTTCTGTCATCATCTGCACCCTGCTGAATGTTATAATAATTCCAATAAGGGTGTTCTTGGTTTCAGATGAACTGTGCACTGGGATCACAGGCATTAGTATTTTGACTAAACAATATATCTATGTACCTTTTAGCTTTCTCCTAAATCATCTGGTTTTTTTTTAATCCCCTCAGGAGTACAGCAGATAGTCAAAACTAAGTACTAGTCTTTTCATGTACATCCATAAACTAAAGTTAAGGTCTATAAAGTCTTTGGTAAATCTGAATGGGCCCTCAGAGAACTTCCAAGCTGCTGCTGCTGCTGCTGCTGCTCCTCCTCCTCCTCCTCCTCCTCCTCCTCCTCCTCCTCCTCCTCCTCCTCCT
>NW_021604685.1:626169-633890 GCF_004785775.1 Grammomys surdaster | reverse complement strand
AAAAAAAAGAGGGATTTCTGTTCCAGATATACTACATAAATATTTTAATGTATTATCAACTCTGATCACTTCAGGACCCAAAGACAAATTTTCCTATTTTTCTCATTTCCACTTTAGTACCAAGGCTCCACGTGTCCATGTATCTACTAATGAGAAAAGGTCCTCACAATGTGGACAGATACAGGTTTCAGTAGTCCCAAGTTTTGCTGGGCATCTCTATTAATTACAAGCAGCCTTTGGTACTCTGGTTTTTTTAACAGCACACTGCTGCTCTAGCATCAAACATTTAGCCTAGACTGGGGTCATCATGCACTATCATGCCCCAGCACAGATGCTTGACTTTTCAGTGCACTCCATATGGAAGGTGATATGCCCTCTTCAGCTTTTCAGTTGCTCTGTTCAGCCCTTCCTCCAGTCCGTAGTTCACTGTTCCAATGAAGCCACTAGAAATACCTGGGAACTCATTCTATCACACCAGAATTGATACAGAATAGCACAGCTACATATGCCAAAAGAATATCTGGAGTCCAACAAGTAAAGCAATATATAAAAGAGGTGCCAGCAGACAGGTCCCAGTCAGGACCTCTATTGAGGACATTTTGAGAAACAAGGATTTAAGTCTAGATTTTCTGATTTGGGACATTTGGGATTAAGAAGTTTTAGAAGAAAATATGGGAGAAACTTACTGCTTTACATCTCGGAATTTAAATTTATGTTAGTAAAGGAATAATGTGGTAAAGAGTTATTTGCAATGAAAAATGTAAAGATTGCCAAGGTGAAAAATTGGTGTTGGTGAATCTTATATTGTTGGAACTAATTTTTTAGATTATGCTGATGATTTTATCTGGTACAATATAGATGAGCATGATGGAGGTGGGAAATGAACTAGGTGACTTCATGGCATTATTTATAGTGTAACTTTGGATGTAGTTTAACTGAAATAATGTGCTGATGCATTTAAGTGGTCTCTGAGGATGAGTTAGGAGAGACATTCATTGAAGCCCATCAAGGACCGATCCAACCAGCTAACCACATAATTGGTCTCAGGAACAGTGCCGATTATAAATGAAGCAGTAACCTTTCTGATATTCTGGTGTTTCTCACAATGACGGCAAAAATTTAAAGCCTGATCAACAACAGGCTCTGCTGACATACCATTTTGCTTAACGAGAGAAAGAATAAACTGTAGAAGCCTCACTGTTAAACATGCTAGCATGGAGGGAGTGCTCAAAATTTCCACCACAACAGTCATCATTGTAGAGGGGTAGCTAGGGGTTAGGAAAGTGGTGTACAATAGGACATCGCTTCTAGTCAGTGTGACTTTTCATGGTTCTTATTTTATTTTCTCTTTTTATTGTCATATAAGCAATGTGCTGAGCTCATTGGGAATGACATTTTGCCAGATGTAGGACTGCCAGAAGTCTTGACTGTATCTAGAGCACAGCCTTAATTTGTTTGCTTAGTACCCAGGAGAGAGGAAATATCTCCTAGATATTTGTATAGAAGCCTCAGAATCCTGGTGTTTGGCTGAGTTTCCAAATGTTCCAAGAGTTTGTATCAGATTATGTGCTTATTTCAGCATGGATTTATTGTTTGACTTTAGTAATTTACTGCCTAAATTTCTTACTTATACATCCTTGTGATTCATCCCAATCTTGCTTTTGTAAATGCCAAGTGCTTTATGAAGAGCAGGAAAGAGAAGAAAAATGAAAAAGAGAAGTGGTATAATTGTCTGGGAATCTGAGCATTCTTTCAACTAGTAATAAGGAGAATTTGGAAGACTCATGGTTTCACAGTTCATCTAGATTTAGGCCTTCATATTTTTCTATTCTAGCAAGAGTTAGGCAAGTGACCAAAGAATTTCAGTGTATCACTACAAATGTTACAGGACCCAGACCTTTTAAAATCTTATTTGTTCCAAAAAACCTAGCCTTTCCATGTTCACTGTCTCACAAGGAAGATACTGCTTTTCTTCCTCTCATTATCATTGTCTTGCTGCCTTAGATACTATGTTTCCATGAGTCTCATCCTCTTCAGAGTCAGAAAAAAGAGAATACAACCTAATTTGATATTATTGTCTCTGAGTTGGCTCTCCTACTTTCTCTCATGTAGAAAGACAAGTCTGATTTAAAAAAATGAGAATATTCTACTTGAGCCTTGCTGAGCAATGCACAGTTATCATTCCACACTGACTAAAAAAAAAATACTGTCTGAATGTTACTATGAAATATTGTCTCTAGTTTTCAAGGGTAAAAACCATCTGTAAAGGAAAACCTCAATTCATGTTTGTTCCTGCATTGTGACTGTTTTTTTTTCAATCTTGAGTGTAAAAATTAAGTAGTTAGTACTTACAAACTTAACTTTTAAAGAGTCATTTCTACGATGGTCATAAGTGGTGCTGTTCTATAGATGATAGCTCAAAATGTTTATGGAGAAAAATCCTTGCTCCTAAATGAGAAGCTGAATGGTTTTGTTTTTCATTCCCTTCTCCCTAAGGTTTTCATGTAATAGGCTCAGCACTCATTCCTTTTGATTATGAAAACAAACTGAGTCAGGCTAGAGTAGGGAGGAAATACTCATGAATAAGATTTTAATCTTCACATAGCATTCATTATTTTAACATTTCTGATGATAGGGGATACAAACGAAATAAAATCACTAATGAAAATAATCGGGTCATATAGTGAAGCTTAGAAATGGGGGTGAATCTTTCAGGTTGATCTTGTGACATAAGCTTTATTCCTGTATAATTCTATTGTATTTCCCTCTCTCTTCCATGTCCTATGTTTTATCATCAGAAAAAGTACTGTGACAGTTATGTACTGTCATATAATTATATTTTTTATTTTTTTATCTTTTATTTATTATTTTTTATTTTTTACACTACAGATTTTATTTTATTCCTCTCAGCCCCCAGTCCACCTCTCTGACTGTTCCACATACCATACCTCCTCCCCACCCTCTGTCTCCATGAGGATGGCCTCAGTCTCCCCCCACCCACCAGACCTCTAAACTCCCTGGGGCCTCCAGTCTCTCGTGGGTTAAATGCATCTTCTCTGACTGAACCCAGACCTGGAAGTCCTCTGACGTATATGTGTTGGGGACCTCATATTATCTGGTATATGCTGTCTTGTTGGTGGTGCAGTGTTTAAGAGATCTTGGGGGTCCAGGTTAATTGAGACTGCTGGTCCTTCTACAGGGTTGCCCCCTCCTCAGCTTCTTCCAGCCTTTCCCTAGTTCAACCACAGGGTCAGCAGCTTCTGTCCATTGGTTTGTTGTAAATATCTGCATCTCACTCTTTCAAATGCTTGTTGGGTCTTCTGGAGGGCAGTCATGATAGGTCCCTTTTTGTGAGTGCTCCATAGCCTCAGTAATAGTGTCAGCCCTTGGGGTATCTCCTTGAGCTGGATCCCACTTGGGCCTGTTGCTGGACTTCTTTTCCTCAGGCTCCTCTCCATTTCCATCCCTGTAGTTCTTTCAGACAGGAACAATTGTGGGTCAGAGTTTTAACTATGTAATGGCAACCCCTCCCTCACTTGATGCCCTGTCTTTCTGCTCAAGGTGGGCTCTATAAGTTCAATCTCCCTACTGTCGGGCATTTCATCTAAGGTCCCTCCCTTTGAGTCCTGAAAGTCTCTCACCTCCTAGGTCTCTGATGCATTCTGAAGGGTCCCCCCAACCTTCTACCTCCCAAAGTTACCTGTTTCCATTCTTTCTGCTGACCCTCAGGACTTCAGTCCTTTTCCCTCACCCAATACCAGATCAGGTTTCCCTCTCCCCTCCACCCCCAACCCATAATTTTATATACCATAGTATTCATAGTTATTTACATACCATAGTATTCATAGTAAAAAGGAAAAACTTTGGTTCTAAGTTTTATTCTAGATCAATGAATAATAACTTTTCTTAGAAGCCACCAACAAACTTCTTAAGTTATTAGAGATTCCTATGTTGAGAATTCTCTGTTTAGATCTGTACCCCATTTTTAAATTGTGTTATTTGGTTTGTGGTTGTCTAGTTTCTTGAGTTATTCATATATTTTAGATATCAGCCCTCTGTGAGATGGAAAGAGGGGTCTGGGTTGGGGTTGGAGTGAGGATGGGATGGAGGAAGGACCAAGGGAGAGAGTACTGGGGTAGACACCTGGAATGGAGGGATGTCTCTGGCATGATCAAGTGTAGACTTTTTAATATGGGTTCTTAAATGCTTTGGCCTCCCTTCTAGCCCACCATACATCAGTGATAGTGGAAAGCAAAGGTTAATAGAGCAAAAGAGGATGTGGACTGGTTTAGAAATAGTTCTTTGGAGCAAATTCAATCTTTGTTGTCAGGATATCAACAATTCAGTTCACACGAATCAGAAGCAGTAGCTCAATTCACTGGCAAACACCACTCATAAATCAGCAACCGTGGTTCAATCCAGAAGAAACTGAGAGGCTCCTCCAATCAGCTGGAGTCTGCAGAACATCATCACAAGTTTGTTGGTGGAGTTTTTTTTTTTTTCTGTGAAGTCACGACAAATGATGTCCCAGTTATGAATGACAAGGCACACTAATATCATACAATTTCATCCATTGTTTGTTGGGTTATATTTATATCCTTTCCGAACATCTTGTCTTTTCTCAATCATTCTCTCTAGCAAAACATCATACGCCCTATTTCTAGACTGCTTCCAGAAAAACATCACGTCTGCTTCAGCAAAAACATCCTCTCATAAGACAGTTTCCAGAGAAACATCACATCACACAAAAGATTCTCCAAAGAAACTAGAAATTTCCACTTCAATCTTAAACCTAGGACAATGAAAAGTCCCAGGAATCTATGAGGGTGACCCTAGGTGAGACTTCTAGCAATGGAGAATAAGGAGCCTGAACCAGCCATCTACTATAACCAGCCAAGACTTCCAATGAAACACCAACCCAGCTACAAAACTTTCATTCCACAATTTATCCTGCTTAGAAGATGTATAGGGGTAAAGATACAGCAGAAATTGAGGTAATGGCCAACTAATGACTGGTCCAGATTGAGACCCATGCCATTGGACAGAGACCATACACCCCTGATGCTATTACTGATACTCTGCTATACTTGGAGACAGGAGCTTAGCATGCCTGTCATCTGAAAAGCTTCACCCAGCAACTGATAAAAACATATACAGAGACCCACAGACAAATATTAGACAGAGCTTGGGAAATTCTGTGGAAGAGAGGGAGGAAAGATTGAAGGAGCCAGAGTAGTCAAGGATATTACATGTAAACCTACAGAATCAGCTAACTTAGGCTTACAGGAGCTCATAGAGACTGAACCACCAACCAGAGATTGTATATGGGATGGACCTACACCCTCTGCACATATGTAACAGTTGTATATCTTGGTCTTCATGTGAGATTCCTAACATCAGAAGCCAAGGTTATCTCTGATTCTGTTATCTGTCTTTGGATCCCTTTCCCTTAACTAGGCTGCCTGATCTAGCCTCAGTAGGAGAAGATGCACTTAGGCTTACTGTAACCTGATAAGCAATACCTGGTTGAAATCAACAGGAGGCCTCCATTTTTCTGAGAAGAAGGAGAAGGATGGATGGGAGAAGAGGTAAGATGAGAGGGTGGGACTGGGAGGAGAGGGAAAGCTGTGATTGGGTTGTAAAATAAATAAATAAATAAATAAATAAATAAATAATAAAAATTTGAAAAACCCCAAATCAATGCAGTAGACTTTCCTTATCCACTGTTTTGCTTTTCATAGTTTTATTTACTCATAGTCAATGATGATCTAAATATATTAAATTGCAAATGCCAGGAATTAAAAATAGGAATCCTAAGTTTTAAATAGTTTTATTTTAGTATATTGTTATAAGTTTCTATTTTATTATCATTGTTAACTCTCTTCCTGTATCTACCTTTTAAAGTAAACATTGTCATAGAGGTATACTTATATAAAAATCTTATATAAAAATAGTACTTCATACTTTCCAAGGTTTTATTCATTTACAGAGGTCTTGTAATTTATTACCATAGATACAGGAAGATGACTACAAATCCTTGCCAGTTTTCAGGGGCTTTAATATAGTTCAGATTAACTTGAAGAAACTACATTTCATTTAGATGTTCTTCAAAGTTGAGGAACTTGAATATATTCTTGATGATACCAAGGTTCTGCTACACTAGGCCCATAGCCATCTTGGACTCTGCCACATAAATTGAACTTTCAACATGGAGTGGACAATGTCAAGGAACTTTAACATTAGGAATTCAGGAATATATTTTCCTGTAGCCCCACAATAGCAATTATAAGCTACTTTGAAAATATTCAGATCAAACAATCACATGAAGTTCAATTAACATGGCCAAGTACCAGGTTTTCAGAAGAAAAGTAAGCCTCCATATTCATAGAATAATAGAAAGTAACATTTAGAACACATGAACCCTAAAACCATACTGCTTAGGACAAAGAAGGGCCTTATCTTTTGTTTAGGTTGTGGGAGAGTGGTTTTAAATATTTTGTTGTTTTTTTCTGAGCTGTAACTCATATGTGATTTCTGAGGCTTAATTTCCTCAGTGTTGGACTAGTAGATACACAGCTAGAAGCAATTGTGAATAGCCATTAAATTTATACTGCATTTACTGTAGCATTGCCCAAGTTTTTCTTTGTGATGATTAATGCTGGATTACCAGTGAAGAATACTGAATGTCATATGAGCTCGGAGTATTAGTTTGTGGGCCATGTACTTCCAAGTAGGTCAAAATTAACTCTACAAAGTACATTCACATCTCAAAAGAATTCAGATAGTAGTTATGAACTTAATGGCCCAGGTGTAACCCTTATTTTCTATATATCCACTTAAGAGAAATAGGCAGAAAAAAAATACTAGCCTAGCTCTCTAGGTAACTGAGGCAAACAAATCACTTGCCTGTTTCTTGTTAAAATTTCTATCATCCAAAGACCAAGATGAATGCCATGATTAATTACTTCAGCTTACTGTTGATTAGTAGACTGTATCTGCCCATTCTGCCCCACGTTTGGGGGCCACATTGTCTCGGCCCGAGCTGCTGCTCTGGTCCGTGGGTCAGGGTCTAGCAAGAGAGAGAGTGGGGATGGCGGGGTAAGAGACACAAAGAATGGAGACAAGGCAGAGGGTCTGATCAAGTCTCATTTATTGAAAGGAAATCCTGGGTATTTATACCCTTTACCACGTGTCTTGCCCTCGTGGACAAACACAGCTGAGGGCACTATGTCATGTGCCTTGCAGCGTGGCTATCACGTGCGCCTTGCAGCTGGCAGCACTAAACAGCAAAACAAGATATATGAGAAAAACAAGATGTTTATCAGAGTGTGCTCAGCTGTTGTGGACTGTTGAAAACAAGTCTCTTGTCAGGGTATATGACCTGAGATGGCTACAAAGACGATAGCTGCTTTCTGTTAGGAGTCGGCTCCCAACAGTAGACCTCACTTCAAACATTTAGAAAAGGAAAAGATGAATACTAGGGCTAGAAATCAGTGTGATTAACTATAGTTATGCCCAAGGACAGGAACTTAACAGATGATGAGCAATTATGGGTGAACAAATGTTGACAATATTTACTCAGAGTAGGATTAATGCACTGGTAAAACAAGAAAAAAATGCCAAAGAAGAAAATGAGAGAAATAGCTCATTATAAGGGCAGGAATACATACATACAAACATACATACATACATACATATATATATATATATATATATATATA
>NW_021604685.1:616438-626069 GCF_004785775.1 Grammomys surdaster | reverse complement strand
ATATATATGCCTCCCAAAATTCAGTGAGTTGTTTCTTTGAAAAGACTGGCAAACTTTTAGAAATGAAAAGGGGGAAGTGACAACTGATACCAATGAAATTCAGAAAATTATAGGGACATCCCTTAAAAACCTCTACTCCAAAAAAACTGAAAATTTTAAAAGAAATGATGGGTTTCTAGATGCATTGAATGTACAAAAATTAAACCAAGATGAAATAGTTTTTTAAAAGCTATATTCAGCAATATTTTTGAATTACTAATTAAAAATCTCCCATCTAAAAGAAACCCAATACCAGATTAATTCACAGAAGTTCTACCAGAACTTCAAAAAAAAAAAGAACTAGCACCAATACTTTTAAAATTATTCTGTAAAACAGAAAAAGAAGTGAGGATTCCAAACTCTCTGTAAAGCCAGTATTACCATAATACCCAAAGCAGATAAAGATATAACTAAAACCAGAAAACCACAAGCCAATCTTCCTTAAGATTTTACATGCAAACCTTTTCATTAAAATATTGCAAATTGAATTTAAGATCATATCAAATAGATATTTCATTTTTACCAAACTTAGATTCATTCAAGAGATACAGTAAAGTTTTAATATCCCTCAAATAATTTATCTGTGTTCCGGCTATTCCAAGTCTGGACCATAATATGAGCAACTTTTTTCTACCAGTGATTTTTTAATATGACATTTGGGTATATGCTACAGAGTGGTATAGATGAGTCTTCAGGTAGATCTATTTCGAATTTTCTGAGGAACCTCCAGATTGATTTCCAGAGTGGTTGGTTATACCAGTTTTCAATCCCATCAGCAATTTACCCGGGTTTTTGAACCTGATATAACCTTACCAGTTCTTTTGTCTGGTGGCATGGTTCATTTGCCCTACAGGCAGACATGAACAATACTTGGGAGTTTTAATCAATTGGGCACAGACATTTATTATACATGGTTCTGAGTTTGCATGAGGAGGAGTTAAAAATGACTTCTGGTAACTAGAGAAATTGTTCAACAAACTTGAATTCTTTTGTAAAAAAAAACTTGTTGATCTATTTATTTACATCCCAAATGCTGCTCCCTCTCTCAGTCCCTCTCTCACAAAGTCCCTCCACCCATTCCCTGTGTATCCCCTAACCGTGGCACATTAAGTCTCTGCCAGATTAGGCACATTCTCTCCCACTGAGGTCAGACAAGGCAGCCATGAAGACTAAGCTGCCTCATTCCAGCTCATGTGTTCTCTTTGGTTGGTAAGTCAGACTCTCAGAGTGCCCAGGAATCCAGGTTTGTTTGACTCAGTCTTCCCGTGGAGTTCTTATCCCTTTTAGGACCATTAATCCTTTCCCCAACTCTTCCATAAATGTCCCTGACCTCCATTTAATGTTTGGCTGTGGGTGTCTGCATCAGTTTCAGTCAGCCTCTGGGTAGAGCCTCTCAGAGGACAGTTACACTAGGCTCCTGTCTGTAAGCATAACATTATCATTAATAATGTCAGGGATTGGTGCTTGCCCGTGGGGTGAGTTTCAAGCTGGGCTGGCTATTGGTTGACCTTTTCTTCAGTCACTGCTTCATCTCTGCTTTTCTTTTAGATAGGACAAATTGGGAGTTGAAAGTAGGTTGCTGTCCTTATCCCACTGGGAGCCCTGCTTCAGGTTCCATGTCCCAGCTGTTAGGCATCTTGGCTAAATTCACCTGCATTGATTCCTGGGATCCTCCCCTATCCCAGGTCTCTGGGACTTCCTAGAGATTCTCCTCTTTACCCCACCCCACCTCTCACTCCCCATCCCTCACTCCCCACCCCAGCAGCTGTAGATTTCCATCTACTCTCCTGGCCCTCTGGGCCTCTCTTCTGTCCTTCCCCTCACCTGATCTTGCCTGCCCATTTCCCTCCCTCATTCCCATCAAGTTCCCTCTGCCCTCTGCCTCCTATGAATATTTTGTTTCCCCTTCTAAGTGTGATTCAAGCACCCTTGCTTTGTCCTTCCTTCTTGTTTAACTTCTTTGGGTCTGTAGGGGTGTATCATGGTTATTCTGAACTTTATAGCTAATATCCACTTATCAGTGAGTACTTTCTGGGTCTACTTCACTTGGAATGATATTTTCTAGTTCCATCTATTTGCCTTCAGAATTCATGATGTCCTTGTTTTTAATAGCTGCATAGTATTCCACTGTGCAGATTAACCACATTCTCAGCACCCCGGTCACAAGACTCACAGTCATTTGTAACTACACTTCGAAAGAATTCAATATTCTCTTCTGAAGTCTACAGGCACTCATGCTCCTGTATACATACACATATGCATTATATATGTGTATATACACATATGTACATGTTCAAAAAAATGAAATGCCTTAGAAAATAAAGATGATTTATAGGAACTATTAAGAATTAAACCTAGGGCTATCCACATGCTAGGCAAGATTGCTATCAACAAGCTATATCCCTAGTACTCTTAAAAGTGAGTTTTAACTATGAGACAATACTTCACTAAGTTCCTAGGCTGGCCTTGAAGCCCAAGAAACCCTTGAATTTGTTATCCTTCTGCATCAGCCTTCCAACTAACTATGATTACAGGTCTGCATTACTAGGTCTGGCTCCAACAAAACTTCTGTTTCTGGTTTGCAATCTCTTAGGACCATGGTCTCAACAGAGTAACTAACTATGACTAACATGATACATTGTCATATTAATTAGCACTAATGGGTTAATATACTTTATAATATAATTTTCTTTTTTTGATACAGTTTTGCTTTATTTATTCTTTTTCAGAATTTTAAAAATATATTTATTCTTTAATCTTATTTTTACTGTCCAGGCTATATTCCTCTCCTGGTCCACCCTCTGATTGTTCCACATTCCACACCTCCTCCCTCCCCCCAGTCTCCAAGAAGATCTCCCCACTCCCCTGGGGCCCCAAGTCTCTCAAGGGTTATCATTTTCTTCATCACTATAAGTATTTGTTGACTGAATGAAGTCAAAAGTCATTCATAAACAATAAAACACTAATGTAAGATGTTTTTACATTTAAGTAAAATACATTTTAAGTAAAAATTAAAATACATTTTAAAATACAAAGATCTGTGATGGTGAAGTGACTAGTTCAAAGTCAGTGATAGCTCAGAGCTAGTATTCAGGTTTTAAGTCTTATTACTTTGTCAGATATGACTTTTTAAAAGATAACTCTGAGATATATTATATGTATTATATATCATATATTATAATATAATATTATATATTTATTATATATTATATATTAATTGTATTTTATATTATATATTATTTTACACTATATTACATTATATATTATATATTGTACATTATGTTATATTTCATAATTTATAATTTATTATACAAATGTATTATACACACATATATATATAATTATATACATATATATTATATATATTCACATATATAGTTATCCTCTCTTATCTCCTCCTTGCTCCTTCTGGACCCCCTTCTATTCTCAATGCATTTCTCTCTGATGTTCATTTCTTTCTTTTCTGTGACACACTAAGTTTAATTAGGGCTACCTGAATGAACATAGGGGTAGGGTTTTTACCAATATCTATACTATTGAAAAAATGATCCTCCCAACCCCAGTAGATATTAACTATCAATTTCTCCTGAGCTAGGATGTGGGGCCTCATGAGCACCTCCCTCATTTATGCTGGAGTGATGAAGGGAGTTCTATCTTGTGCAGAACTTGTGCAGGTAGTCACAACTGCTATTAGCTCATGAATATAATGGACATGTCATATCTAGACATCATTTTACTGCATTTTTCCCGACCTTCTAGTTCTTACATTCTTTCCATCATCTCTTCTCCCATATTACCTAAGACCTAGAGGGATATTGTTTAGGACTAAGTGTTCAACAGTCACTATTGTCAGCACTTTGGCCAGTTATGAGTCTATACATTAACTTTCCAGCTGTACAAAGAAGTTTCTCTGATGGGACTAAAAGTAAAACAGTTTATGAATATGCATATGTATTTAGAAAGCAGTTTTACTATATGTAAATTTATTTTACTACATGTCAATGAAAAAGGTCATGCCACTATTGCACCAGAAAGTTCATTTTGCCTTTCAGAAGCCCAGCTCAATTCCTGCTTAATTTCTCAATGTCTTATAAATAAAGTATATAATGTCTTCAGTAATAAGATCTCATCATCTAATTCTTTTAGGCAACCAAGAACAATGGCAATAACCTATGTAGTTTGGAGAGCCCTTGGGACCTACCTGAACAACAACTCATAGGGTGGTATCCAACATTTAGCACTGGGATTTTTTTATTAACCATATATGGCTCTTGAGAGCAGCATTATCTCATGATGCAAGGTACCTCTGCTTACATTTTTGAGTTTGGTTAACCCTTCCCAACTCCCTTGTCTTTTCAATCCTCCCATCTCTACTCCTGCTTAAATGTTTCCATACATCCCAACCCTGGAATTTTACCCTGTACTTTTATATCGAATGTACAATACTATCCACTCCTTACTATCTGTCTGCTATCTCATGATCCCCTTCTAGCTTCCTAGCCTGTATAGAAACTCTTGTCTTGCTTTTTAGAGACAGAGTCTCACTATGTAGCCCAGTCTGACCTCAAAGCTGTGGCAATCCTGCCTCAAATTTTCAAGTGATGGCATAACTTGTGCACTCTCATGACCAAGTGAAGAGGTCTTAATTAGCAAAGACTAAGAATTCTCTGGTAACACTCAAAGGCAGTTTTTGTATTTAATTCCTGCACTGCTAATTTTATAGACTATTCACATGACACAGGCCTTATCCTATACAGAGGTACATGATAGCTAATTGCAAGACCAGATCTAAGATTTCCTAGTGTAAGACAACTTCCCTCTTTCTGTTGCCTTGATAAAATGGAATTAGTGAATAGTGCTAGGGAGCTTATAAAGAAGGAGGAGGATTGAAGAATCATCAACGAGCTCCCTACTTTCGTCATCAATTAAACTGTAGAAAACCAAGAAAGAAGCTTGGCCAAAATGTTCTTGAATCAATCATTTGTTATTCCTGTCATTCATTTTAATCATCCAGCATGTTGCATGTTATTTAACAACTTTCTTTGACAAAAAAAAAAACATGCTAAATTGGGATTTACTGTAAAAGAAGACTCTTTTGTGAAACTTGCAAACTTATCAAAGACAGGAAGTATAGTGAAGACTAAAAATTGAAAGAATTAAGTGTTATAAAAAGGTGACAAGAATCAAGCTTGAGTCTAGAGCCTAAGGAAACTTTTATAAATATGGAGAACAGGGAATTTCTTTCAAGGTATAAGGCTTGGTGGTAAGGAATAGAAAAAAAATGAGTAGAATATGGGCTTAAAAGCCAGTAGAGGGCATGTAATTGATCATTCCTGAGAACCATATGATAAATTATGGAGTATGCCCTGAAAACACTGAGTTTAGTGTGGCTGACCTGGGTGTAAGAGGAAAAGCGGATGGTATTAGAAGAAAGTTAAAAGTAGCCTCTTTTCTAAATATTTATTTATTTACTTAGTGTGTGTGTGTGTGTGTGTGTGTGTGTGTGTGTGTGTGTGTATAGATATGTAGGTGCTATGGCATAAATGTATAGGTCAGAGGACAACTCCCAGGAGTCAGTTCTTTCCTGTTACCTTTTGGGATCATAAGATTGAACCCAAGAAGTTAGACCTGTGAGTAAGAACCCCTCTTGTGAGGGAGGATGTAGTCAAGGACAAATAAATAACCCAGACTGTTATGTTCTAGTTCAATCAGGATGAGTCTAAATAGGTCAATCAGGTGATCAGAGAAAGTACCTTTGACAAGGTAATGCTTAGACTGTCCTTGAAATTGTGTGTATGTGTGTGTGCTGTTGTTTGCTTTTGTTCTGGATTTCCAGCTTGAAGAACCCTCAGAATCTTAGTGGGTTTGCTGTTGTATAGATTAAGGAGACTGAAATCCCAAAAGAGAAAGCTTAAAGCTCAGTAAGAAAAGTTAGGACTAGGTTCAAACTGTTCTGGTTTCCAGCCCACTACTTCCCACTGAGAAAGGAAGGATGGCATTTTAGGTGGAAAAAAGGCAAACAAAGCCAAAAAGTAAAGGCCTAGAAATTGGATGGCCTAAAGCAGAGATTCTCAAAAAAATCCTTTCAATGAGGTTAAATATATATGCTATCATGCATATCAGATATTTACCTTATAATTCATAACAGTAGGGCAAGGACCAGCATAGGCTTGGAGAGAGGTTCTGAGAAAGGGGTACCTGGGAGCTGTGAAAAATTACTCAAAATCAAATTATGGGTTGCAAGCTGAGGACCTATATTCTGCTCAAGACAGCTTTCTCTGTAGATCTCCAGACAGCTCATTCAGTTAGCTCAGCTCTTATAGACCAAGGTCCAGTCTTTTATTTATATATCAATTCAGTCATTTGTTCCAGGTTCCCTTTTGATTATCTTACAAATAAGCATTCCATGACCCTAGCCCCTTGATTCTTAGAAAGAGACAGCAAGCACATTTTTTAATATTCAGAGATCTGCCTGACTTTATAAGCACAAACAAACTTAGGATCCCGTCCTGAGATTACAATTCCTACTATGCTTAGACCTAAATTCACTCTGTCCCAGGCTAACTTTGAACCCAGAAATCTGCCTGACTTAGTATCTTTCTGACAAGCTGGCTTATAGTGCAGCTGCTTCTGTTCCGTGAAGCCCCTCATGTAATTTATATTGCATCCTTATATATGTCATAGTTGACAAATTATGTATTTTTGAACTCATGTTTTCAGAATTCTTTCCCACAGTCTTAAGGTACCAGTGTTTGCCATTTTGCAAAAACATAGACATCCTTGCCTCCTGAACGTGTGCTACTTCTAATTATTGTGGAGTCATTAATATCGACAGGGAGAATATTTCCTGATAACCTTGGCAGGAGGAAGAATATTTCTCAAAGGAGGAATATGAAGTAATGAAGATATATATTCAAACAATCATCACTCCCAGCAACTGTCAACATTGTGGGGGCCCATGGCTCTGTTCCAGGGACAGGAAACCATGTCACATCATCCCTTCTCCATGGTTAAGCAGGACTTGGCATAGTAGCAAAATTGCAGTTATGAAGTAGCAACAAAAATAATCTCTTGGTTTGGGGAAGAGCCACCACAACATGAGGAACTGTATTAAAAAGTTGTAACATTAGGAAGGTTGAAAGTTACTTGTCTAAAGGAACAACTGTTTCCCAAGCTACACCCCTCCCTTCATCCACAAAGACACACATATGCCTCCAAATCAGGTCCAAGGTCTTATCCTTCAAGAATAAGCTAATTTAACAGGTAAAACATATACAACAACTCAAACTGTAGGTCCAGCATCAGGTCTTTTTATTTACTTAGCAATGGGCCATTTTTTGAAGAATGGCCTCTCTCGTGTAGCCTGCTATCTCAAAAGCTTTGAGGTTGAGAGGTCCTCCTTTTGTCCCCTTCTTTCCCATCACCACAAGATACACAGACTCCATCTGAACTATAGTCACTGCCTGGCTACCTCGACTTTGGCCTTTGGTACGGAGATCCATGCTGTTGTTGCCGTTGGTGAACAAGTTGTCTCGGATCAACAGGCATTTGATTCCAGCAAGGGCGACTCCATGGAGATACAGCCTTTCTCTGCCCTCTTTTGCCAGTAAGGTCTGAACTTCTTCCTGGGTTATCTGAATAAAGTTTCCTTTAGTAGAAGAAGCTAATAACCAGGGTGGTCTATTGGTGATAACTGCTGCATCACTGCACATCTCAGATTGTAGGAACAAGTTGATACACTCTTGCCAGATTTCTTGGCTGACATCTTCTATGGACTGCATAGGTGAAGTATGCTGTCTCTACCAGGTGAATATAAAGTTCCTAGAAGGTTGATCTTCACAGAAAGTTTGTCAATAGCTGGCTCAAGAAGTCTGATCAGATAAGACTAACTGACATAAAGTTAAAAAACAGCTCAGTCTGGTTCTTGAGGCTTCTCTGAGTGCCAAGTTAGTGGAGTCTTGGGTGAAGTTGTGTCCCAAGCTGACTGCTAGTAATTTTGAAGCAGGAATTATTTCACTGTGGCTTTATGACTTGCATAATAGTCATAATTCATTACATCATCAGAACCCTCTGGTAGTGACATTCTGGGGCTGTCTCTATGGTCAGTAAGGCAAGGTAATGGAGTAAATCTACTTCCCCAATTACTGGGGAAGAACACCAGCTTCCAATAAGTAAGTAGAGCATAAACATGTAATAATTGAATTGTAAGCTTGAGTGTACCGCAAGACAGGTGAAGCTTAGAGACCTGAGCACTAGGTAGAAAGCAAAAGAATTTACTAGCTTACCAGTTTACATCTTCTTAATGGGACAATATTAGCTATTTGTTTTTTTCTAGCTTTTATTTTACCCTCTAGTCTACATCAACTTTAAATTTAGAGTAATTTACTAACATCACTTGTTCAGCAGGGTATTGCTCATTTAGTATGTTTCAAGTACTTTCCTATGTACCTGGGTAGTGAATTTAATAGACAAACTTCAGGAATACTGTAACTGACTTTGCAAATGACAGAGAAGATATCATTTACTGAAAATATTTTCGGAACCTAACATTTTCTTTTAAGTTTTCTTATCCATCCCCTGGATTTCCTACTCCCGTGAAAGTCCCTTTCTGAATTTTGACTCCTCTATATTCGTTGTTAAGACATTCTGCTCTAATATGTCTTAAAGAGAACTACTGTAAGGAACCACTAATACTAATTGTGTCAAAATCTGTTAGTTCTGAATATTAATTAATTAATTAATTCAATAAGTACTTATTAATTACTGCATACTAACTACTGCAAACTAGTCTCAGACTTTAGAGAGATTCTGTCTTCATGAATATGACTTAGCAGAAAGAAAAATAAATAGCAGATCATAGATACATTTCTATTTTATCAAATGATATTGACAACTTTGACAAAAAAGAGCGAGGTAGAGAATGTTAGAGCAGCAGTTGTGGCTTTATTTACTGTAAGGTACTTAGATAAAAATTCTCTGATACAGTGACAGCAATCTTGCATAGATAAATGAATAAATATGTATATTTCAGAGGGAAGAAAACAACCTAGTCTGGAAAAAATAGCAAATGTAAAGGCCTTGGGAGAAGTGGCAAGGAACCCAATACGACTTGAGCAAAGAAAGAGAAAAAAGAGTAATGGAAGATGTTTCTGAGAGGTACTAGGTTGAACTCCTATTTATATCTCATGGGTTATGATTAAGCATTTAGCTTGTATTTAGAGACAGGGAACCATCATAAGGTTTTATTCAAAATGCTAACATCATTTTAGACTACAGAGTCTAAATGATCCTGTGTAGAAAATAAATTCTATGGGGACTAGGACCAAAACATAAAGACCAACTAACATGCTGTGACAATAACCCAGCCAAAAAGTCCTGAGGCCTATGTCAGGATGCAAGTGGAAAAATGATTAGATTTGGAGCCCATTGCAAAGGAAGTGTTCAGTAAATTATCTGTGTCACATACGAAAGAAGAGAAAGATAATACCTCCAAGGATTTGAGTCTGAACAATTGTGATATGGTTTAAATATGTGTGTTCCTTTTGATAGTATGCTGAACCTTAATCTCCAATTTGAAAATATTGAAGATTAA
>NW_021604685.1:609243-611438 GCF_004785775.1 Grammomys surdaster | reverse complement strand
TTAATCTTCAATATTTTCAAATTGGAGATTAAGGTTCAGCATACTATTATATATATATATATTATATACTATTATACAAAATCCTTTAGGATTTTCATTGCTGTGAAGAGACACCATGACCAAGGCAACTCTTAAAAAGACAACATTTAATTGAGGCTGACTTACAGGTACTGAGGTTCAGTCCATTATCATCATGGTAGGAAGCATGGCAGCATCCAGGCAGGTGTGGTGCAGGAGGATCTGAGAGTTCTACATCTTCATCTGAAAGATGCTAGTGGAAGACTGAATCTCTCAAACAGTTAGGAGGAGGGTCTCAAAGCCTACTCCCACAGTAACACACTTCCTTCAACAAAGCAATACCTCCTAATAGTGCCACTCCCTGGGGCAAGCATATTCAAACCATCACAATGTCCCACTTCCTCCTCAATTCATTGATGATATCACATCTTGGAAAGTTTCTTTCACCAAAGTTTTCCTTTCCCTCTCACGCCTTTAGGCTATCCCTTGTCTCTAAACAGATACTCTACCCGACATGTGCCCTCATGTAAGTATATGGGTTTGAGCATCCCTCCAGTTCCAGCCTGGCAATTGGAAAGAAAGCAGGTAAAGCTGAGAGGACCTAGCTCAGCTCATCTGAGGGAAGAAATAAAAGAGATGGCATTACTAATTCAGTTGACACCTGTTTGAAGTCTGCCCACCATTTAGAGCTACTCCTGTTACTCTCATGTTTTTGGACATTCCTCCTTTCCCAATTCCAGCCTGTCCCTTTATATTCCCAGGTCTCCCTTTGGACTGTTTAGTTTTTCCATTTAGAACTAAAGAACAGTGAAGAATTTATAACTAGTCTGTAATTAGTGTTTTCTATTGATTGTTGCAGATTAGGCCCAGACTAACTGAAGTCCACACTTTAATGAGAATAGTATGAGGTTTTGAAGTTAGGAGACTTGAATTGGATTTTAGAATTATCAATATAATTTTCATCTGATGAATATGTTTGCAGTTTTGAAGTAATATGTATACAAGTAGAGTTTTGGACAATAGCCATTGGTTCAGCTAGATAGTGTTAGTTTACATAGGTTCCTATCATCTACATTTAAGAAAAGACCTGCCCTTAAAGTTAAAATTTAGGGTTCAGTGACTATAACTGTAGTATTTCATGCCTGCCACAAATTTTATTGACTATCTGCTTGAAATCAGCTTGCCCTTTATGTTTTCTCTATTGTCATTATATCAATGTGGTTTAGTACTGAGTTGTTAATTACCATTATTGGAATGGAATGTTATTAAGTAAGATTTATTCTGTTATCAGTTATTGACTTCAAAGAAAATTCACTGAGAATAACTGTGCATACTTTGACACCAGACTAAATTTTTATCTCACCTCTGACTCTTAAATAGCTTTGTGGTCTTGGGGCATATTTAACCTCTCTGTGTTGAAATTTTGTTCTTTTTTTAAAAATTGATTATTGTCATGGTTCCTATCTTGTAGAGTTATTTTAAGCATTAAATGAATTAGTATTTTTTAAAATGCTAAAATGGTTTCTGGCCTGAGGTAGATGCTTAGTTTAGCTTTGGTTAGTCATCACTATGAGTTGTTATTGTTTATGGAAACATGCCTGTTGAGTGCGAAGCTAGCTGAATCAGAGCATCTGACCTCTTAGTTGCCTTAATTAAATGATAAGAGATACAAATCATTAAGTCAAAGAAGGAAGTCAAAACAGAAATGAGACTGACAAATGAGACAGGATTAGAGCTTAAAAGCAAAGAGCATCTAGGTCCAGATGAGTATGAGCATAAAATGAAGAAAGCTTTATGGAAAGAACCCTGCTCTCCTCTATTTATTTTTCTTCCACAGTATGGTTTTCTCCTTTTCGATAAAGAACTTCAGTCTGTTCTACCCCTGCCTCAACTTTCCATGCTTGGCCCGATGCTTCGGATCATTATGTCCCTGGCTATTCCTGGGGTGGTAGGTACAAAGAAACTCCTTGAGGATTTCTAGTCTTATTTTGGATGTTAGTTTCAGGATATATAAGACAGCATATCCCCCCTCAGGGGGAGGAGGAAGAGAAAGAGGAAGAAGAAGAATGAAGAGAAGGAGAAGGGGAGGGGGAGGGGGAGAAGGAGGAGGAGCAGGAGGAAGAAGAAGAAGAAGAAGAAGAAGAAGAAGAAGAAGAAGAAGAAGAAGAAGAAGAAGA
>NW_021604685.1:587961-609233 GCF_004785775.1 Grammomys surdaster | reverse complement strand
GAAGAAGAAGAAGAAGAAGAAGAAGAAGAAGAAGAAGAAGAAGAAGAGGAAGAGGAGGAGGAGGAAGAGGAAGAGGAAGAAGAGGAAGAAGAAATGTGGGATTCCATGTCTAATCTGATTGTAATTTGATATGCCATGTTTGGTTGATATCCCTGGGAGGCCTGCCTTCTCTGAAAGGAAACAGAGGAATAGTATATGGTGAGAGAGGGGAGGTTGTTGGGAAGGGACTGATAGGAAAGGAGGGAGGAGAAACTGCAGTTGGATTGTAATATATGAAATAATAAAAAATACAAACAAACAAACAAAATGAATGTGGAGCTACACATAAGAGAAAACATATTAACATAAGTTTTCTGAGTTTTGAGGCGCCTTCGTCCTGATGTTCTTAGTGTCTGAGCTTTGTTTATACATCTACCAGCAGTGAGTGGGGCTTCCTCCTCTTTTACATATTAATCAGCATTTGTTGTTTATTTTCTTTATTAGCAAGTTTAACTGTAGTAAGATATGATCTCAAAACAGTTTGAATATGCATTTTCTTGGTGAACAAGAATGTGGAATACTCTTTTGCACAATTTGTTGACCATTTGTGTTTCTCTTTTGAGAACTGTCTGTTCATTTAATAGTTAGTTCATTTATTGACTAGAAAATTATGTTTTGTTGCTTAATTTTTGAAAATATATATATATATATATATATATATATAATTCTAAACATTAACATGCTGTAAGAAGTACAGCTGGCAAACATTTGCTTCCATTTTTCAGCTGTCTCTTCAATCTTTACTATTTCCATTGTTATGAAGAACCAGTTCAATGTAACGTAATCCCTTTTTTAACAGTTCTTGTGATTATTTCCTATTCTATTGGAGTCCTTTTCAGAAAGTTCTTTTAAAAATGTTTTAAGATTCTTCTATTTTATTTTATCTGTGAATATTTTACTCACATGTATGTATGGGACTATATTCATGATTGGGGCCCACAGGGGCCCTTTCAAAAAGGGTGTTGGATACCCTGGAACTAGAGTAACAGATGGTTGTGAACCATCTTGTGAATGAATGCTGGGAATTGAACTCAGGTTCTTTTCAAGAACAACAAGTGCTTTTAACTGCTGAGCCATCTCTCTGGTGTAAAACTAACTTTTATTCACCAGGTCTAATTGCTGTCTTGGAGGCTTACTGCTGAATAAGCTCACCCTTTTTAGTTTTTTTTTTTTTTTCTTTCTGAACTCTGGATTGCTGGTTCAACTCAGATGTTTTGGCTCAGATCTCATCTCCAAGCTGATTGATTCAAATTGGTTTCTCTCAGCTTCTTACAGAATTGCTCTACTTGGCCTCAACCTAACTCCAACAGTCTGTTCCAATCTTTTGGCTCCTCATTCTCTGGCTCCTTCTGTCTTAACCTGTAACCTGTCTCTGTAAAACTATCCCAGTAAAACTGTGTTCTCTCTCTCTCTCTCTCTCTCTCTCTCTCTCTCTCTCTCTCTCTCTCTCTCTCTCTCCCTCTCTCTCTCTCCCTCTCTCTCTCTCCCCGGCTTCAACTGCCTCTGTTCAGAACCTGCATGAATTCACCAAGGAACTCAACTGTCTTCTCTCTCTCTCTGCACTGCCCTTACCTAGATTCTCTTTCCTGCATTTTTCTGAGAGTTGGACATATTTTATCTCTGACTCATTCTGTCAAATCTTTCTCTGATTGACCACTTTGTCCCTCAATTAGACATCACTTTTAAGCATGACTGCTTTCTTCTAAAAACTAATCTTACCTACATTGTTTGGAATTAAGTGTGTGTAAGAAAAGTTTGTCTATATTTCAGCAAGAAGGATTAAAGTGGTGTACAGCAAGAGGGATTAGAGGGTTGTAGTTCACTGGATAAAATTGCTTATTTAGCCTTCACAAAGCTGTACATTTGATCCAGCACTAATATAAAAGCAGATGTGGTGGCACATGACTATAATCTAAGCACATGGGAGATGGAGACAGAAGGACCAGGAATTCAAGGCTAAGCTAATTATAAAATATAAATTTAAAAATTAGTTTGAAGCTGTAGATTTTTAAATGAAAGTATCAGTGTTAGGCATGAGCTACATTTGTATGAGTTATTATTGGCCAAGGAAGACACAAAGAAATCAAGCTCTAACTGAGATAGATGCCTCATCCCAGTTTGTTAGTATTCTTATTGCCAGAAAAGCCATCAACAATCCTGCCCAGCTGTGGACCATACTGGTATACTTATTGGTGTAATAGTGACATGAATTTTCAAACATGATCTCCATGTATGTATGCTGTCTACATGTGCTTATGTTTATAAACTGTTTATACAGTAATAAGTTGGATTATAAGTGTTCATATAGACTTCCGGTCTGGGCCCGAGCATAGAGCAGGTCACAGGCAGCAGCTCCGTACCCAACCCCAGAAAACCAAGAGAAAGAGGGACTCCCAGGAGCTTTAACTCAGGCAGCATCCCAGGTAAAAATGAACCACCCGTGATGTCTGCAGCTAGAAGTTCTAATCCAGATGCTGGCCTCCGATCTTATACTACTCAGACCTTTGAAGGTCCACTGACAAGAACATCAAACATCTAGAGATTAACATCACTAATCTGAAGAAATCCCTCGTTTCACTGTCTGGAGAGACCTCCTAAAATCGCAAAGATCCTTATTGGACTTGATTTACTCTATTACAATAGAAAAGGCTGTGTGCAGCTCTTGACTGTGTACAGCCCTTAAAGAAGAAGGTTGCCTTTACATAGACAAGACAAGGAGGGTTAAAGAGAGCATGAAATAGGTAGTGAAGGCCCTAAGAAAAATCAGAGAGAGAAAGAGACAGATGAATGCTGGTACAAGAATTGGTTTTCAGCCTCTCCATGGTTGTCAACCCTATTTCCTCCCATCTTGGGACCATTATTTGGGTTCTTTTTGCTTTTTTTCTGCTGGTCCCTGGCCCTCAAATAGGTGGACTAACTCTGTGTTACAACAGATAAATAATTTGGTAGCAAAACCTACTCAGATACATTATCATAAGTTAGCTATGGAGGACCACGAGACTCAAGATGAGGTTGTTACTTTATACAGGGTGTTTCCAAAACCCATCTCCACCCAACCTAAAAGGGGGGACTTCTGCCCCTAGACCAAGCAGAGAGGGGCCACCCAGAACCCCCTCTGACAGGCGATCTGAATTCTTGCTTAGGCTGCGAGGCTAAGCACTGCAAGGGAATATAAATAAAAGATAAAAATATCTATCTGGGTTCCCTGAGGGACAAGCCTGACTGCACAGGGGTTGATGTCAAAAGTATCCCCTCTCCAGGAAAAAGACATCGGGACGGGTATGCCTCATGCCTCACTGGACAACGACAGGGGGACTGCAGCCTTTACAAGGTCCCCTTCAAATACTGGAGGTCAGGCCTCTATCCCCGCCTTTGCAAGATTAGATTCGACACAGCCCTTCTATACTTAGATAAGGGAGGAGATGTCAGGGGCAGCCCTGCTTACACACTGTAGGCCTAAAATCAGCCATAGGCCTAAAATCAGCAATAGGTCTATCATACATGTATACTAACACCAAGTCTTGGGTCTCAGTGGAAAAACATTGAAACAGATGGCTATAAGCTAATGTCAACAGGCAGCTTTTGTGGAAATTTATAAGCTCGAGTAGTCATAGACCTTGTAAATAGGTAGCCTTGGCAGACAATAACAACTTAGATAAGGACAAGCGAGTCATAGGCAGAGTCATAGTGAATTGTCCCATGAACCTTCACCTTGCCGATACCCGGCTCTGAAGATATCTGTATTCCCCCTGAACACCCACACTCCAGTGTCATTCCCTTCCCCACATCCTGCCTTTCTGTGTTTATAACCCCTGTGTGAATTAATTACGATTTGAGAAAAAATAAAAAAAGAAAAAAAATAAGTGTTCACATAAATTAGAGTTGAATTAGCATGTGTTCCTTTTAATTAATTTAAGGATAGAGCTCAACCTACAAAAGACCAACAGGCTAAGCTTAACTTGTTGAAGTAATGATTCTACATCTTAATTAAAGTAATTGTTAATAGTTTTGGCTTGCTTTATAACTAGGAAACTAAGTCTTAACAGAGCTCAGGTTTATTTTAAAACTTCTCCCTAACAAGCTTTATCTAAGTATTGTACACCTAAAGTTTTAACCATACTTTTTTCTTCAATTCTAATGAAACTGAATTCTATATGTCCAGTAACTATACTTGGAGGCCAAAGCCAAAAAGGACATAGGGCATAAAAGGACAACTAATATTTTGGTCCTTGTTTCCAGATCAGCTTGACCCCATGGAACAAGAGTTCTTTCAAACAATCCTATAGCTCCAATAAATCACCTGTCCTGTTGATCTTAGAGCCCATGAAGACATCAGAGTTTGGATTATAACCAGTGTACACTCTACAGAGAGCAGAGTAAACACAGAGGAATTGTCGTCAGTGGTTCCAAGAAAAGCCAATTGGTCAACAAGAATCTGACATGTCCCAGCAGATAGCACAACTGGTAGTGGAACATTAAAAAAGGTGTGAGGTTCTTCTCAGTTCTCTAAGAGAACTCCAAAAGAGCCTCAACTGAACTTAACATTAAAAAAAACCACAGCAAAATGGTTAATTTCTGGTTAAGTAGAATACATATACACATATACATGTATATATTTCTAGTGGGAAAGTATAGCCAAAAATAAAATGATTGCTAATAATACTGAACAAAAAGAACAAGCTGCAACTCAGTTAGCTAGTATGGTCTCCTAAAGATGAAGTGTCCCTTATTGCTATTATATTGTTTGAAAAATTAATAAAAATTTAGTTAGTTAGATAGGTAGGTAGGTAGATAGATAGATAGATAGATAGATAGATAGATAGATAGACAGACAGATTTAAAAGCCTTTGATAAAGTTTAACGTCTGAGGGCAGAGAGAGATCAGGATGTATAGTGAAAAAATAAATAATACTTATATCTCAAGGTAACTACAGTAACATTTTTACATTTTAAACCTCCCCATTTTTCCAAACCATGAAACCTTGACATTTTGACCTCTTAAAATAGGTTTAATTGCTCAAAGCATAACTTGGGCTGTGAATCTATAGAAATTGAGGGGGATTTCTGTTCAGGGCTTGCTCCCCTTTTTGCATCAGCCAGAACTGGTTGCCTGCTATTATTAAAGGATTTTCCTTTTATTAGTCTGTAACTGCTTGGAGTGATTTCTCACTGGGAAGGCATAAAAATACTATAACATCCTGTGTTCATGGGGGCACTGCTTTATGACTTGCTGCAGGTAATAAATTTTTCTCCATTTTGATATCTTCACTGTGTTTATTTCATTCACCAAGGTGTGAGCCCAATGTGTTTTGTTATAAATTGGCCTTTCTGAGATGGGACCTTCCTCTTGATGGCTTATGAGCTATTGTTTTTTCAACTTCCAGCAGATAATGCAAAAACAGAAACAAAAACAAATAAACATACAAAAAAACCTCTCCTCAGCCTTCCTATATTATTGGAAACAAGTTCCAAGTTGTTATAAGAAATATCTTCTTGGATCCACCATTGTCCTAAGATAACCAGGACCATTTTTTAATCTTTGGTCAGCAATTTTCCCAGACTGGTGAATATTATAGGATTCTTTGTCACCAAATAGACATTTTATAACATAATGACAGCTGAGTAGATTAAGGAAGTACACAAAGGGTCAACCATAAACTTAGATAGGTCTGGAAAACTGACAAATTATTACCATCCATGCTGACACAAAGGTTTGAGAGATGAAAAGGAGGCTCCGTCTGGAGGGGGAGGGATCAGAGTCTTGAGAGCCAGAGAAAACTCTAGCTGTGAGCAGTTTAAAGTTTGGTAAATCAGTGGTCATTTTCCAGCCTGCAAGCCTGCATAGAGTCTAAGAAGGTCCAGAGGGAAATGCAGCATTATTTTTGTTTGTTTGGCTTTGTTTTATATTTAAGAACCCTTAGATATGTAGTTTGTACAGTTTCAAAGGTGTAAATCACCAAAATGAAGGTTTTTATCTGGGAAAATATAAATAAACAAATGAATAAAATAGTATAGCAACTAGCCATTCTTTTCAGCCTTTCCTTTGATCTCCTGGGCCCCTGACAAAGATGGAAGAAAACAGTGACCCTCTGAGGAGCTTTCTAGAATTTTTCAGAATCAGAATCTGGGACTGTTACTATATATATTCAAACATCATGTTTAGACATCCTGTCTTAGCCATGATATTTCCTTTTGTCTAAGAATTTTATTCTCTATTGTTTCTTTGTTTGCTCTTTAGAAAGTCAGTCCTCAGATTCCATAGATATTCATCTTAACCTTTTTGTGATACAACCACAGAAACGAGGACAAGGCATGAGGAGGAGGGAATGAGGTGGTTCTACCACTTGGCTTATTCTTGAAGTAGGTTTGCTGGTCCCTTCAATTTTGATAACAGGAAAGTTCATTTAGGGGAAGAGTGATAACAAAGCACTCTGCCCTTCTGACCTTCCTGGCCCCAGGAAAGACAGAGCATTTCCCACTTCTAGTCAAGGACAAGTTCAGCCTGGTTCTTTTTGAGGTCAAACTGCCTTACTAGTTTCTTTGTCTCTTGTTCTCATCACTTTTATTGGGGAAAATGATTCTGTCTAACTTGGAGATTTCATGAAATATTATTTAAAATTGTAAATTTAAAAAAGGACTCATAGAAAGATAAAAATGAAGTATTAAGTAATGGAGAGAAAGTAATTACATATAAGAATATATTTAATTAAAACATTAAAAATAAATTATAAAAATTTATTAAAACTTTATTGTAAAGAACTTCCAAATAAATAACATCACACAATGGTATTAGCTAGACCCCAAGTCTATACATTACAGTGAACTTTTATATGATGAGGCTAGCCATCTTGAAGCTGTCAATCTTCACATTGGATTTATATTTACAATAAATTATGTTTTTATGCACTTATCCTGAAAATAACATTTTAAGGCAAAGGATTGTGTATGAAATTATGAATGAAGATAGAACAAAATTATTGGTTTAAACAAATTTTTAAAAAATTCATAAAGTAGTAGCCTGGAAACTTCATATCTCAGAGTATTCTGGGAAAATAATAATGATAATAACAATAATAATAATTCCACAAAATATCCACGCTCCAAAAATTGCCTCTAGATTTAACATTTTAATTTTGTTTTTCTCCAGGCACATCTCTGTTATTGAAAAACTTTACTAAAGACAATCTTTCTGTTGATAAGGTAAGATTCTCTTGAATCTATAGCTAATTCAGTAATTCTACTGCTTTTGTCATGAGAGCCTTTAAAATTAAAAATGATGCTCAGGGTAATTATTTGTCAGGTGATAAAATGCATGATTTGCTAACAGGAGCAATTCTCTTACAGTTTATGTTGGGCTGATTATACACTGAGATATAACTACTCAGGTAAAACACTTCTCTGTCCCTCCACAAAAAGAAGCTGGAACAATATCCTTAATTCCTGCAACACTATTAAGAAAAAGTGGGACATTAACTATATACATAATTCAGATATGCCTTCTCAGTTACCCATGCTCATGACACATATTATAAAGAGAGTAAAGGAAGATAATGCTACCACCACTGAAAAATGTATAAAAAGGAGATCTATTAAGTATTTTAGAGAAAAACTCCCAACACAATTTGATAGCAGTTATGCACTAAAAGGAACATCAATAAGGAGACTGAAGGCTCTCCTTCAAAACCATGGCCTGCTTCTCTTTATTTTCACTAATTATTATTGCACACACATATGAATTTGTATAAATATTACTAATTATTATTGTATGCATATATTAATATGTATATATTCCTAAATATTATCTGCTTAGTCCATATAGTGCTACCTACTTTTGTTTTCTGGGCTATTTGGCACTGGCCAACCAGTTGGTGTTATCTTCTCCTGTTTTCAGCTTCCCTCGGTTGCTTATAGTTACAATGTTCCTTGGTATCATCCTTGCTTAGCTTGCTGTTAGGCAGCTGCATTGGTTAGACTTCATGGATATACCTTCTGATATTACTGGCAACATAATCTCACGGCAATCTCACTTATCTTTTGGGTCTTAAAATCATTCTGGCCCTTCTTTCACAGTGTTCCCTAAGCCATAGGGTGCCGGAGCATTTTTCCAGAGTATTTTGCAAATGTATCCATTGGACTGGGCTCAACAACTCTGTATTATGATTGGTGTGGCTTTCTGAGGTGATTGCCATCTGTTGCAAAGAGAAGTTTTCTTAGTGAGGGATAGGATGGAGACTACAGATTATGGAGCCTAGCATAACTGTCCTCAGAGAGGCTTCACACAATAGCTGACCGAAACATGGGAGGCAGAGAGAAGAAGGGATGTGGGTGGGAATGGGGAGAGGGAGGGAAAAAGGAGACAGGATCAGGTAAGAGGGCAGGGGTAACAGGAGAGAGGCTCAGAGAGCCAGGAGAATGAGTGGAAATATGCAGATGCCAGGGGCGTGTGTGAAGGGGAACCTCTGGAAAGTCCTAGAGACCAGGGATGGGGGATGCCTGACAGTGGGGAGATGGAACCCAAAGAAGTCAGACAGGACCCCCAGTGGAGGGATGGAGACACCAGCCTACCTACAAATCTTTCCATGCAAAATTGTTACTGTCTAAAAGAAATGCAGGAAGAAAACTGAAGGAATGGACAACCAGTGACTGGCCCAACCTGAGATACATCCCATGGGCAGGCACCAATCCCTGTCACTATTACTGATGCCATGTTGTGCCTGTTGACAGGAGCCCAGAATGACTGTCCTCTGGGAGGCTCTACCAGCAGCTGACTGAGACAGACGCAGACACTCACAGCCAAGCATTAGAGTGAGGTAGGGGACCCCAATGGAAGAGTTAGGGAAAGGACTAAGGGAGCTGAAGGGGAGGACCACCCCATAGGAAGAACAGCAGTGTCAACTAGCCCAGACTCCTGGAAGCTCCCACAGACTGAGCCACCAACCAGGCAGCATGCACGGGCTAGTCTGAGGCTATGTATGCTACATATGTAGCAGAGGGCTGCCTTGTCTGGCCTCAGTGGAAGAGGATGCACCTAATCCTATAGAGACTTGATGCCCCAGGGTGGAGAAATTCCAAGAGGGTTATGGTGGGAAGAACTCAGGGAGGGGGAAACAGGAGAGGAGAGGCAATATTTGGGTTGTAAATAAAAAAATTATCTAATAAAAATAAATAAATAAATAAATAAATAAATTGTTATGTGTGATTAATATAGATGTGTTATTGTTCAAAGAGGTGAAAACAAGTGATTGTGTGCTGAGCTAAATAGATGATATATCTACATTACCCACCAGCCTCCCTAGACACAGGAAACATTATAGAAAAGAAGCAGAAGATGACGAGTTACTCAAAATGCTGTCCTATGAACATGACATGTCTTTTGTACACATGAACTCCTGGCATATGTGTTGACCTACACAAAGATCTGCACAAGATCAAGCTAGTTAAAAACACCAGTGGGGATCAGAGAGAGGTTCCTAAGGGCTTCCATCTCTGTCTGAGGAGCTGTTTTAGGCAGTTTTGCCTCCCAAGCAAAGGAGAGTAACCTTTCTTTACAAATGTGGACACTGGTAGCTTCTTTATGGACCAGTGGATGACTGCAAGCATGTGCGAAAGCACATATAGACAGCACTAATTGGATTCAAAGGGTTAAAAATTAACAAGGAAGTCATGGAGTTGCAGAGAAGGTATGATGGATATCATTGATAGATTGGAGGAGTGTGGGGTGGATATGATCAAGATACATTGTATACATGTAAGACATGTTTAAAGAACAAGTAAAAATAAAATTTAAAAAATAGAATAATAAATAGTAACAAATTATTAAATATTTTAAACTTTAAAAGACTACAGATAACTGTACTTTTTTTCATTTTGATTGATACATAATTACTGGACATTTTATGCAGTATAGTGGGATATATACATATATAAAATTTATACATATAAAAATGTATACATTTATAAGTTATCCAGATCAGATCATGGTTATTTACATTTCATTAACAAATTCCTCAATTGATTGCTGTATTGAGATAAAATGAGAGCTATTTTGTGTTATTATATAGTTTTCTTTTAAAATTACTTTTATTTATTTTTATTTTAAAAAATTCTTTTATTTTTGAGATTTTAATATAATTATATCATCTCTCCTTCCCTTTCATCCCTCCAAACCCTCTCATATATTTCCTCACTTTCAAATTCATGACCTCTTTTTCATTAATTGTTGCTCCATGTGCGTTCCTATATGTCTTTATGTGTATGTGTCTCTGTGTGTGCATTCTTAAATATATAAATACAACCTCCTCATTCTTTATAATGTTACTTGTATGTATATGTTTTTAGGGCTGACTATTAGGTATTGCATAGCTATTTCTGTGCTCTTTCCTAGGTAAGCCTATTTCTTCTGCTCGCAGCATCTGTATTTATTTGTATAGGATTGAAGCAGGTCTATCGGTGTCCTCCTTGTTCAGGTCATGTTTAGACACTCATGCTGGTGAGACTTTATGGCTGTGGTTACTGACATTGTTAGAAGCCAGATGAGGACTCTCCCTCATCTGTCTGTCAGCTAGGATCCCAGTGATCATGACACCTACCTACCTGTGACTTTTCTGCATGGCTTCCTCACAGAATGGCACCAGGATTCCTAGAAAGCTATGTCACTTCATATGACCAAGCCTTCAAAGTCACATGCTGCCACTTCCTGCCATAGCCAGAGGTTCACCCCAGTTGAAGTAGAAGACAGACCCACTTCTCAATGAGGAAAATGTCAATGTCATGTTTAAATGAGAAAATATGGGAGAGTAGATTTCAATGTAGCCTTCAAAAATAAAATAAAAATAAAACCGGCAAAAAAAAAAAAAGTCAGGCAATCTCCCAGTGAACGGCTTGATCCTCTGATTTTCACAATGTTTCTTCTCTCTTTTCTGCAATGTTCTCTGAACCTTAAGTGAAGGAGTTTTATTGTAGATGTATGGGCTCTACAACTCTGCATTTTGATCAGTTGTGGTTTTATATTGTGGTCTCCATCTGTTGGAAAGATGAGTTTCCTTAATGAGGGGTAAAAACTATAATCATCTGTAGGGGTGAGGGAAAATGATTATAGATTGCTGTTAGAGATTATGCTGTTTTAGTAGATTAGTGGTTGTTAATTCTTCTCCAATAACTGGCATTGGTAGTTACTTAAGGTTCCAGACCCTTCTTGTTGAACAGGTCTTAAGTCCAATTAGAAAGCTGTTAGTTACTATCAAGTTAAGCATGCCACTGTTGTACTCTTAGGATTACAATGCTAGACTGGTTATTTATGTGGTTTGTAGGTATCATAGCTGGGTAAGTTGATTGCATCCCTCCTTTGGAAGCTTGGTTGGCACCTTCTAGTACCAGGAAAGTTAGTCCTTAAGAAGAAAACATTCAGGTTAGTTTCAAATGAGGGAAAACTGGTTTATAAAGTATCTAGTGTCTTCAGAAATAGGGAGTTTCCTTCAACCTCTGGAGGACAAACAAGGGAAATACCAACAGCCTTCCTGTAATATCTTGGGAGGAGTCTCTTGGACAACCCTGACCAACAACTCAGACAAAGACTTCTATCAAGTGTTAGGGATTTTGACTTGTGTATGTTGAACGATACTTGCATTTCATGGATAAAGGCAACTTAGTCATTTTCAATAATATTTTGATGTATGCATGTATTCTGATTGTAAATATTTTATTGACTATGTTGAATCTGTGTTCATCATGGATTTTTGCCTGTAGGTTTCTTCTTTTGTTGCTTTGTTTTTACCTGGCTTTTGAGATTTGGAGTGTTCCCTGTGCCCTGAACCTTCACCCTGCCCATCAATACCCGGTTCTGAAAGATATCTGCATTCCCCCTGAACACCCACACTCCAGTGTCATTCCCTTCCCCACGTCCTGCCTTTCTGTGTTTATAACCCCTGTGTGAATGAATTATGATTTGAGAAAAAATAAATTATTTTAAAAAAAAAGGTTAAAAAGGATTGGCTTTAGATCTTTCCATATATGGTAGAATTCCTCTATGAATCCATCTGGACATGAACTTTTTTTGGAAGGTTATTTATTACTATTTCTTTTGTTTTTGCTTTTTAAATTGCTTTATTAACTTCAAATTATGAAAAAGATATTTTTCTAAAATGGGTTAAATTGCCATGTTGATAGGAATGTTTAGAATTAAATGCAACAATTAAACAATGTTTATGTAGAAACTGTTAAGTGGAAACACCAAAAGTTTACAGAAAAAATACCCCACTAGATACAAGCCTGTAAAACAGTAGCCATTTTATGAGCCCAGAAAAAAATCTTAGATTTCAAGGTATGAGGCAAAAGTCGTAATGATTGTCAGGTTCCGGTGTTCGGAAACGCCTGTAAGGCCTCGTCTGCTGCTCCTTACTCTTTCTCTTGACTTCCGTCCCCTACACTACAAATCTCCCAACATCCTCTCCCCCTTCATTGTGATCAACATGTCTATTAGGAATGGCCCACAGAAAGTTAGGCACAAGTCGCCTGACTTTCCTTCTGACATTTCCCCCAGGCTTCTTGTTTTCAACCTCTTCCAGATGGTGGGATTCTTCTTCACTTGGTTTGGAGGCCTTCTCACCTTTTTTGTCTTTTTTGTCTTTCTCCACAGTGAGATCCAGTATGACTTGTTTGACTTTGGACGCCATTACTCCTGGGCCTATCCTTGCCTTCTCCTCTTGCTAGCGATGCTCACCACCAGGTGCGCCACCAAGCTCTTCCTCCTCCTGCTGCTGCTTTCCACGCTGCCTTGGCCCTCGCGCTCTGCGCCACCAGGAACAGGTGCCTCGGTTAGGGATGGCGGGCTGGAGAGAGTGAGCGAGGGCAGGTCCGAGACCCAGCGAGGGGTGTTTATTACTATTTCAAATGTTAATTTGTTATGTGTTTATTTAGATTATTGACGTCTTGGTTTAAGTTTGAATGGTTTGGCCAAAACTAGAAATTCATCCATTTCCTTTAGTACAGATTTCTAAAGCATTGTCCTGAGTTTCTTTGGTGTCCATTGCAATCTTTTCCTGCTCATTCCTGATTCTGTTAATTTCAGTTCTCTCTTTAGGTTAGTTAGGACAAGGGTCTATCAATCTTATTTTCTCAAAGAACCAGTTCTCAGATTCATTGCTTTTTTGTGCTGCTTTCTTTGTTTATGTTTTATTAATTTCTGTTCTGATTTTCATTAGTTCTTTCCATGAACTATATTTGGATTTGACTTGTTCTTGTTTTTCCAATTTTTAATTTGAATTATTAAGTTGTTTTTATTTAATATTAATATTCACTTTATATCCTGCTCACTGCTCCTCTCCAGGTCACCCCTCCCACAATTTTCTCAATCCCCCTCCCTTTCTCCTCTGAGTGGGTGGGGACCCCATGGGTATCTCCCTGCCCTGTCATATTCAGTCTCTGCAAGGCTAGGCACATCCTCTCCCACTGAGGACAGACAAGACAGCCCAGGTAGAAGACCATAGCCCACATACAGGCAACAGCTTTTGGGATCGCTCCCATTCCAGTTGTTTGGGTCCCACATGAAGACCAAGCTGCATATCTGCTACATATGTTTGGGGAGGCCTAGGTCCAGTCTGTGTATCTTGTTTTTAATGTAGGTCCTTAGAGTACAAATTTTTTTCACGAGGCTGCTTTCAACATGTCCCAGAGATTTTGTTGTGTTGTGTTTTCATTTTCACCTAGTTCTGGGAATTGTTTTTATTCATTCTTGATTTCATTTTGGTCCATCCTTCATTCAGTAATGAGTTGTAACATCTTCATGAGTTCGAATATTTACTAGAGATTGGTTTTGTTTTTTAATTTTGAGGGTTTTTTTTTCATTGTAGCCATAGGACACACAGATTTATTTTAGTCTTTAAAAAAAAACTTGTTATCTGTGCTTTTTATTTTCATATATTTTAAAATAATGAGTCAGTGAAATGTCATAGAATATATTTGGTTCTATTTGAACCTACAGTGTTCCCTGGACCCACCATAGATTCTTCCCAGAAGACATCAGTAAAGCTATTCTATTCTGCCTCTAGTCATAGGGGTTTAGAAGGAGTAACCACTAGAAAGGATTTTTTAATTAATATTTTGTTAATACTTTTCTTTCTTATTTATTTATTTTTACTCATTCACTTTACATCCCACTCACTGCCTTCCTCCCTGTTACCCCTTCCCACAGTCCTTTCCTCATTCCCCATCTCCCATCTCCTTCTCCTCTGAGTGTGTGGTCACCCACGCTCCCAGGCCAGACAAGGCAGCCCAGATAGAAGACCATATCCCACAGACAGGCAACAGCTTTTGAGATAGCCCCACTCCAGTTTTTCAGGACCCACATGAAGACCAAACTGCATAGCTGCTGCATATATGCGGTGGGTGGGGGGAAGGCTAGGTCCAGCCAGTGTATGTTCTTTGGTTGGTGGTTCAAACTCTGAGAGCCCCACGGGTGCAGATAGTTGACTCTGCTGGTTTTCCTCCTGTGGAGTACTTATACCCTTTGGAACCCTCAATCCATCCCCCTATTCTTTCATATTTCAGTATTTTTGAATTTGTAATGATTTATTTTGTATCCTAAGATGTGGTCTGCTATAGAGAAGCTTCTGTGTACTGCTGAGTAAAATATGTATTCTTTGGTGCTATTATTTCTTCAGATGACCTGTTCATTGGGAAAAGTGAGGTATTGAAATCCCTCCTATTATTGTGTTGGTGTCGATCTGTATCTTTAAGTCTTGTAGTATTCATATTTTTTATAAAACTGAATATACTGGTGTTTGGTACGTATATGTTTAGGATAGTGATATCTTCTTGGTTAACTGTTCCATGGACTAAAATGAACTGTCCCTCTTTATCTCTTCTGATTAGCTTTAATTTGAAGTCTATTTTTGTCAGATATTAGGATCATGATGTCCAGCTTTCTGTTTCCTTGTCCCATTTGAATTTTTGTCCATCATTTTACTGTAAGGTGGTACCTATCATTAAAGCTTATTTTCTTTCAGGAAACAGATAGTTGAGTTTTGTTTCTTAATCAGTTCACCCTATCTGTTTCTTTGAATGAATAAATGAGGCCATTAATATTTGAAGTTATTATTGAAATATGTGTGACACCTGTGATCATCATGTTGTTGATTTTTTGGTGGCGTTTGTGGTCTCATTAGTACTTTGGGTTTTAGTAATTATGGTTTCACATTACTTTTTTTCTATTGGATATTTCATTTATTTACAATACAGATGCTATCCCCTTTTCCCATTTCCCCTCCCTAGAACCCTCTATCCCATCCCCCCTCCTCCGTTTTGCTTTTATACCATTTTAATTACATGCATGTATTAAGGTCAGTTCTAGGTTGAGGGTCTAGCAATACGATATATACAAATAGTCAAAGAACAAGCAAGACAATAAACACAAATAGTCAAAGAAAAAGCAAGGCATTAAACCCAGTTATGTGAACACTCCTGTGATCACTGTTTCTAAGTGCTTATCAGGATGACCACAGTATCTGAGCCTACTTCTCTGTCTTAGCCCAAAGTCATTTTCATATCTGAAGCCTACTTCCTTGTTCTAGCCTAAAATTTAGATTCCTGTCTGAAGTTATTTCTTTGTTCTAGCCTAATATTTACATTCCTGCCTGAGATTACTTCTTTGTTGTAGTCTATTTAGATTCCTACCTGAAATTACTTCTTTGTTCTAGCCTAATGTCAGATTCCTGCCTGAAGCCTACTTCCTTGTCCTTGGCCAATGTCAGATTCCTGCCAAGCAGCCCATTTCTTTTCACAGTCTCTTTGTTGTGCTTACTTCTCCCTTCAGCTTAGAATATTGCTATTCTATAAGACTTGGTACTTTTGAAGAATGTAGAATCTCAGTTCTAAGGTTCCGAATTTCTAAAAAGCAGAAAGATGAAGTTACTGCTGAGGCCTTTGGGTTACATCTTGGGCAACACTTATTTAAATTGTCTCTCTGTCATAAGATGACATTTTCCACCTATACATACGTCAATAGGTATACTTGCATTGTGTTTTATTTCTTTAAATAATGATTTTTAAAATTACTTTAGAATTATTTATATTACATTATGCCTTTCCTGTCCTAAAATAATATTATAATTCAATCTTTTTAGAACTCTTCTATTAAATAAATAATATATATATAAGATATATAAACTATTTACTATAGGATTAAACATTCCTATGTAAAGACAGTTGTAGCTTATTGTAGAAGATGTGATGCGCAATAATTCAGTCTTAAATCAATCATTAGCCAAAGTTGTACACAGACTTTATTTATAACAAGTCATAAATAGATGGCTCATAAGTGTGGCATAGTATAATAATCAAGATTCCCAAATTTAGGGCTAGTTTAATAATTTGAATATTTACTACCTTTTAAACATCAAATGAGTTATTTAACTTCTTGGTTTAACTTGCATCCCACTTAAAATAATGACAATAATACCTTGAATTATTATGAAGTTAATGAATATAAAATGTTTTAAACACATATAGCGGATATAATTGTGAAATAAATATGCATAAGAAGTATCTTAGCAACTTTGTTTGACCTTATCCTTCTTCCTTGGCTATGATGAATTGCACTCTAAAAGAGGAGTCTGGAGAGGTGTTTCTAGCTGACTGATGCTAATGGTCTGTCTGTGTGACCTTGCACAAATGATTCTTCCCTCCGAGACTGTTTCCTCATCTGTAAAATGAAGTGATTGGATGATATAATTAGGAAGTACTCTTTTACTTCTAACATTTTAGAAACTAATTTTGTAGTACTGTGCTGTGAGCCTATTTCCTATATACCTTCATTTATAGACTATTTACATGTTTCCAGATTTGTTGCTGCCAGACATTTATTTCAAACCCTGGGTGCTGATTCTGGAAGGAAGAACTTGACTTATTTGTTTTGTTATGTTAAAGGAGACATATTCACCTAATTTATCAGATTGATGAACTTCTTCCTAGCCTTCTTCCATCATTTCTAAGTTTCTTTCAAATTTGTTACTGTTGCCTGCTTGGCCCTTGATCTTGATGATCATTGGTTTACTACCCACACTCACATAGCTCATGTTGACTGGTAGAGTTTTGGGTCTCTTGATAGTTGATATATTGCTTCTTATATTAAGAGGTTTTATTAAGTTTCTATCCTTGAGAATTATATATGAATATAAACATATATAATATATAAATATATGTGAATGATATGTTCTGATTACTGTCTCCTTCCATCTTCTCTTATCTCTTTTCCATTCCGATTATGCCCTCCTCTTTACCAGTTCCTTTCCCAAATCTATGACTTTTGGATCTATTTAATAATCCATTTAGTTTAATCAGGGCCATCTATGGAACCACTGGATTGATACTACCCATTGGAATCTAGAAGAATCAACAGTAGGTAGTAGTAGTAGTAGTTCAAGGCACTGACTCACCTTCTCCATATATCTACCAGTAGAAAATAGTTCAGTGGTAAGTAGAAATGGGATTTTCATTTGTTTGCTTTGCCTCTCCAAAACCTCTTAGGGGAGAAAGTTTTTGACAAAATACTTAATCTAGAAAATTTCTTCTTGGTGCCACCAAGATGGGATAGCAGGTAAAGGCACTTGCTCTGAATCCTGATGATCTGAGTTTCAGTCTTGAGACTCACATAGTCTAAGCAGAGAATGAACTCTGCAGTTGTCCTCTGAGCTCTGTGTAAGTGCCACAGCTGATAGATCTACACACACACACACACACACACACACACACACACAAAGAAGGAAAATGTTTCTTAATATTGGGTATAATAATCCACATGTAATACCTTACCACTTAGGAGGCTGAGATAGAAGGCTTCTGATTTCCAGTACAGGCTGGATTACATAAGGAAACCCTGTACCAAAAAAGAAAAGGAAAATATTTCTTCTTGAAATATATGTGTGATGCCTGAATCTGCCTGGCTTTGCGGATATGATCGAAAATTTCATAGAAGATATCTCCAAATGAATAAAGAACTTAGACTTCACAAGGAGTGAAACGAAATGACTGCTGACATAGAACAGGAAGTCAAAAGTATTGAAAGAACACATCCAGGCTCCATTATTGTAGAAGACACTAGCGACATGGATAAAAGGATAATTTCAAAGTCTAGCCTCCCCAAATCACGGTTCTAGGTATATTTTCTTTTACCACTTCCATTTCTGTGCTTCTCTCCCCGCCTCAGCTTTAACATGAAGAGTAATCTTCCTACCTTTTTTGCTTTATTGTATCACCAGAGGATAATTTCTAATTTCTATTTAAATCCTAAGTCCAGATTTAGAGTTGTTAGAATTGCAAGAGAAAGAAAGATGTATCTATAACTGTCTTTTATGATCCAAAAGTGACCTCAGATAAAAAAAATTCACTTCTCAGAATTTGGATTTCTTCATTCTCAAACTTGAATGATTATCCATTCAAAAACTTTTATGTGGATTAACTAGCTAATATGGACCACAATGCAATTAATAGGCATATTTACCAATTACTAAGCATTTAGATAGGTAATTTGGTAGAAAAGGAAGTTTTGTTGTCCCCTGTAAAAACTTTCTGTGACTTTCAAACTCCATCAGAGTATACTTGTACTCATTTCTTCTGATCTGATCTACTAAAGCCATTGATTTTATACCTCAAAAGAAAAAAGGAGTAGAAAGATGCTCAATTGTTAACAGCACTTGCTGCTCCCACAGAGAACACAGGCTTAGTGCCCAGCACCCACATTGCTTCTTATAGCTTCTCTGTGATTTGAGTCCTAGGGAATTCAATGCCCTCTTCCTTCCTCTGAGGGCACCAGGCATACATATGGCACATATATACATATATGCAAGCAAAACATTTACACACATAAAATCAAAATGAATTAACTCAGAGAGGGAGGGAGATGAGACAGATAAAAATTTCCTAATGGTGATTTGCTTTCTACTGGTTTAGCATTGTTATGCTTTAAGCTTGGGAGAACCCCCATGGTATTTTATTGAAGGATGATTGTTGACTACAGATGTGACTATACTTTTGGTAATAACCATGGTCATTACTGAGAGTCAGGTAGACTGATAGTGGTAGAGCTGTGCCATTATTCTGCTTCTTTTCTGTTTTGTGGATTGTATTCCATCACATTTCCACTAGGGAGAAGTTGCTCATCACTAGTAGGAGCTGTCCTCAGGTTGTGCAGTGTAATAATACCAGTATTTTGAAAGTTGAATACATTGATACATTTTACTATGTTCTTAGTAGATAGCTAACAGATATTTCCTTCTAGTGTTGTCTGTTGTCTATAACTTTTATGATTTTCCCACTGTCACTATCCCTACCATCAATAAGTTCCTCTCTAGAAGATAAAGGGACTGTATCTCAACAGTTCACAATTCCTACTTCTTTCAGCCTTCTCATTCTCAAGTCCTCACTCCTGGGCAGTAATCCACTGTGTCTTGAGTCCTTTTGTTTTCTATGATCATAAGTTTCCTTCCATTTTATTATCTTCATTCCTCAAAATAATTGATCAGTTTATTGATACTTTATTGGCAGAGCTACTTGTCATCCCACTTATTACTTTACAAGACTCTGATAGGGTTCCTCATTGGAACCGTTGGTCCATAAAGGTCAAGGGATCAGAGTGAGGACTGCATGTTGCTTCTTGTGAAGGAAGAAAGCAGAACTAATAAAAAGAGGGAAAATGGCTGCTAATGTTTTTCAATATCATCAGCCAAAATCTTTTTTTTTTTTGCCTGACAAGAACAATGCAAAAAAAAAACATTGTTAATGTGTAACATGTTCCAATGAGCGATACAATTAGGACACATGCAAACTCAGTTAAATAACTTTCCTTAAGCCATGCTCTCCTAGCATATGAAACCGGAAACTTCTGTTCGGTCTACTATTCAACACCTTTGTTACAGCATGCCAGACAGAAAACTCTCACTTGATGTTGATGTCACCAAAATAAAAATATTTATAAAAGAAGCACTTAAAGCAATAAATCAGCTTGTTCTTGTTCCTTCTATAAATCTAAAACCACAGACAGATGTCTTTTTCTTGATTTGTTTGGTAAATGTTCCTCTTTTTGAGAGAAAGTAATTTTTGTTTCTATTATTTGGTGATATTTAAGTTTCATTTGTTGCTTTGCTTCTGTATCTGACTTCTTTAGCATACCTGAAGATCTTTATGCTTTTTCTTATAACCCCACATCCTCACAAAACATGACATAAAGGGTGGCCTCCTCTACTTCCTCCTCTTTCTCCTCTTCCTCATTCTTCTCTTTCTCCTTCTTCTTTTCCTCCTCCTTCTCCTTTTCTTCCTCCTCTTTCTCCTTCTATTATCTGTTGTCAAGTGTTAGGGAATATTTATGTTGTATTGTCAAGCCTGTGATGTTAGACTATTTCATCTTTGGAATGATTCGCCCTGCTATCCCTTGAGGGATTTAAGAAAATGTATCTACTTTCTTTCTTATGAAACAGAATCTCTAGCCCCCTGGCTCTGATATCTCTGTGTTGCAGAGGAAGAACTTAAAGTTCTGATCCTAGCGTTAGGAGTATCGGTTTGTATCACCATGGCCAGTTTTATATAGTGCTGGGGACTGGACCCAGGGCCTATTGCACACTAATCAAACATGCCACAAATGGATCTACTTCCCAAGTCCCTATGTCTGTCTTTTTAGAATAAGTAACACCTAAAATGTGATCCTCTTTACCACCGTACTAGTATATAAAGACACTATAGATATTCCTCCTTATAACTCATTATATGATCTGTGAAAGAGCAAATTATATTTTCCTCTATCTTCAACTGCACCTGTGTATTTTTTATTTAAACCTATTAATTGGGATTTATCATCTTTATTGTAAGTGATTGCTAACTATAGCCACTTTCTAAGAAATGAAGTAAATGTAAAAATAATAGGGAGCATATTATCTTTGGATATATAGTACTTACCTTCCTGAAATAATAATTCCCAAATCTGTTTTCTTGGGGAAAATGTTTGGGAGTTTGAAATTCAGAAGTAAAACAAAACAAAACACTCCAAAGCCTTTGTTCTCCTACCTCTGCAAAGAGACCATGTAAATTAAGTAAAATTGTCTAATAAGAATTAAAGTCAGCAGTAGAATACTTGGGTGTAACTCCAACCCTGCCACCCTGGCACTCAGAGCTTTATGACTTAAAGCAAACCATTAAACTTCTTTTAACTTCTGTAGCTGTGGCGGCACTTTTATAAGGGTAACACAGGG
>NW_021604685.1:532708-587861 GCF_004785775.1 Grammomys surdaster | reverse complement strand
GGGGATCTCTCTCTCTCTCTCTCTCTCTCTCTCTCTCTCTCTCTCTCTCTCTCTCTTCCATACATATGTAAAATGTTATACAGATGTTGTAGTGGTTTGAATATAATTGGTTCCCATTGACTCATATATTTAAATGCTTGGTCATTAAGAAGATATTTGATAGGGATTAACATGTGTAACCTTGGAGGAAGTGTGTCACTGGGGCTGGGATTTGTAGTTTCAAATGGTCAAGCTAGTTCCAGTGTCTTCTCTTCCTGCTACCTTTGAATCCAGATGTAGAACTCTCAGCTACCATGTCTGCTTGCATGCCATCATACTCGCTGCCATGAGGCTAATGGACTAACCCTCTAAAACTGTAGGCAAGTCCCAATGAAATGCTTTTATTTATAAGAGTTGACATGGTCACGATGTCTCTTCAGAGAAATAAAACAATGACTAAGTCAGAAGTCGGGATCAGAGAGATGAGCAGGGTGTTGCTTTGGCAGGCCTGACCATCCTTCTTGTTGGCAGAATTTGATATTTGGGACTTTGGATAGGAAAACTGTTGAAGCTTTAAGTAGGACTTAGTGGGCCACACTACAGGGAAGACGGTGGTGCTAAGAACAATGTAGATTATGATGACCCAGCTCAAAAGATTTCAGAGGAAAAGACTATTAAAAAATGTCCTAAAATTGGGTTATTTTGGTGAAGAATTTGGCTGCTTTCTTCCCTGTCCAAAAGAAAATCTGCCTGAGGCTAAATTGAAGAGTTTTGGATTAATGTCATTGGCAGAGGAGATTTTTAAGGCAGTGTACTATTGACTCAGTCTTACGCTTCTTAGTGGTTGCACTTACGTAAATCTATAATGAAAAGGAGCAAGCTGAGCAAATAAAAGTACAAAATGTACAGTTTGAGGAGAAAAGGAGCACTGGGAAGCACAATAGAGCTAAGTCTAATACTAACTCAAGGAGAAAAAAGTTTGAAGAAAAGCCTGATCCTAAATGGAATGAAGGGAGTAGTGACGTCAGGACAAGACTCCACCCAGATAAGCTTCCAACTTGTGAAAATGAATCAAAGAAAAGTTTACCCAGTGAAGAAAATCATCAAAAACAGACAGCTGATGGTGTAATTGAAGGAGATGGGCATGTTCGAGCCTCAGCAAGCAGCAGAACTTGGCAGTGTCAGCCACATAGTTCTGGCTTTAGAGTTGAGGATAGAAGAAGGGGGTTATGAAATGTCCCTCTGTGATGAAGAAAGCTATTGAGGTAAGACATGTGTCAGGGATGTCTCTGCATGGTGGCCTAGAGAGGCCATTTCGTGAAGCTGTGAAGTTGAAGCCTAAATTGCCTGGAGACCTCAAGATGGTGGAGATGCCAGAGATGTGATGTGGGATACCTGCTGTGGGAACCTGCAGACTAAGTGTGGTACAAGACAGAGAGAGAGAGAGAGAGAGAGAGAGAGAGAGAGAGAGAGAGAGCGCTTCAGCTGATAAAGCTGAAAGAAGTTGGAGATCTGAAGAGAGCTTTGACATCAGACATGGAAATGTAGAGGAATTTGCCCTGCTGGTTTTTTATCTTGCTTGGGTCCAGTATTTTCTTACTATGCTCCCTTTATTACCTTTTGGAATAGCAACATATATATCCTGTGCTACTGTATGTTAGAAGCAAATGGTCTGCTTTTAGATTTTGACTTTATAGCAGGTGACAGTTAAGAGATTGTCACAAGTCTTTTAAACCATGTTGGGACTGTTATAGACTATGGGGAATTTTAAAGTTGGACTGAATGCATTGTTACACTATGATATGGCTACAAGCCTTTGGGGATCAGGGAGTGGAATGTGGTGGTTTGAATAGGAATAACCCTCCCCCCTCACACACACATACACGCTTATATACCTGAACATGTGGTCGTGAGGGAGGAATGGCCTTGTTGGAATAGGTGTGGTCTTGTCAAAGGAAGTGTATCACTGGGAGTGGGCTTTGGGGTTTCAAACGCACAAGCTAGGTTCATTGTCTTCCTGCTGCCTTCAGATCTGGATGTAGAAGTCTCAGATACCATGTCTGCTTGTGTACCACCATGTTCTCTACTATGAGGATAATGCACTAAAGCTCTGGAAGTGTAAGCAAGCCCTAACTAAATTTTTTCCTTTATAAGAGTTGTTGCAGTCAAGGTGTCTCTTCACAGCAGTAGAACACTGCTGCAATTTTATAGTGTGTCTATTTGTTTCTTTTCTAGGGGTTCAAGCTCAATATAAGGTTGTATAATGATAATGCCTTATTTTTTAAAAGTACTTTTGGGGTCCATGGTTTTTCTCGGGAATATAATATTCTTTATTATTTCTTTCTGTGTTTAAAATAATTTATGGAAATGAGATGAAAGCACTTAGTTCCTTTGTTTGAATCTCTTTAATTAGGAAGCAGTACTATTACCTCTTCTGGTCACTTTGAGTTCTGAGGTCAGAAAAATAGTCAAATCTTGAAAAGAGCAACTGAGTGTTAGACAAATTATAGTAATACAACTTTGTCTCTTTGTTTCACACTAATAAAACACGCCTTTTATATATGTATGTTTTTTTCATATTGAAATGTCTTAAAACATAGCAACCTTCTTATTTTCACATTAACTCCTGAAACTATTGAATCTCATTCTCAGAGTCTCTGTATCTTTCTTTTACAATTAATTCTTTTTTTTTTTTTTGGTGAGGCAGAGAAATTCTTTATTGCCACAGGAAGCAAGTGCACTCATCTCTTCAACAGTTTTAAGAATCACAAAAATGCAGAATTCACACAATAAAGAATAACACAGACTTAGGGAGAAATGGTCCCTTGGGCTATATTGGCGGTAATACTGAGGTAACCAATTGACCTTGTTCAGTGGATATATCATAAATGAAATGAAAAAAATCCACTAGTTATAACATCTAATTCATGTATACCATTCAAATAAAAATATATATTGTTTTAATTATAGCAAGTTACACATTAGTGTTCACAAGATAAAAACTGTATTCTACTGAAAATTTGTGTTTGTGTGTATGTGTGTGTGTGTGCGCTCGCGCGTACTTCTTCTTTATCTGTAAGCTTGGAAGTCAGAAAGTATGCTACTTAAGGAGACTTTCTTCTGGATTTAAAAATGCAGGTTCTAGGTCCAAGAGAGACAAATGTCAGCTGGAAGACTATTGCATCTTTTAAAACTTGCATGTTAAAATCTACAAACTTGAACTGTAAGACATATTTATTTATTTATTTATTTATTAAAAAGGACCACAAAATTTCTCAAAATGGATTATGGAACACAGGAAACAGTTCGTGAAAGTACAGGGATACTATCCAGTGCTGTGTCTAATATTAAAAACTGAACATTCTATTTAAATGGTATCGCACTAGCTCTATACACAGTGGACAGTAGGACCACAATAATCAACCTCACAGTAGCAACAAAGGCACATGGTCCCTGACATACTTTTTAGTGGGCAACATGTTGTGGTCCGATAGAAACATTTAGGAAGAAAAAAGCCTTGTAATGGTTGAAAAGCTGTTTACTGTTGTTTCTACTGTAAAACTCTTCTACCAATCAAATTGAAACGTGAATATCTATGTGACTAGAACCTATGCTGCAGACATCTCACCTAACATCTGGCCAACAGATTTCAGTGTAACAGATTAGGAAATCATATCTCTGACAGCATAACCTACAGCAGAACTAAAAACAAGACACACACTCCACGTCCATTCACCCACATATCATCTTTGTCACATTTAGGGCTAACTTACTATGCCTTAATTTAACATATTCTGAAATATCAGTGTTTAAGTCAAGGCTTTGACACATTAATCCATTTATTTCAAGTCCTCTGTCCAACCTTGGTTACATCTTGAGCAGCTGTCATACATGTAGCCTACCTCATTTTGGGAATGTTACTCCAATTTTTAATTTGTGCATTGATTAAGCCAATGAAAGTGAAATTATTTAGTGACAACTACATATTTCCTATTAATCAAAATCAATGTTACCAAGTATTAAGCACACAGCCTTCTCCATGGTGTAAACTATGTGTTTATCTTCCATCTTTCTCCAGTCTCCTTGCCAATAACTACATTGCCCAGGCTTTCTATGACTGCAAAAGTTCTAAATGCTGACGCATAATATTTATAGTAAATACACATAAGTTGACAACAAAATTTCAAGTAAAATGAATGGTATCCACATCTATTAGTCTGAAAGGTATCAACCCTAGATTTGCTTCTATAAATTACAAAGACACGTTGTACATTCTTAAATAGTGAATGCCTACAATATTGAGCCTTTCCACACAAGCAACTTACACAGGAAGGTAACTGGTCAGTGCATGTTACACTGCAATGCTCTCTTGATTCCCTCTTCTGTGGTTGTTGCTTTGTCCTGGTGTCCACAGACTACTGTGTGAGTTCTTATGCTTTGGCTCTGGTCTGTGAGCTGAATGAGGCAACACTAGTTATTAAGGCTTAATCTGTGATGGAGCATTATCCTTGAATCTGGTGCCATTTCCAGAGAACAGGAGGAGAATCTCAGCTATCTTGATTCTTCAGGCTCTGTTTTAATAACTTTTTTTTCCAAGGTGAACGCAGAATGAGGATAGTCTTTTACAATCCCAAGGCTCTCTGATGAGTGGGACTTCGCATCACTGAGTAAAGCCTACTCAGCTCCCCATCCAGCACGAAATGATGGGGCTGTCTGTTCCGCACACTAGGAATTCGAAGATTCAAAGGTCTTTCTCCTTGCCCATCGGAGCCATCAGAAGGCAGGCCGCCATCAGGACTCTGCTCTCCGGAGCTCTGCCTGAAGAGCCCGGCCCTGAGTCTCCGCTCCTGCTGCAGCCTCTCATAGCCGGCCTGGCACACAGGAGCTCCATCTGCTTCGCTATCCCCCTTTCAGCCTGTGAACTGAGACCTGCAAGCTCCTCACTCTCGGTTCTGGCCTGCTGGAAGAGTGTTGGCACAGCTTCCTGGAAGTCCGGAAATCCGTCCTCCATTTCAATTCTCTTTGGAGACAAGTCATCTCTTTCACCACATTTTAACCTGGTGGTCCTGTAAGTGTATTTGTAGGTGACTTCTCGAGAAACCTGCCTGGCCAGGGCAAAAAGCTCATCTCTTCTCATCAGCAGGGCATTGTCCTTCACAAACAGCTGAGTGGCTGCCTCATTAACAGTAAGCTCATGCAATGTGAGGTGTTTACCATCCTTTCTTTTGGAGTCAAATATAGATGGCGCTGTACTTTATCTAATCTCCTTCTCTTTGTGTGGGTCTTCATCACTCATCTCGAAGATGTGACCAATCATTTTGGCCAACTTCTTATTGTTCTTCAGCAGCTCTTTCCCTTCATTCAAGTCACTTTTGGGCAGCGTGGGGACCATCCGCTCCACACACACTCTACCACAGAGAGTGCAGCAGCAGCATCTAGGGCCTCGCTGCTTTCTTTTGGAGAGGCTGGGGAGCCCAGGTCTGCTGGAGAGAGACTATGCTCACTTTCAGTGGTGTGGTGTCCTTGCCAAAGTCTGGATTTGCTGATGCTCTGTAGTGCTAAACTTCCCACCTCTGACTTGCCCTGACCCAAGCTCTGCACACAGGTGGTGGCGGCACATTTAAGGATTTTTAAAAGTGGCTCTCGTGAGCTGCTACTCCTTTCATAACTATTGCAGGATATTCCCAGCCATGTTGGTGATCACTCTGGTAATTTATAGATGGGTATGCTACTGACAGGAAGGGAAGTCAACGGCTGATTGAAAAGGCCGGGGTTTGTAACCCAGTCTCTCAACGCCTTCTGAAGCCTTCTAACATGAAGGGGCTTGCTCGTCATGCCAACGAGTGCCATGATTTCCAAAAATTCCTCTTCTCCAGCTTCACACAGTTGCTGGACATCATCACCACCTTGTTGGATAAAGGCATCGAAGTAAGAAAGCAGATTGGCTTTCTGCAATATTCTATACAGTTGCAGGTCCCCTAGGGTCCTAGGTAGGGCTGCGGCCATTACTGTGGATGGGCTTAACCTGCATCCAAAGCTTGTCTGTCTTACACGTGTCTGCACATTCCCCACTCAGCCGCAGAGGCTCGGCGACTCCCGCTTCCCTGCACCTGGGTGCCAAGTTTCTGAAAGCCACTTCCAAGCAAAACTCTCCTTCCGCTTTGAAAACACAACTAAGGCCCAAGGCTGCGGCTCTGCCGGGCTCCTGCAGCGACTGAGGTGGCCGGGACGCCCCCGCGCCCATCGAGGGAGGCAGAGACGCGGTGGGCGCGCGCTCCTTCCCCCGCCCGCCCCTACGGCGCTTGCAGGGCCGCGCAGGCGGAGGCTCCTTTACGATTAATTCTATTGCCATTGTTTTAGGTAGATACTATTATTATTCCTGAGTTTTTAGTAAGTGGGATATTTCCAGAAAAATAATCAGAACATTATATATCAAAAGTAGAATTTTAATGAAGAAATATTCAAGATGTGACATGTGCTGATTTGACATACCAGGAAGACAATCATCCATTCCAATGTGGAATTGCCTGGCTCTGCCTTTGTTTGCTTTAGCTGGTATCTTGAGGTAGTTCACTTTTTCCTGTACTCACTAAACCTGGAGTCAAAGAGTTTTGCATATCTGAATAATTATCAGCTTACAGACTTTCCTTATAAACTGCCATTTGCCACTGTGGCCAGCCTCTGTTTGGAATCCACACTTATTCAGATGATAAGCTCCTGCCAGACAAACTCTTAGGAGACAATTTATGTATGCTATAGACATCTCTAGCCAAAGGTGTTTGCTGACCACTTCTTTGATATTCATTTTTACCTTGTGTGGTTCCGCCTCCCACATGTTGAGTCTTCTGATGTTATTGAGAAAGTTAGGTTTGTATATGTAAGTTTATTCTACCATAAATTATATAAAATAATTTTATCAAGCCCTTTGTCGTACCTTTTATAACCCTGTAGCTGTCCAACAAAACTGTGAGAAAGTATTCTGAACAATCTGTCTTTGTTACTTCAGTAGGATATCATGACTTTCATTAATAAAGTTTTGTTGGACAACAATAGGTTTGAGTATTTCATTTTTAACGTGTGACTGTTAGTATTTTGATTTAGAGCTATGCCTAAGTGTGGTAGTTATACCTTTAGAAAACTTTCCACCTCATTTTTGTGATATCTTCATGGTTGTTCTCTAGTACTCATTGGATTGACTGGGCCCAAGGGAGAAAATAATTTTCCTTTCTTATAAGTCACAATATTCAGTTTGTTCAAAAATGTTGTGTCTTTTTCCCAGCCATAACTGTGTCTGACATTCTGATATGGGAATTTAATAAAGTCTGTCTCTTTCATAAAGATTAAATAATCTTAAAATAGAAAGGAGGAAGAAGCTTCTTTTTATAGTAGAGAAAATTACAGAAAGCCACAGCTAGTTAAAATGTAGAGAACAACAAACTGTGGGTTGCTCAGTCCCCACTAATATATTTGTACACAATTCCTAAACTTAAGGCTCAGGGAACATCATAGAAGAGGGAAGATTATTAAGAACCAGAGGACCAGGATCTCTGTTGTTAGACAATCTTCTATAAATAACATGGAATTACACCCATGAAATCTTAATATTTTCATCACCTAAACAATTATGGTGGTGAAAATGAGGATGGCCTCCATAACCTCATATATTTGAATACTTGGTGAAACTGTTTGGAAAGGATTAGGAGGTGTGACTGTGTTTGAGGAAGTGTGTCACTGGAGACAGAGTTTGATGCTTCAAAAGTCCATGCCATTCCAAGTTGGTCCTCCTTCACTGTTTGTGTATCTGGATGTAAGCCTTAAATTACTGTTCCAGTGCCATATCTGCCTGCCTGCCTTGATGTTTGTCACCATGATTGTGAATTCACTCTATGTATGCCCCTAATAAACTTCACTATAAATGGCCTTGGTCATGTTAACAAAAAAAGAAAAGAAACTCAACAATGTTTTAAAAATGGTGTTGAAGGCCAAAGGTGGTGGCTCTTTAATTCCATATGCCATTAAACCCAACACTGGGGAAGGTCAGGCTACTCAGACCTATAAAGTGAGACGCTGTCTTAAAAAGAAAACCTAAACACAAAAATCAAAATCAAAGAAAGCAAAATGGCAAGGAGAAATACACCAAGCATTTGAAAAAACTGAAGCATTGTTCAATTTTCTCAAATGCAACACCAGAAAGTCTCTTTTTTCATCTAAGACTTTTATTGTTATTATTATTATTATTATTATTATTATTATTATTTAATCTGTTTTTACAGTCCAGTCGTTACCTACTTCCCTGCCTGCCCTCCAAATGTTCCTCATCCCATTTCTCCTTCCCTCTTGCCACCCCCCATCCCATCTCCAACAAGAAGTTCCCATCCCCCACCCCCACCCCATCAGACCTCCCCACTCTCTGGGGGCCTCAAGTCTCTCAAGGGTTAGGTGCCTTTTCTCTCACTGAGACCAGACACAGCAGTCCTCTGCTGTATATGTGACGGGGACCTCTTATCAGCTGGTGTATGCTGCCTGGTTGGTGGCTCAGTGTCTGAGAGATCTCTGGTGTCCAGGTTAGTTGAGACTGCTGGTCTTCTTATGGAGTCACCCTCCTCCTCAGCTTCTTCCAGCTTTTCCCTAATTCAACCACAGGGATTCCTGACTTCTGTCCATTAGTTGGGTGTAAGTATTTGCATCTGACTCTTTCAGCTGCTTGTAGACCTCTCAGAGGGCAGCCATGCTAGGCTCCTGTCTGTAAACACAACATAGCATCAGTAATAGTGTCAGGCATTGGAGCCTCCCCTTGAGATAGATTCAACTTTGGGCCGGTCAGTGGACCTTCTTTTTCTCAGGCTCCTCTCCATTTTTGTCCCTGCAGTTCTTTCAGACTGGAACAATTCTGGGTCAGAGTTTTTGACTGTGGGATGGCAACCCCCTCCCCCACTTGATGCCCTGTCTTTCTGCTAGAGGTGGGCTCTATAAGTTCCCTCTTCCTACTGTTGGGCATTTCATCTAAGGTCCCTCCTTTTGAGTCCTCCCAGATCTCTGGTACATTCTAGAGGGTCCCCACAATATCCTACCTCCCAAGATTGCCTGTTTCCATTCTTTCTGTTGGCTCTCAGGGCTTCACTCCTGTTTCCCTACCCCCATCCCCACCCCAAATACCTGATCATGTTCCCCCTTTCCTCTCCCTGTCCCCTCTCCTACTCAGGTCCCTTTCTCCCTCTGCCTTCCCCCTGGGATTGCTTTCTTCTGCCTCCCAAGTGGGATTGAGGCATCCTCACTTGGTCCTTTGATTTGTTAATCTTCTTGAGTTCTGTGGATTGTATCCTGGGCATTTCGTACATTCATAGCACTAAGTGTCCTGGTAAAGAAACTGGAGAGATTTTTAACAACTTAACAGCACACCTGAGAGCTCTAGAACAAAAGAAGCAAATACAACCAAGAGGAGTAGAAGGCAGGAAATAATCAAACTCAGGGCCAAAATAAACCAAATAGAAACAAAGAGAACAATACAAAGAATCAACAAAACCAAAAGCTGGTTCTTTGAGAAAATCAACAAGATGGACAAACCCCTAGCCAAACTAACCAGAGCCCAGAGACAGTATCCAAATTAACAATATCAGAAATGAAAAAGGAAACATAAAAACAGAAATTGAGGAAATTCAAAAAATCAACAAATTCTACTACAAAAGCCTATACTCAACAACACTGGAAAAATCTAGATGAAACAGATGATTTTCTAGACAGATAAAATGTACCAAAGTTAAATCAAGCGAAGCTAAACTATCTAAACAGGCCCATATCTCCTAAGGAAATAGAAATCATTAAAAATCTCCCAACCAAAAACAAACAAACAATCAAACAAACAAACAAAAAACCCAGGGCCAGATGGCTTTAGTGCAGAATTCCACCAGACCTTCAAAGAAGACCTAATACAACCACTCCTCAAACTATTCCACGAAATAGAAACAGAAGGAACACTACCTAATTCATTCTATGAAGTCACAGTTACTCTGATACCTAAACCACACAAGGACCCAACAAAAAAAAAAGAGAACTTCAGACCAATTTCGTTTATGAATATCGATGCAAAAATACTCAATAAAGTTCTCACAAATGGAATCCAAGAACACATCAAAACAATCATTCACCGTGATCAAGTATGCTTCATCCCAGGAATGTAAGGTTGGTTACAAAAATCTATGAATGTAATCCACTATATAAACAAACTCAAAGAAAGTCTCACATTTCTCAAATTCAAAAAAGTCAAGTTGTGCCTGTGTGTGCCTCTCTCTGTGTGTGTGTGTGTGTGTGTGTGTGTGTACCTGTGTGTACCTGTGTGTGGGTTAATATGTTTAGGAATATATAGACAATTCTTTCTTCTAGATGCCTAGACCCATACTAGTACAAATTATACCATTCTTACAAAATTTTGTTCTTAGGAGTCCTACAAGTCTGAGATCAAATCATGCACTTAACCCATATTCATATTATCTTAGACAAATTGATTTACCTGTATGAACATATTTTCTTTTCTTTCTTTTTTTTTTTTGATGGGTGTAGAACGTTTATTGATGGTATCTCAGAGAGTAAGGAGGGCTCCCTAGGCCCCTCCTGTTGTTATGGGGGTCCGGGAAAGAAATTGTGAGGGAGATGCTCAGTGTTGGGGACAGGGACTCCTCAGCAACCGAGGGCCTCTCTCTTGCTCTCAGTGTCCTTGCTGGGGTGGGTGGTCCAGGGTTTCTTACTCCTTGGAGGCCATGTAGGCCATGAGGTCCACGACCCTGTTGCTGTAGCCGTATTCATTGTCATACCAGGAAATGAGCTTTACAAAGTTGTCATTGAGAGCAATACCAGCCCCAGCATCAAAGGTGGAGGAGTGGGAGTTGCTGTTGAAGTCACAGGAGACAACCTGGTCCTCAGTGTAGCCCAGGATGCCCTTCAGTGGGCCCTCAGATGCCTGCTTCACCACCTTCTTGATGTCATCATACTTGGCAGGTTTCTCCAGGCGGCATGTCAGATCCACAACGGATACATTGGGGGTAGGAACACGGAAGGCCATGCCAGTGAGCTTCCCATTCAGCTCTGGGATGACCTTGCCCACAGCCTTGGCAGCACCAGTGGATGCAGGGATGATGTTCTGGGCAGCCCCACGGCCATCACGCCACAGCTTTCCAGAGGGGCCATCCACAGTCTTCTGAGTGGCAGTGATGGCATGGACTGTGGTCATGAGCCCTTCCACGATGCCAAAGTTGTCATGGATGACCTTGGCCAGGGGGGCTAAGCAGTTGGTGGTGCAGGACGCATTGCTGACAATCTTGAGCGAGTTGTCGTACTTCTCGTGGTTCACACCCATCACAAACATGGGGGCATCAGCAGAAGGGGCAGAGATGATGACCCTTTTGGCCCCACCCTTCAAGTGGGCCCCGGCCTTCTCCATGGTGGTGAAGACGCCAGTGGACTCCACGACATACTCAGCACCAGCATCTGCCCATTTGATGTTAGTGGGATCTCGCTCCTGGAAGATGGTGATGGCCTTCCCGTTGATGACAAGCTTCCCGTTCTCAGCCTTGACTGTGCCGTTGAACTTGCCATGGGTGGAGTCATACTGGAACATGTAGACCATGTAGTTGAGGTCAATGAAGGGGTCGTTGATGGCAACAATCTCCACTTTGCCACCAGATGGAGAGCAGAAGGCAGCCCTGGTAACCAGGCGCCCAATACGGCCAAATCCGTTCACACCGACCTTCACCATTTTGTCTACGGGATGAGGCTGGCACTGCACAAGAAGATGCGGCGATCTCTGGAACAGGGAGGAGCAGAAAGCCATGAACATATTTTCTTATGGGAGTAAAATAATAGTATCAACCTTCAGATACTATGCTCAGAATTTAATGAGTAATTACATATTACATATATAAAGGATCTAGCGCAATGTCTGGTACCTACCAAAAAATTCAACAAATATTACATCTTTTCTCCACCTAAATGTGTGTGTGTGTGTGTGTGTGTGTGTGTACATGCCAGATCTATTTTCAAAGAGCATGTTACTATCTTCATTAGGTAATCTAACTCAAACTGAAATTGAAAATGTTAAAATTATTGGTTTGTTTGCTGAAGTCTCACTCATAGCAAACTTTTTTTGTTACCAGCCCCCTGTTGTTTGTGATTTCGTAGGTATTCTTTTTATATTTATCATCAATTTAGTGAAAAATCAATGATATCCTTAGTGTGATAAAGCACCATAGTTATTATTGCATTTCTCTGTTTTAAAACATTGACTTTTTCCCAATGTAAATTTCACTATTATTTCTGAGGAAATGCATAAAACATTTTTTTCTCTGTTCTAACTATCCCTAGGCCTAGGCCTGGAAGTTTCTAGCCTCATACAATCTAATATTCCAGGCTGACTGATTCAATCCAGCTTCTCTCAGCTTTTGACCAAATTGCTCTGCTTGGCCTCATAGTAACTTTGGCAATATGGTGTGATCTTCTGGCTCATTCTCATTCTCTGACTTGTTCTGTTTTCACCTGTGTCTAGCTTATTCTGTCCACCACCTGTCTCTGTCAAACTGTTCTGATAAAACTGCCACTCACAACTTTCTCTCCCTGCATTGCTCTTAACTAGCCTTCCTGTCTGTTGGTGGGCATATCCTATCTCTGACTCACTGTCAAATCTTTCTCTGATTGACCACTTCACCCCTCAATTAGATGTCACTTCCAAACATAGCTTGCTTCCTTCTACAAACTAACTTACTTTCATTTTTAGGCATTAAAGGGCGTCTCTGTATTTCATTCAGATCATCCTGTAATCCAGGGCAAGTCTACATTTCAGCCCTATACCATAGGCCTACAAGGTCTATGTGGATGTGATCCCTTGCCAGAGTAATCATGTTGCTGGATTAAAATTCCTCTACATTCGTCTGAATAAGTTTTGGTTTGAGGTTTTTGTGTTCCTTTCCATTAATATAAAAACTACACCTTGTCCACATACATACTCTTCTTGCCTTCTGAGGTCACAATACTGGGAGATAAGAATATTGGCCCAGACAACAGAAAATCATTTATTGAGATGGTCCTTGTCATGGATAGTATCTTGGTTGATTTGTAGTAATTGTATTGATATTTCCTTTCTGTAGATTTCATTTATTCGCTACCTGGGCCATTGTTGATTTTGTGACCTAGGATGCTGTGGTCACCACAACTTTAATACTTTGATAAAGCAGCTCTTGTTAGTTTCATTTAAAGAAAAAAATTGAAACAAAATCTCTCCTGGACTTGAATTCACTGTAGCTGAACCGGCCTTGAATTCCTGATCTGGATTCTTATATACGAAAGGTATTTCACCTTGGGTAGGGCAGAGGTTATGGTTTGCTGTTACTATGTAAGCAAAATGTATGCCTGATCTAGGATGGAACATGAAAGCAAGCAGATGATTAGAGTTCACTATAGTATAGCTGTAAGCCTTGCTGACATAGTACTTGAATTATATCAGTGTTGGCCTGGCAAGTCAATTAAAGCGCTTGGTTTCTCGAAGCACATCTGAGTCAAATTGTGGAAATAAATTTTCTCCATAGAATTACAGAGGTTAGTGTTCAGGGGTGGGTAGATTAACGCACGTGTATGAAATGTAGTTGCTTTTCTAAAACCACTATCTAGGATTCCTTAATGCTGTATGCTAACTGAGAAAAAGAGGGAAATCTGTCTTACTATAATGCACTCTTAACTCCTTGTTGCTCTCTTTTCTTTACCTTTGTCTTCCAGGACTTCTCCTTTCCTGTATATGTAATCCTTGTTAGATCATTTGTCCTTACTATAAATTCCTTTTAGGTTACTGTATCTTTTCCTTTGGTTTCCTCCTGATTTCTTTTTAGCCTCAAAATATTCTATGAAAAAAAGATTACTACTAGTTTTAGACTTTTTTCAGTCAAAATATTGCTTTTTGCTGGATAATCAGGAAAAAGAACATTATACTTAGTGTAAATGTTTTGAACATGTTAAGACAGCACAGGGCTCCAGGAAGTAGACTGAGGTGGAGTATAGATGTACACCCTGAAGAAGTTTCATCAGTGGGTAGGATCAAGAATCAAATGTCTTTTCTAATTAGAGCAATTTTGAGTTGTTTCTTACAAGGGCTGACTAAATCTTCCAGCTTTTTTCTTGAGAGATTTTTGAGGGGTTGGGTGTAGGTTCTCCCACACAAGAAAGCAAATATCCATGCAGGAAGATCCAGTAGTCTTTAGTCCTACTCACTATATGGTTTCCAGTTGTTTAATCATTTTTATACTACAGCATACCCATTTATCTAAAATGGAGAGCCGCTTTTTTCTTTATCTTAATGGATAGACAGGGGTGATTGTCAGGTTCAATCTGTGCTTCCTTTCTGCCTTAGTTTGTGAATTGAAAATTCCAAGAAATGAATTTCTTAGCAGTCTAGCAGGTTCAGGCAAGTTAAAAAAAATAAGTACAAGGGTAATAAACCATCGTTTAAGAATTTGTCTGATTTTAATTATAGAAGGTAGTAGTTAGCGATGGTGGAAGACTATGAAAAGGGAAGTTTTTTGATTCAGCTTTGCTAATATTTCACTGTGTATCCCAGATAAGTCTCTTTCTTATTCTCTCAGTTTTTCCATCTGTAAAGGAAAGTGGTTGGACTAGAACGAAGGATTTGTATAACTCTTTGAGAATATGATATACCCTCTGCTCCTCCAAAATGCATATATAAAATGATAAAATGGATCTCAATGTCAGCAGTTCCACAGATCCTGAATCTTAGGGTGATTTCTGGTGGTTCTTCAAACTCAGCTACTCTCTGATCTTTCTATGTATGTGCATGAGTATTTACAGAAGATGTTTAGAATGTTCATTTTTTTATTTTGAAGTTTTGTTTTTAGATATTTCTATATGACAACCACACTCTTATCATTCAGTAGAAGATTTTTAAAAGATTTTTTTTCAATGATAACTAGAAGCAATTATAAATGTGTGTGTGTGTGTGTGTGTGTGTGTGTGTGTGTGTGTGTGTGTGTAGAAACATATTTCTGGCTTGATATGTTTCAAGCGGGGACTATGGAGATGGCTAAATGGTTAAGAGCATCAGATGCTCTTACCAGAGGACTTGGGGTAGATTCCCAGCATCCAAATCAGGAGGCTTACATCTGCCTATAAATCCAGTTAAAGGATATCTGGCAGCCTCTTATGGGTTTAATGTGCCATGGAATGATATACATATGTATATGTATATGATGTATATGTATATGTGTGTATGAATATATAAATATATTCACATTGATTTCCACATATAGAAAAGTATATATTTGTCATATACAAGTACCACATGGGCAAAGTGCTTTAATCACAGGACCATTTTCCATCCTTGTTCCTTTTCCCCTTAGTCACCACCTTAGTCTCTAGTAATCACTATTCAACTTTTAGGCCACCTTTTTTTGGTAAGCTTCCACATATGAGAAAGAAGATCCCATGCTTGTTTGTGTTTGGCTTCTTTTATTTAACATGCTATCTTTCAGTTCATTCCATTCCACTAAAAGTAGTAGGATTTCATTTCCTCTTATGGCTAATACTCTATATACCAGATTTTTCTTTATGCATTTATCTATTGATGAGCATATAAGGTAATTGTATAGCTTTGTCTAAATCATTTTTTCAACATGATTTCCCCTTCCATATCTCCTCCTAGACCCATCACAATTTCCTCACCCACCAGTTTCTATGCCTTTTTTCTTTTTCTATTTAGAAGACAAATGGGAGAAAACCCAACCAAACCAGAGTTTTAAAAATGAAGTAAAATCACAAGAAACAGATACACACATATAAAAGCAAACCCATAAAACCCACAAAAATTGAAAATCATTATATTTGAGCAAACTATCAGTAGGTTAAAAATCTGCCTAAATACTAAAGCAATAGAGAGACAAAAAATTACAAAAATACCATTTAGTTCTTAGTGTTGTCCATCTACTACTGGGTATGGGGCCTGTGGTTTATATATCCATGATACTCCATTGGAAAAAACTAGTTTTTTCTTTGCAAGAAGTTGTCAATTGAAGTTAACTTCTCGGTTAGGAATTGGAGCTTGTGTCCACTTCCTGTTCAGTGCTGGTATCTCTTCTGGCTTGAACCTGTAGGCCCTATGCACTGTACCACAGTTTCTTTCTTTTTTTTAGATTAATTTTTTATTAGATATTTTATTTACATTTCAAATGTGATCCCCTTTCCTCATTCCCCCCCTCATCCAGAAACCCCCTATCCCATACCCCCTCTTCCTGCTTTGATGAGGATGTGCCTCCACCCACTCATCCACTCTCTCCTCCCCACTCTTGAATTCCCCCACACTGAGGCATCCAGCCTTCATGGGACCAAGGACTTCCTCTTCCAACTATGCCCCACAAGGCCATCCTCTCCTACATATACAGCTGGAGCCATGGGTCCCTCCCTTTGTGCTCCCAGGCTGGTGGTTTAGATCCTGGGAGATCTTAGTTAGTTGGTATTGTTGCTCTCCCCATTGGTCCCTGCAAAACCCTTCAGCTCCTTCAGTCTTCTCTCTAACTTCTCCATTGGGAACCCCATGATCAGTTCTATGGTTAACTGCCAGCATCCACTGGTGCCACAGTTTCTATGAGGTCATTTGTACACTCGTCTTGTTTTATTTGGAAGACATTTTTTTCTTTGGTGTCATCTATCCCCATTAGCTCTTACAATCTGTCTGCCTTCCTCAGGGTTTTTCCCTGAGGAGAGGGATTTGATGGAGACATCCCATTTAGAATTCTGTATTCCATGGCCATCTGTACATTGTCCAGGTTTAGTCTCTGTATCCCAATCTACTACAAGACACCACTTCTCTGATGATGGCTGAGTCAGAAACTGATCTATGGATATAGTAGTCATTTTATTGTTACGTTCCTTAGCACAACAATTCTCAACCTGTGGGTTTTGAAATCTTTGAGGTTGAACAACCCTTTCACAGGGGTCACCTAAGACCATCAAAAATGAGAGATATTTACATTATGGTTCATAACAGTAACAATATTACAGCTATGAAGTAGCAATGAAAATAATTTTATTAAAGGTTCATATCACAGCATTAGGAAGGTTGAGAACCACTGCTTTAGTAGAACAATAGTATTTGATTTTCCTCTTGACCCATACCCTATCTAGTCTCAGTTCTTGGCCACCTGAATAGTATTAGGCATGAATTTTATCTCATAAGTGGACCTCAAATCCATCCAGATAGTGATTGGTTACTCCCACAATGTTTGTGTCACTATTGCATTGGTTAAATGTTTTTCTATCTCCTCTAGTAGCATGAAAAGTACTTTCCAGTACCATGACCACTAGTCAGCAGGGGTGAAGGCTCCAGTTAGGCACTAACTTATCCATCTTTGGTGAGTTATTTAAGTGTTGTCGTTAGCAATATGGCCTGACCATCAGATTTTGGGATGCAATCAATAATGTTGGCAATAAACTGAATTGTTAGAGGGTTTTCATGGTGCCTCTTTAGCCAACAACTCAGTTTTGATGTAACCCATTCCTGGCACTTGACATTTCTTTTAGCAGAAAATGATGTCTAGTTGGGGCATTGTCTCTCCTAGTCATTTGGTGAGTTCATTTAGATTTCTTTAATGTTTGAATGTATTTTAAGAAGCTTCTAGAGTAGAAAGTGTACACATGACCCTTCAAATGGCCCTTAGTGTTAGTTGTCTCTCCTTGTATTCCCTCCCTAATCTCTCTTTTCTTGTCCTTCTTGGCTTAGTCATCCTGTTTCAGTCCCCTGTCTGTCTATAACTATATATTCTATTTACCCTAACTTTGGAGATCTCCCCTCCCCCGGTTCCTTATTCCATACCAGACCTTTGTGATTATATAAATTGCAGCATGTAAAACAAAGGCTTAAAAAAAGTGAACCTCAACATATAAGTGAGTACATATTACATTTATCTTTGGGGATCTGGTTTACTTCACTCAGGATGATTTTTCTCTCTATCCATCTACCTTAAAATTCCACAATTTCATATTTAAATAGAAACAAATGTGGATGTGCAAATATCTCTGTGGCTTTACTACTGTTTCCTTTCTTCAGTTACATTCATGATACTCGAAGTTCCTTCACTTGTCCTCCTATATCAAAACTAATTTCCTCTCTGTCTGTTGTCCTTACTTGTTATCAAATAAAAGGCATGACAGCAGGCAGGCTCGGTGACAGAAGCAGGAAGTGAGAGATCATATCACAAACCACAAGCTGAAAGCAGAAAGAGCAAATTGGAAGTGAAGCAAGGCTTTCAACTCTCAAATTCCATACTTTCTCCAGTAAGGCTGCACCACCTAAACTTCCCCCAAACAGTGCCAGCAACAGTGGACCAAGTATTCAAATGCCTGTGCCTATATAGGTAGGAAAGGTTCAAGAAAGATTGTAAAGTTGGATGGATAACATATACATAGGCTGACTTCTGGGCTCATCTGTTTGAATATTAGACTTAACTGTTTTCTGGTTCAGATTCCAAAAAGAAACAGAGCCCACAATACTGGTTTAATCCTCCCTGGAATTTTCTTTCTAATGTTTTCCATACTAATTCAAATACTGCTTTATATTTCTGTTGCCAGAGATTGACTTTCATATTGTGCTCATCGCAATTGTATTTACTTATAGTTTGTCATGCACTGATACATAATAATTTATTGTAAAATAATAGGAAGTTTAAAAGGCATCCTGTACATACCTACAATTGGAATCAAAGAAATTTAATTTGCTATCATTTAGAAAATGAACCTGATTGATAATTCAACCAGTTCACCAAAGTATATTGATACTCCTTTGGGGGGGTTAATTGATTTTATAATTTCTCTAAATAAACGCTTCCTTCTGTAGAAAAATGAAGACCATATTTTCACTTAGATAAGATTTATCAACAAGTATGTTTTTGTATAGAACAATATAGTAAATTAATATGACCTTAAAATGTTTCATTAAGGAACAATTCTTCTAGGGTAGGTATATGGCTTATTGATAAAACATGTACATTGCTCTAGGTTCAATTTGAACCCAAAGAAAATAGTAGTGAAGCCACAGAGATATCTACACATCCAAAATAATAAATAATGGAATAAAAAAATTAGTGAACCTGAGCCTGACGGTGCAGGCTTATTTTCTCAGCATTCAGAAGTAGCATTAGAAGGAGCACACGTTCAAGGCTTAATTAGCTACATAGTGAGACTGAGATCAGCTTGTTACACATAATACTCTTGTCTAAAGAAATCCAAAAAGAAAACAAACAAAAAGGAAGCAAGTAAATAAACATTCGTGAACACTATGATATAACGTTTACATTGAAGGGATGCAGATAACTCTATCAAATTGTTAAATAAAAATCATCATGATCCACAGACAAAAAAAAAAAGGCTTTACTTTGGCGACTGAAGATGTCCATTCAGATACTGGAGGGGAAACAATAGCCTCAGGGTGTACAACCAGAATCAAAGCTTAATGCAGAACTATGAAAATTTTAATAATTAAATAAGTCACTGCTTCTTTAAATAATCCTCCCAAGTTGATCATCTGTTGGTCAGATGAATGCATGAGGGGTTTTCAAACTATACTAGGTTTTTGTTTTGTTTTGTTTTGTTTTGTTTTGTTTTGTTTTGTTTTGTGTGTGTATGTGTGTTTTAACAAGAAACTGAACCTCAGGGTAGGAGAAAGGATGTGTTCCCTTCTAAGTGACAATCAGCCTTTCCTTTCCTGTCTGAGTAGATCTGCTGAAAAATGGTTACCAATAAGGCCCAACAAGTGCCTCACATTTTGGAGTACTCTCTTAAAGGGATAATTTCTTCCTTTAAAGTCCTGAGAAGGAATATGCACATGGCTTTATTCACCAACAGCAGTGCAACCAAATGTTCCACATTTATCTAAATATTTACATTTATCAATTTTGCCAAGTCCCAAATGCTCTCATGAGAGTGTAGTGCCGCTTTATCAGTCCTTCAACTCAAAGAACTCCCTTAGCATTTTCTACAAATCAGGTCTAGTGGTAACAAATCCCTCCATTTTTATCTCCTGGAAACTCATTTTCTGACTTTAACTTTTTCACCTCCTATTATATTCTTGATTGGAAAGGTTTTCTCCCCATTTTCAGTAGTTTGAATGTATCATTCCAATAGAATGACCTGTTTCTGGTATGCTAGAGATTGTCTTGAATCATTATATGAAAATTTCCTTCTCATATAACTTAGTTTTCACTTACTGCTTTCACCATTTCCTTTTGTCATTAACTTCTAATAACTTAACTACTATGTATTTCTTTTAATTTTAATTTATTATGGATTTCTTTTAATTCACAGTGTGTGTTTTCACTTTCTAAACCTAGACATCTACTTATTTTCTTGTATTTGCAGAATTTTCAGGATCTCATTATGTAGTCTACTAGCTTGGCTCTATGTAGACCAGGTTTGCCTGATACTCAGGAATCTGCCTCTTTTGTACTGGGATTAAAGGTATGAGTCACCATGCCTGGCCAATTTTTTGGTTTGTTTTTTGTTTTTTGTTTGCTTGCTTTGTTTTGTTTGTTTGTTTTTGTTTTTGAGACAAGGTTTCTTTGTATAGCCCCAGCTGTCCTGGAACTTACTCTGTAGACCAGACTTGAAACTCACAGAGATCCTCCTGAGTGCTGGGATTAAAGATGTGTGCCACTACTAGCAGGCTGCCTGGCCAATTGTTAAAATAAATTTTTTTATTGTTTCTTTCCCTAAGATTTCTACACTGAATATACTGGTCTGTGTGATTGATGTCCCATAGTTCACTTAAGCTGTCATCCCTGGTTTTTTTGTTGTTGTTGTTTCATTTTGTTTTGTTTTATCAATTTTTGTGTCTCTGAGTGGAAAATTCAAATAATCTGTTTTTGAATTTGCTGATTCTTATAGTTCTTCTAGACTCCTGTGTTCAATGTTGAGTTCATTTATTCTTTTGTCTTCTAGAATTCTGAAGTTCTTTTCATTTTTTTGAACTTTACTTTTATTGCTTATTCATTTTTCTGATCTTAGTGGGCTTTCATATGATTATTTTTTAAACTTTCAAGGAATCAGTATTTCTTTTCCTTTGGTTTATGCTTCTCTTTTTCCTCAATGTCCTTGACTGTGTTTGTATCTTGACATTAGCAAAAATTAGGTCCTGTGGGTTGACTTTTCAGCAGTTAACCTGATCAGAGGTTTTGAACTGGTATTGATGTATCCCAGGTATCTAGATCATGTCCAGTTCCATTAAAACTTCTTCATAAATTCTACAGATGACATTTCTTTCAGATGATTCTAGAGAAGTTAGAGTATTGGATGCCTGGCTGAACCCATTCCTGTCTTGGGGAGAATCAGAGAGTGAGAAATTTCAACCCCTTCTTTCTTCAGCTCAGAAAAGAGGTGTGTTGAATACATGCCTGCCAGTTAAAGTTGTCATTTCATTCTCTATGGTCCTTACTAAGATGTAAGGCTCTGTAAGCTCTAAGACATGGAAGAAGCCAACCTGGAGAACCTGGAGAAGTTGAGATAGTAGATGTGTAATTCACTTCTTTTATAGAATTGGGATTACAGCCCTGGCAGAGACTGAGAGTTGAGGTTCCTTCCTATCTAGAGCACCTTCTTGCAATAAGCATTATGAGTGGATGTTTCTGCTTTTTCCATTAGTTTTAATTTGGAAAGTGACACTTCTCATAGGAACATGAGCCTATCATTTAGTGTCTGGATTTCTCACAAAGGGATTTGTCCTCCCATTGCCATTGAATTGGTGTGGCCATACAGGGACGGAGAAGCCACACCTTAGTAATCTACCATTTTACTGTTATAGTCCTTCCACTTTTGTCTTAAAGCTACATGAAATCTACAATTTTCTCAAAAGTTTAACTTGATTATTTTTATTTTTTTCTTATGACGGAAAATTAGTGATTATGTTTTTATTCATAAGAATACATTACGTTTTTATACATAAGAATACATTAAATTCATTCAATGTCAGCTTAAAATGGGGAAATCAATGTATTCAATCAAGTCAATTATTCTTGATGACCCATCAGGACAAGCAAAAATTTATATTCTCAGGCTCCTCCTGGATGACCAGCAGATCTTGATGCCCCTCAGCACTTCTCTGTAGCCTTCCAAACATGCACTCTTGCTGGACCAGAGGCTAGACCAAATGAAGGCCTTGACTCCTTCTCAGAAGACCCTTCTGCTGCTGCTTGGTATACTTGTCATATATCTTCATGCTGGCCTCCACACATAGCCTCTTTGTTTCCTTAGAACACTCTTCTAGTGCAATCTGCTCCCTTAGCAGCTGCCTGTTCTCATTCCACAGAATTTTTACTTGGTTCTTCATATGAAGAGACTCTGTCAGGAGGTGAAAGTTCCTGATGCAGTAAAGTTGATTTTCTTGAGTCAGCTCCTTGCACTTGTACAAGGCCTCACTGATCTCCTGAGGAATTTTCTTGAGATTGGTCATCACCTGGTCATGTTCCATCTCGAGCATCATGTCCTCGAAGTTGATCCTGTCATTCAAATCCTTGTTTGTATAATGTGCCAGGATTCCCTGGAGTTCGTGTCTCTCCTTGTTCATCATCTCAAGATCCCTTTTGAGCTTCTCCAACCTCTTCATTCTCTGCTCCTGCTCACTGATGGTGTAGGCTTTGGATGATTCTTTCCCAACAGACCTGCGTCTTCCCCAGGGCCATCTCCTTCTTCCAGCTTTACAAAGTTTCTTCTGCGTAGATCTGGTCTCTGCTTGTATTCTATTGTCCCTCTGAAATACGCTGAGCAGCATGGACAACATGACTGCTTGTGAACCCAGCAGGCTATGAAAGAATACTCCACAGGCAGTTGGTATCACCACAACACTGGTGACATCACAGAAGATTCTAGGCTTCTCCGAGTAACTGTCATCTTCCAGGTTCCCCTGAGGCTTCATTTTCCAAAGTTCTTCTGAGTTTGTAATATCATTACTGATCTCCATGAATGCTATAAAATAGTCTGGCTTTGGCCACGGCTCCATGGAGAGGGTCTTGGCGGGCGACAGCGGGGGGGGGGGTACTCTTGGAGCTGGCTTTGCCCACATCCTCCACCACCTGTAGGGAACAATGTAGGCCCGTGCGTGGGCGGGCTTGGGCATGAGTCTCTGTTGCATTGTGGGTTTGAGCATTTAGCAGACTCGGTGGCCTGGCTAGCTTGCTTGAAGATGTGGGTCCTCATGTCTCCTAACTTGATTTTTGAAAGAGCTTTATTTTTATCGAAGTCCAAGTGTCTTCCTCTGCAGGGGTCTTTTTACTGGAGTATTTATCCCTCAATTATTAGTAAGTCCAGTCTTCAATATCATTAAAGTTATATTACTTTTGACTATAGTAGTGTTTTCTTGGCATACAAAGTATTGGTGATTAATTCCTCCAGCTAAACTACTTTACTAACCCACTTTTTTCTTTTTTTCCTTCCTTCCTTCCTTCCTTCCTTCCTTCCTTCCTTCCTTCCTTTCTTTCTTTCTTTCTTTCTTTCTTTCTTTCTTTCCTTCTTTCTTTCTTTTTTGTCTAAGATGCAAGTCTGAGATATATAACATTTTCCCTCCATGGGGCAGCAAGACCAAAGAGAGAGCATATCAGGAAGCTTTTGATAAATTAAAAAAAATCAAAGCAGTGCTTGAGACAGATGTGAATGAACTAGAAAAGATGAAGAGAAAAGTCCTCAAAGGAGATTCTCAGCCATGATCTTGATCAGATAGCTTAGATGTCTTGGGAATTCCACTACTGCTGGGTACTCCTGTTGCCCTTGCCTGTACAGGTTAGGGACCTCAGGACCCCTAGCCATGGAGAACTCTTCCATTGTTCTGCTGTGCTCACACCAACGGGACAGATTAGAGTCCTCAGGTCTTATGTATCAGGACACCTTCACGCAACTGCATACTCCTTGCAACCAACCTGACCAAGTAGGTCAGGCTAGAAGTCTCAGTGATTATGTACTGTGAAATGTCTGGCCTTATGTCCAGCTCACCCAGACAGATGAGAAGTATTGCAACCTTTTGTCTCCAACAAACACTGCTTGTTCTATTTGCTCCAATGGACCATTTGCCTCCCATGAACCACTCTGCTTTTTCACAAGTCCCCACCATACATTTCCATCTCTCCATACCCAATATGTGCAGAATGGTTAGAAGCCTTGGGATTTTTTTCTATGCATACTTCACTGTTCTGTATGCTTACCCAGGCTTGACAGGTTAGGGATCTTCAGACCTCTTTCTGTGCACTCCTGTTGTCCAGTTCCCAACTTGGCCAGTAGAAAAGATAATTTGCTATGTATAGATAATAGAATCGGAATCCTTGGAGGCCATTTTCTGTCTTTGGTTCTTTCGTTTTAAATGTCATTATTTTTCTGGAAATAGAAACTAGAAACCTGTGATGAGTCACTAGAAGAGATGTCAGTTAAGGAATGCATTGCCCTAGCACTTTGGAAGTCCGTTAATCCCCTTCATTAAGTGTCAGTGGAGGTCTAAATGACACCCTGTCCAGAGGAGCCCTTTGATCAGATAGATCAAGCAAAAATCCAGTCTACAGACCTCCATCATGACTGCTGTAGGATCATAAATAATCCTTTTTATGACCATAAATGAACCCTCTGGGAGTGTGGTTATCTCCAAAGCCATGGGAATCTCTGGGAACACAGACACATCTAAGGCTTTGGGAATCTCTAAAGGCTTAGTATGCCTGGGAACATGGATATTTCTGAGGCAGAGGCTTCCTGGAAGCATGGATTTACTGGTGGGCATGGACATTATGGGTGATATGAGTGTCTCTGAAAACAGATAAAGATATCTACAGAGACCATAGTTATCCTTGTCACAAATAGGGTTATGTTGCTCTTTCAGTTGGTTTAAATTGGTAAGACTAGGGCAGCACTCTCCTCTAGAAGGAGATTTAGGGGCCTTACTGATTTAGTGGCCAGTGTAAACTGTCCAGAATGTAATTAAGAAAATAACATGTTATTAATTTTTAAGATGGGCTTTAAGTTTAGAAACATTGCCTTTTGGTTGAAATGCCTGCTTCCACTGCTTCCTTAATGATTATGATTACCCTTTCCTGCTTCTCTACCCTCATTGCTCTAGCCTGAGGTTAAAGTAAAAATATCACAGGGGAAAATTACAACCTTGTTGCAAAGGTAGAGAGGTGTTATGCAGAAGGTATCCATGAATTGCGGGATATTTTAAGAGAAAATTTACTTTCAGATGTATTTGAATCATAGCCATTTTAGCATGAGGGCATGAGATGCTTAAAGATTTGTAACACAAAAATATTTTATTTACACCAGTCACGTTCCCCAGCCTATATTCCAGCTCTGTCTTATTATAATACTCTTTTAGCTGAGTTTCTTTTTTGTAAATAGCCCACAGAAAAATGTTCAATCCACTTTAGTCTAAAATTATCAATTTCAAATCAGTGGGATCTGTATTAGTATTGATTAATAGCATTCTTTTTAGCTTAAAATGTTTTATTATATTTTTCTTATTCTTTTCTGTGCATATGTCAAGGGGTGTGAGTGTGCATGTCACAGTGTATATACAGATGTCAGAGGACAAATTGCAGGAGTCTCTTAGGTCATCAGGCTTGGTAGCAAATATTTTTACTCTCTGGGCCATCTTGTTTGTTAGCCACAAATTTAATTTTTTATAGTAAGTTTTGTATCTCTATTCACTCCATGATACTACAGGTAAAATAATCAGGACAAAAATATACTTCTTGTCTTTCTTGACCAATCAATATTCTTGGTGTTCTTTACATCGTTCTACAAGCAATGAGAACCTTAGTGCTCTGTCCCTTGTTGAAACATAATTTGTATGTTTATCTAATTGTTTTGCCTTTTTAGGACCTCTTATTTTACTCATCTAGGTATCACATAAAGTTTGTTGATTTTTATACTGTTGACCTAATTTTTAAAATCTAATAGGTTTTACAGGAATGGTCAGTACATACTTATAATCCCAACACTTTGTAGGTAGTGGGGGAAAAATAAGGATTTTAATAGCCAGCTTAGGCTACATAGAGAGTTCAAGTCCAGATGGGCCTTTATGAGAAAACATACACACACACACACACACACACACACACACACACACACTTTCTGTGAATGGTAGCTAAATGTTCTATTACTATTTCATCCCTGTCCCAATGACCGTTTTCCAATTTACTATTTCTCTTCCACCTTTCTATGTAGTATTCTTTCTCTTCCACTCCACCTCACCCTCCCCTTGCTATGTACACCCAGCACAAACTTAAGATCATCTTTCCTCATCCTCTCCAGTGCTGAGATTACATATATGTGCTATGACCCTAAGGAATCTTCTCTGATCTTCCACAATTTGTTCTTTGTATAACTACCTTAGTTTCAGGTTTCTGTGGCTATGATGCAACACCTGACCAAAGCAATTCTTATAAGGGACAACATTTAATTACAGGTTCAGAGATTCAGTCCATTATCACCATAGCAGGAAGTATGGCAGTGTCCAGGCAGGCACAGTGCTGGAGAAGGAGCCAAGAGTTCTACTTTTTGATCTTGAAGAGAGTCAGGAGAAGACTGTCTTCAAACGAACTAGGATGAAGGTCTCAAAGCCCACTCTCACAGTGACACACTTCCTCCAACAAGGCCACATCTACTCCAACAAGGCCACACCTCCTAATAGTGCCACTCCCTGGGCCAAGCACATGCATGCCACCACAATAACTAAAACAAAACAAAAACATGTGTTGCTATTTGTCTAGTTAACTTCTGTTTTTTTTTTTTAAGAAGTATTTCTGGTCATAATTCTGATACATAGCTGTGGAATTTAGGATGTTGTAAAATAAAAATAATTTGTAAAAAACAATTAGTAAGACCCCATACCAATTTGCACAAACATTTGCAAAACACTCCTGCACATAAGGCTCAGAGAACATTTTGGAAAACTGGGGCAGAATGATTCAATGAGCCAGAAGGTCAGAGAGTTTGCAATGAGATTGTCTTTCCTAAGAACGACATAAGCTATACCTATAAAGTCTCATTATTATGACAGCTTAAACATGAGCTGAACAAGGACAACACTAGACATGCCAAAGTGGGTGGAAGAAAGACCAGGAGGCCTCAACCTTACCCAAAGAACTATAGACAAGGAGCAGGAGAAATAGTCTTCCCCAGAGAAGAGCACACCAATTGGTTCTTCAGTACCAAATGGTCAGTCTTTAAAACATATATACAAGTAACATTATACATAATGAGCATCTTATGTTTCAGAATATATGTGCATATACATATAGGTATATTATAACAATTAATGAAAAAAAGAGGCCATGAATTTGAAAGAGAGAAGGCATGGAAAGGATAAGGGGAAAAGGGAAATGTAATTATATTAATCTCAAAAAATTGAAGTAATAAAAATGAAATATTTCTAAAGAAAAAAATAATAATTGCAATTTGTAGCAGTAATTAGACTTAGAAGAAATACACTTCATGCAGTTGTCTACTTGTCAAGTTGATGTCAGCAGCTGCAGGGAGACAGGCTGACTGGCTGTTCTCTCTCTCTCTCTCTCTCTCTGCATAGCGTATTTATATATTGTAAGAAAATAAAGAACATTTGAAAAACTAGAAGGATAATGAGCTCATTTATAAATTAAGTTAATTGTAAGGCTATTTCATAAATCAATAATATCCCTTAATATAAAATATAAAAAATGGACATGAATTTCAGTCTGTCCCAAGTGAATCTTACAACAACTCAGAGTGTCCTAGAAAAATAAAATTTTCTAAGATAAAGAGTCAAGACACTGCTTATTTACAGAAGAAAATAGCTTAGACTTTCAAAGCACAATTCCATAGGATGCCAAATTAAAGTACTCTTATTAATAAACTAAAAATAAAGCAAGTCATTATTATTGCTTGGTTGATAGAATGGTGGATTTATCACAGTAAAAAAAATCTTAAATAATAAATAGGTAAAAGCTAACATTCTGACTTTTTTGGAAAAAAAATAAATCCAGCTATATACTGTAATTTAGACATTAATCTAGTACATATGAGGCTGAAACAGAATGATTATGAGTTTGAACCCAACCTGATCTATAGTAAGGCACTATTTCATAAAGAACAAAATTCAGAAACAGGGTTTGCTTTAATGTAAGAAAACCTGAAACTCCCATAACATAGAGAAAGAATGTAAAGCTTATGGTACACATAGTAGGTATGTGTAGTTTTGGAAAGTTACCTTGGAAATTTTGTGCACTTATTACCAAGTAAATTGTTGTCATCTGCCAACATGCAATCTTTTGTCTGAAACACACCTCCCGCTGCACAGAGAGTGAGACCTTACCCAATAGCCCAGATGGGCCTTGAACTTGTGGTGCTCCTCCCTCAACTCTTGCATCTGCTGAAAATACAGGTGTAAAACACCATACCTGACCTGAATGTAAATAGTTTCTTTTTCTTCCTTCTCTCCGTTTCCTTCCTTCTGTGTTGTTTTGATGTGTGTGTGTGTGTGTGTGTGTGTGTGTGTTTGCTTTTGCTTTTGCTTTTGTTTTTTGAAAACATAGGGTCTCTAGTGCAGGCTAACTGTTAACCTCCCTGTATAGTGAGAATGACCTTTACCTTCTACTCCTACTCCATCTCTCTTCTGTATGCTGGATCATAGGCATGTGGCACTGTTCTTGGTTTATATGTTACTAGAAATAGATCATATGCATAGTAGTAAAGCACTATATCAATTTAGCTACACCTCACCTGTTGATTTAATTATTTAAAATGGGCCTAGCTCAGTCGCCATGCTCTGTGGCTAGAGGCCACATGCACGCCACAGCTAGAAATTGCCAGCCAGAAACACCAGCCCTGCCACCCACGAGGCACCAGTGTGGGAGATGGCTCTGCCAATCTTTCACGCTGTCTCTGCAAGGCTGGACATTTCCCAGACCATCCCGCCATCCATGCAGGGCCCAGTAAGAAAATGAGACTCTAACGCTTAAAGATTAATCAAGGGCTTTATGTATTTAGTAATGCTCAATAACAATATGCCCGTACAAAGAGAGTTGTTTCCCAGTTAGCTAACCTAAATAAAAGTTGTTACCTGCGACTGCTCTCCATACCTGCGTGGCTCTCCATTGCTTCTACATCTCTGTTCTTGTCTCTCTCCCTCCCCAGCTCCTCCTCTTCCTTCTCCTCCTATTCTCCTTATTCCTCCCACCTTAGCTCCTCCTACACTCACCCCTGTGTCTAAGCAATTTTTCTTTTAAAAGTGTATATTCATTGTTATGTTTTATTTTATTTTATTTTATTAATTTTCCCCCATCCCTTCTCACTAGGCATACCCTCTCGCTCCTACCCAAAGGTTTACTTATTTATTGTATGTAAATACACTGTAGTTCTTCAGACACTCTATTAGAGGGCATCAGATCTCATTACAGATGGTTGAGAGCAACCATGTGGTTACAGGGATTTGAACTCAGGACCTCTGGAAGAACAGTCAGTGCTCTTCATCTCACCAGCCCATCAGCACTCATTTTATTAAATTTTTATACAATAATTTTGATCATGTCTTCCCCTTTCCACACTCCTCTCAGACCACCTCCCTACCAGCTCAGCACCATTCTTAATCTGTGTCTCCCCATCAAAAGCCAAAAATTAAAACTATAGAAACAGACTACCAGAGAGGAGAAAGGTAATCATTGTTATTATTATCCAGCTACAAACCTGCAAACTACGACAGCAATCTACCTGCAAGATATACTTGTTCAATAGTGGCACAAATCTTATGGGAGTAGCCAACCAGTTTTGATTGGATTTATGGCCCACTTCACAAGATGGAACATATACCTGAAACTGCTAAAGTGGCCAAGAACTTGAGCCTAGATATGTCATGGTCCTAGGAGAAAACTTACTATAACTCTACTAAAGGAAAATAGCAATAAAGTGACTTCTGATAACATACTGCTATACCCATAAATCAGTGCTGGAATCCACCCTCATCAAAGAAGTTTCTTTTTGCAGTAGATGAGCATTAACGAAGATACCCATAATTGGACAATGTGAATCGAGTGAGAGACTTTGGAGCACTTAGTCCTAAATGCAGTGTCTTTCATAAAACTCCTCCTGTCAGTGTTCAGGGATCTATGTGAAAGAGGAGGCAGAAAGATTCTAAGAGGCAGATGAGGCAGTGGATGACTCCAAGGAAACAATATCTTTTAGACATAGCAGGATAGATGCACACAGGAACTCACAGAGACCGATAGCACTCACAGCACCTATTGATGGAAGGGGATGTCTCAGCGGGCCTATGCCAAGGCATCACTTTCCCCTTGAGGGACCAGTCACACACCGGTATAACATAGAATAGAGTTTATTCAGGGCATGGGGAGAGGAGCCAGGAGGGCAGTAGAGGCAGAGAGAGAGAGAGAGAGAGAGAGAGAGAGAGAGAGAGAGAGAGAGAGAACGCGCAGAGGGAGCAGAGAGGTAGAGGCCAGCCATGATCACATGGAGAGAGGGGGAAGGGAAGGAGGGAGGGGCGACAGGACAGAGGGAAGCTAGAGGCAAGAGAGTAAGAGATTAAGAGAGTAAGAGAGCGAGGAGGGGGCAAGCAGCCCCTTTTATAGTGGGCAGGCCTACCTGGCTGTTGCCAGGTAACTGTGGGGCGGAGCATACCTGGCTGTTGCCAGGTAACTATGGAGGTGGAATTTAGACAGAATACTAACATTCCCCCGTTTTGATTTAATTAAAAAAAGAAAAATTAGAAAGAGGTGAAGCAGGAATAGGGTCATCATGATATCTGGCTACTTCCTGCTGGCACTGGGGGCGACGTGTCTCTAGGAGGAACCTAGAAGAATGGGTATGGAGGATGTTTGTCCGGTCTTAGGAGAGTTGACTGTTTCCTGCTGTCCAGGGTCTATGGAGCCATCTGAGGAAAGGTCAGAAGGAACAGGTCCAGTAGAAGCAGCTGTGTGTGTGACAGGAGATGGAGCGTCTGGAAGTTGCTTCTCTGGATCTGTTCTGGATGTGCCTGGGCTTGACAAGATGTAGGGAATAGATTAAGTACATTTGGGAGAAAGAAAATTTTTCTAAATGTACATTTGAAACCCAGACAAATCACTGCACTGAAAAGAGGAAGTAGACACAAAGTCCCACCGTTAAACAAGAAACAATTTGCAATTGATGCTTTCTGGGAAGTGGGAAAAATAGTTTTCTCCAAAGAAGTGCCATTGGGTGTATCAACCATACTCCATGGCAGGGCTCATGCCCACAAGTAGTTGAACAACACAAAATGGGTTCCGTGTATTTTGTGTCTGAGGGGAGGGGGAATTATTGTTTCGTTTTATGTTGGCATTTTAAAGACATGAGTGTTTTAAAGGGCATTTTCAAATTAAGCTTGGCTTGAAATTAACATAAAGAGATGTACATAAACTAAAGAAATTCATGTAATCTTTCTGTTATCTGCTGGCTTTCATTAACCATACACCTTCTTGGCACTATTAGGCTTTGATATACTGTTTAAAAGTCTTTTTATAAAATTATTTTGTAAAGTGGTCTTTTTCAGTTGTGTTGGAAAATGAAATAATCTTTAATAAAAAAATACTCTAAAGACAGTTAACTGTGTTCTATAGTGGTTATGCCTGGATAGTTTGTTCTCTCAACAATTTAATAACAATTATAACAAGGTTTAATTCTATATGTGATACAAGCAGGTATGAATGCAACTAATTCAAGTTTTCTCCTAGCCAAATATAGAACTTATTTTCTATAAAAAAAAATTTAAATGAACTAAAAGTAGATAAGACTTAAGCTCTAAATTTTTTCTTATGAACTTGTTTTTATAAAATCCAAAGACATGGCTGGCCTGTTAGGTGACACCAAACAGACAAAGGACAAAGGAAAGATTAGGGATCATAAAGGATTCTTGCTTTATTATCTTTTAAAGGAAATCCTGTTTTTCAAAGTCCCTGGTGATAGCATAGAATGTCGCCTTTCCAAAAGCTAAAACGCTCCTTTTGAAGTCCTACAGAACGTGTGTTATGTTACCCTCCAGCTGTGAAAGTGAGAGTCTGTGTCTGCTTCTTAAACAGAAAGTACTAGTATTGTTGCCAATTATGGTATCCCACATCTCCTTTAGATACCAGTACAGGTAAAAGATGTTACACGCTTTGTGATTTTTTTTTTTTTTGCTTCACAGACGATGAGCGTGCTTTGAAATTTAGTCCTGTGTATCTTGCAAGGGCTGAATAAAACACATTCATGAATTGGCATGTGAGAACGTGATGCCTTCCATATTAAGACCAGTGTCTTGTCTCTTGGTGTGTTCTAAAGATGTGAGTGAACAAAAAGCTTAATTCTCTTCCAAAGCTTTGTTGCCTTTTAACTATCTTTATGGCTTTTAAAAAATGTTTTCTCTTTTGAAGACCACACATCAGCCTCCATAGAATCCCACTTGTGGATAAGGTAACAAGAAAGAAGAGAGGGTAATAGATAAATACGCTTGACCAGTTAAATCTTATTCATGCTTGGAAACCAAATTGTAATACAGTTCAAAACAGGTATTCTCTGAGAAGTACTGTAGTTAAACTATTTTTTTCCCAAGGATATCTTTTATACTGATAAGAATTTTTTCCAAGAATGCCTTGGGTTGTGTTTTCTTTCTCAATACACTTCTCTGACAGATTGTATGTTCTTGTGTTTTCTTTTAGAGAAAGAGCTTCTCAAAATGTGAGTTGCAATCCCTTTGGCAAACTTCTGTATTTGCATTACAATTCATGGCACTAATAACATTACAGTTATGAAGTAGCAACAAAAATTATATTATAGTTTGAGGTCACTACAACAAGAGGAACTGTGTTAAAGGGTCACAGCATTAGGAAGAGAATCACTGTTTTTGAGAACCAAAGGGGGGTGACTTTATTTCCTCTTAAAATATCCCCAAAGAGTATGACTCATGAACCCTTTATTTGTTTCTTATAGCTAAAGTATCATTGGCTAACTCAGCCATCAGGTGAAAATATATACACCAAAATCTCTAGATGATCAGTGTTTAATGACATATGTCTAATCCCTCCTCACATGTAATTGACCATACACCTGTTAACATGAAGTATCCTCAAGTCTCCACCTTAGTCACACTTGCAGATTCCATGACTTCTCTATGTTTTGTGAGTCCTAGAGAGAAAAATAAAGCTCATAGTCTGGTCTTGAAACACAACATGTTCTATATTCTAGTTTAGCATGGTTTAAGTAGAGTTAACAAGTTTAGTCCTTTTAGAATAACACATAGTGATGCTATTTGTATATATCTGTATAATCTTGTTAGCATGTGTCTCATAGATCATTTAGCATTCAAATGAAGACAATCTGTTCACTGATTAAGGATCTTTTATTGTTAGACCGTTACCTGATATTGTACAGCAAAATGTCCTGAGTACTTTTGGACGTGGCAAATCCTAAGGTTAGAATTAGGATTATGATTAAGGTTAGGACTAGGGCCACAATGTTGACTGAAATCTATGGCTAAGGCCTAAGGTTAGGATTCTGAAGGACTAAGGCTAGGTCTAGGACTAATATTAGGATATAGGTAAGGATAAGGCTAGAATTAAGTTTGGGTTAGAGCTAGTGCTAGTATTCAGGGTTAATATTTTGTTAGGGATTCCATTAGGATTATGGTTAAATATAGAGCTATGGTTAGTCTTTGCTTTAGTGCTAAGACTAGCATTAGGACTGGGTAAATGGCTAGGCTGAGGTTGGCTCAATGTTAGGGATAGATGTCTAGTTAAACTTGAAGGGAAAAGGATTTATTTTATCCTAAAATTCTCCCCATCACTGAGGAAAGTTAGGGCAGGAACTTGGAGGAGGCAGGAAATGAAGCAAAGTTCTTGTAGGAACACTACTTACCTGCTGACTGGTTTTTTTCCACAGTATGCTCAGCCTACTTTTTTATACAGCTCAGGACCACTTTCCCAGGAATGAAAACCCCTACCATGGGCTGAATCCAACCTACCTAAAACAATCATTAATCAAGATAATATTCCCCAGAGACTTGACTACAGGCTATTTTTTAAAAAGGGAAAGCCAGTTTATTCTTGCTCACAGTACAGATTATAGGTCATTGTGGTGAGAAAGTCATATCAGCAAGGGCTCTAGGGAGCTACTCACATTAATTCACAATAAAGAGCTAGAGAGCAACAAAACATGCATCCTAGTGTTGAGCTCACATTCTAAATTTTATATAGTCTAGGAGTTCCTGTCCAGTGAATAATCCCACCAAAAATTAAGATGAGTCTTCCTATATCAATTTTTTTTTAAAAAATCAAGCAATTTTCACATCCATGCTTGGAAACTAATTTTCCATGTAATCCTAGAGTGACAGTTACCAGTGACCATCACATTGTGTTTGGCAGGGTAGATTGTGCAATGGGGAAAGCACTTGCATATGCAAAGCCAGAGGTAGATGTGGGAATCTTCTTTAATAGCTTCTGAATATTATTCTTTTTAAAAAAATTTTATTGGCTATTTTATTTATTTACATTTCAAATGTTATCCCCCTTCCCAGTTTCCCTTCTGAAAACCCCTGTCCCATCCCTTTCCCCTTGTTACTATGAGGGTGCTCCCCCACCTACCTACCCACTCCCACCTCACTGCCCTGGCATTCCCCTACACTAGGGCATCGAGCCTTCACAGGACCAAGGGCTTCCCCTCCCATTGATGTCCCACAAAGCCATTCTCTGCTACATATGCAGCTGGAGCCATGTGTCCCTCCATGTGTACCCTTTGGTTGGTGATTTAGTCCCCAGGAGCTCTGGGTGTCTGGTTGGTTGATATTGTTGATCTTCCTATGGGTTGCAAACCCCTTCAACTCCTTCAGTCCTTTCCCTAACTCCTCCACTGGGGACCCCTTGTTCAGTCCAATGGTTGAATCTTTGATCTCTACAAGGCTTTTAACATGAAGGGGTGTTGGATTTTGTCAAAAGTTTTTTCAGTATCTAAGGAGATGATTGTGTAGTTTTTTTCCTTCTGTTTACATAGCAAATTATATAGTGTTGAACCATTCCTGTATCTCTTGGATGAAGCCTACTTCATCATGGTAAATGATATTCTTGATGTGTTCTTGGATTCGGCTTGCAAGAAATTTAATGAGTATTTTTGCATCAATACTCTTTTCGAAAGGGTTCATGAACAACCTTTTTGTTCATAAGGGAGACTGGTCTGAAATTCTCTTACTTTATTGCATCTTTGTGTGGTTTAATTATCAGGGTGACCTCAAATAATTGCTTTGGCAATGTCCCTTCTATTAATATTTTGTGGAATATTTTGAAGAGTATTAGTATCAACTGTTGTTTAAAAATCTGGTAAAATTCTGTGCTAAAACCATCAGGCTCTGGACTTTTTTGGGGGAGATTAGGAAATTTTTGATGACTCCTTTTTATTTCCTTGAGAGTAATAAGACTATTTTCATTTGATTTTGGTTTTATTACATCAGATCTTGATTTAACTTTGCTAAGTAGAATCTATCAAGAAATCATCAATTTTGTTTAGATTATCCAATTTTGTGGAGTATAGCCTTTTGATATAAGACCTAATTATTCTTAGGATTTCCTCAGTGTCTTTTCATTTCTGATTTTCTTGAGTACTGTCTCTCTACTTTTTAGTTAGTTTGGCTAAGGGTTTGTTTATCTTGTTGATTTTCTCAAAGAACCAGCTTTTGGTTTCATTGATTCTTTGAATTGTTCTCTTTGTTTCTAATTTATTGATTTCAGCCTGAGTTTGAGTATTTTCTGCCATCAACTTTTCTTGAGTGTGTTTGCTTCTTTTTGTTCTAGAGCTTTTAAGTGTGCTTTTAAATTGCTTGTGTGAGATCTTTCCAATTCCCTTATGAAAGCACTTAGTGCTATGAACTTTCCTCTTAGCACTGCTTTCATTATGTCCCATAAGTTCAGGTATTCGTCCCTTCATTTTCATCGATTTCTAGAATGTCTTTAATTTCTTTCTTTATTTCGTCCCTGACCCAATGATCATTAAGTAGAGATTTGTTCAGTTTCCATGTGTTTGTAAGCTTTCTGTTGTTTCTTTTGTTATTGAAGTCTAGCCTTAACCCATATGGATTTGATAAGATACAAGGAGTCATTTTGATTTTTCTTGTATATGTTGAGGCTTGCTTTGTGGCAGAGTATGGAAAAGGTCAGCTTTGGAAAAGGTTCCACGAGGTGCTGAGAAGGTATGTTTTTGTGTTTGGGTGAAATGTCTGTAGATGTATGTTAGATCCATTTGATTCATAGCATCTGTTTCATTATTTCTCCTTTAGTTTCTGTCTGGATGTCCTGTAGATTGGTGAGAATGGGGTATTCAAGTCTCCCAGTATTAATGTATGAAAGTCAATTTATGATTTAAGATTTAGTAAAGTTTTCTTTACAAATGTGGGTATATTTGCATTTGGGGAATAGATGTTCAGAACTGAGATGTTATCTTGGTGGATTTTTTTTCCTTTGATGAGCATAAAATGTCCTTCCTTGGTATGGAAATTTCTAGTTTCTTTGGAGACTTGGCTTCGTCATGTGATGTTTTTCTGGAAACTGTCTAATGAGAGGATTTTTTTTTTCTGAAGCAGACAGGTGGGAAGATGTTTTGCTGAGAACAGACACATGGTGTTTTTCTGGAAGCTGCTTGAGAAATGGGTATGTGATGTTTTGCTAGAGCAGATGCTTGAGATAACACATGATGTTTGGAAAGGGTATAAATATAACCCAACAGACAGTGAATGACCCTGTGTGGTATTCTTTACCTTGCCACTTTTTGCTGTTCTTTGCTAATGATACTGTGGCATTGGTTTGCCTTGCTTTCTTCACTGATCATCATTTCTCTTTATAGACAGAAACACACCAAAGAACTCCTGGTGGTGTTCCAGTGGCCTCTTGCAGCTTCAGTGGACTCTGGCCAATTGACAGAGTCTCAGAGGTTTTCTTCTGGATCAAACTGCCATTGCTGTTTGCAAGTGGCTTGAGCTACCACTGGTGATTCATGTGAACTGAATTGCTGATATCCTAACAACACAGATTGGATTCATCCCAAAGAAATACTTCTAAACAGGTCCATATCCTTCTTTTCTGTATTAACCCTTCCTTTCCACTACCTCTGGTGGGTGATGGGCTGGAAGGGAGGTTAAACCATTTAAGTACATATATTAAAGCAGGTTATGAAAAAATATGAGTCTACATTCCTCAATCTCTTTTGGTTGGAAGTCTATTTTATTAGATATTAGAATGACTACTCTAGCTTGCTTCTTGGTTCTGTTTCTTTTTTTTTGTTTGTTTTTTGTTTTTGTTTTCGTTTTTGTTTTTTGCCTTGAAAACTTTTTCCAGGCTTTTACTCTGAGGTAAAGTCTATCATTACTATTAAGGTTTGTTTCTTGTATGCAGCAGAATGATGGATCCTGTTCTTGCATCCGTTCTGTTAGCCTGTGTCTTACTGGGGAATGGAGTCCATTGATGATGAGATATTAATGACCAATGATTATTGATTCCTATTATTTTGATGTTGGTGGTAGTAGCAGTAGTGTGTGTGTTTGTGTGCTCGCACCTTTATATGTTACTTGTCCTTTCCCCCTTGCAGCTTTTAATATTCTTTCTTTCTTCTGTACATTTAATGTTTTGATTATTATTTTGCAGGAGGATTATTTTATTCTGGTCCAATCTATTTGGTGTGTTCTGTAACCTTCTTGTATGCTTATAGACATCTATTTCTTTAGATTGGGGAAGTTTTCTTCTATGATTTTGTTAAAAATATTTTCTGGGCCTTGGAGCTGGAAGTCTTCTCCTTTTTATTATTATTATTCTTTAATCATTTTTTACAGTTAAGTCTTTATTCCTCTCCCAGTTTGCCCTCTGACTGTTCAACATCCCATACCTTCCCCCACACCCCTGTTTTCAAGATGATGTCCCCATCCCCCACTCTCACCTTACCAGCCCTCCCCAATCCTTGGAGCCTCAAGTCTCTTGAGGATTAGGTGCATCTTCTCTCACTGAGTCAAGACCCAGCAGTCCTCTGCTGTATATGTGTTGGGGACCTCATATCAGTTGATGTATGCTGCTTGGTTCATGGCTCAGTGTCAGAGCAATCTTGGAGGTCCAGGTTAGTTGAGACTGCTGGTCTTCCTATAAGGTCGCCCTCCTCCTCAGCTTCTTCCAGATTTTTCCTAATTCAACCACAGGGGTCACCAGCTTCTGTCCATTAATTTGATGTAAATTTCTGCATCTGACTCTTTGAGCTGCTTGTTGGGCCTTTCCTGTTTGTAAGCAGACCATGGTATCAGTAATAGTGTCAGGCCTTGGGGCTTCCCCTTGAGCTGAATACCAATTTGGACCTGTCACTGGACCTCCTCTCCCTCAGGTTCTTCTCCATTTTTGACCCTGCAGTTTTTTCAGACAGGAACAATTCTGGGTCATTTACATAATGGAATACTACTTAACTATTAAGTACAAGGACATCACGAGTTTTGCAGGCAAATGGAGGGAGCTAGAAAATATCATCCTGGGTGAGGTAATTCAGACTCAAAAGGATATGCATAGTATGTACTCACTAATAAGTGGCTATTAGCCAAAAAAGTGCAGAATACCCAGGATACAACCCACAGAACTCAAGAAAGTTAACAAGACAAAGGGCCCAAGTGAGGACGCTTCAATCTCACTTGGGAGGGAGAAGAAAGCAATCACGGGGTGGGGGCAGGGAGGGATCTGGATGGGAAATGGGACAGAGAGGGGAAGAGGGGAACATGATCTGATATTGGAGGGGGGAACAGAACTGAAGCCCTAAAGGCCAGTAAAAAGAAAGGAAACAGGCAATCTCGGGAGGTAAGAGGTGGGGGGATCCTCTAGAATGTACCAGAGACCTGGGAGGTGAGAGACTCTCAGGTCTCAAAGGGAGGGACCTTAGATGAAATGCCCTACAGTGAGAGAGGGAACTTATAGATCTCACCTGCAGTAGAAAGACAGGGCACCAAGTGGAGAGATAGGGTTGCCATCCCACAGTCAAAAAGTCTTTTCTTCTATTCCTATTATTCTTAGGTTTGATCTTTTTATAGTGTCCCAGATTTATTGGATATTTTATGTCAGAAACTTTGTATATCTAACATTTTCTTTTCTTCAGTCTTATCTTTTATGCCCGAGATTCTCTCTTCCATCTCCTGTATTCTGTTGGTGATGCTTGCAGCTGTTGTTTCTATTCTCATCCTTATGTTTTCCATATCCAGGATTCCCTCAGTTTGTTTTTTCTTTATTGCTATTTCCTTTTTCAGGTCTCAAACCATTTTACTCACTTCCTTCACCTGTTTGATTGTCTTTTTTTCCCCATGTATTTCTTTAAGTGATTTATTCATTTCCTCTTTAAAGGCCTCTATCATGTTCATACGCTTGGATTTAATGTCATTTTCTTGTGGTTCAGCTGTGTTAGGATAGCCAGGGCTTGTTGTGGTAGAATCTCTTGGTTCTGGTAGTACCATATTGCCAGGGTTCTTATTAGTTGTGTTCTTATGCTGGCCTTTAGTGACCTGGTTGTCCCTGGTGTTGGCTGGATCTTTCTGATGCCAACAAGACTTGTTAGGGAAACAGGCAAAGCCTTGAGCCTGGCTGTTGAGCTCAGGGAACAGCACTCAGCTCACAAATGCTGGCTTTGCTCCAGGTGGAACTGTATGTTTCTAGGGTCCTGCAGGCCTTCCCAGGAAGGGAGGTAGAGCCATGGGCCAAGATGGAGCTTGCAGGAAGGGGATAGGCAGGGCAGGGTCTTGCCTGGGTACTCCTGAGGTCTGGAAGGCCTGGATGTTCTTGGGGCCTGGCAGGACTCCTCAGGAGGGAAAGAGATAGAGCTCAATGGGAGAGGGTGAGGGGGCAGCATGCTTGTTTTATGGAGGTGATTTCTCAATCATGATTCCCTCTTCCCCAGATATGTGTCAAGTTGGCAAAAGCCAACCAGCACAATAGATAGGATTAAACTCAAGATTTTGGTTAAGGTTAGGATAAAACTAATTCTAGTGTTAGTCCTGGGTTAGGTTTCTGGTTAGAATTGGGGATAGGGTTGAGCTTAGGGCTTTGATGACCAAGAATAGGGTTCTAGGATTGTGTGTAGTGTTAGTGTTAGGGTTCATGCTATAGCTATGGCTAACATATGACTAGGGCTGAGGTTTTGTTTATAGTAACAATTGGGATTTGGAGGTATGGTTAGTGCTTGCTCTTGGTTTAGGGTTAGGGCTATGTCTATGACTAGGATTTGGATCAGTTCTAGAAATAGAACTAGGTTGAGCATTTAGGGATATGGATATGGCAAGTTTAAGGCTATGATTGTTCTGAGATTCAGACTATTACTAGGAATAGGGCTAGGTTAAAAGTTTCCTCAAGGGAGCTAGAAAAATGGCTCAGCAATTAAGAGCAATTGCTGCTCTTTCAGAGGACCTATATACCCATATACCCACATGACAGGTTACAACCTTCTATAACTTCAGTTTTAGGGCATTGGACATCCTCTTTAGGCAGACAGAACACTTACACACATAAAATAAAAATCTTTTAAGAAAGACTTTGGGTTATGTTTTAGGCTATGGCTAGAGTTTTGGTGTGCTGTAATTGCATCTAAGGCTAATGCTACAATTAACATTAGGCCTAGGATTTGGTCTAATTCTATATTGTATTTAGCGTTATTATTATGGCTGTGGCTACGGTTAGGTCTAAGGCAAAAGTTGGAGCAAGGAATAAGGTTCATGTTAGGGCTAATTTTATAGTTGTCTAGGACTATAGGCAAGGGTTAGGCTTTGAGCTAGGACTAAGGATAGATCTAGGTTTAGAATAAGGATAGGGCTAGAGTTAGTTTCATGGTAATATTTAAGATTAGGATTAATTTTGCCTATAAAGATATATAAATATTTTCATCTATTCTGGGAGGTAATTTTTGGGTTTGTCTGTTTGTTTGAGACAAACACAGTCTTGGTGTATAACCCAAGCTGAAGTTTAGGCCTATGATTAGGATTAGGGTTAAAGTTAGAGATGGGATTAAGATTAGTGATAGAGTTTTGGGTTAGAATCAGGTTTGAGCTATGGCCAGGGTTAGGGTAAGAAATAAGTCTAGGATAAGATTAACTTTAATGTTTAATGTCGCTAGGTTAAGGTTAAGAATAGGTATATGTTAGGGGTATGAAAAGGGTTAGGGTTAGGGTTAGGGTTAAGAGGACTGTGACTTTGAACCGGGTTAATTCTAGGACAAGAATAGGGTATAGGCTAAAGTTCTGGTTAAGACTAAGGTTAGAGTTAGAGATAAAGATAGTGGTAGTTCTTTGGGTTTTGCTTAGAATTAAACTAGGATGGTTGTAAGGTTAAATTTAGATTTGAAACTATCCTTAAGATTAGGTCTAAATTTGAGATTAGGATTGAGGAAGGTTAGATATTGTTTTCAAGACAGTGCTAGGGCTAGAGCTTGGCTAATTGTAGGTTTGGGGTTACATTTGGAATTGGACTGGTATTAGGGTTAGGGTTATAGTTGAAGCTTGGACTAGGATAAATATTTTATCTAGAGTTTGAACTATAGTGTCAGCATGGGATAGGGTTAATCTTAACACTAGGGATAGGACTAGTTTAAGGGTTAGGGTTGGGGTTATGCTTACAGTTGTGAGTAGGCCTTGGATTTAAGTCTTCTAGTTTTGTTTCTGCTGCTTTGATTAAAATCTGGAACCAAAGGTAAGTTCAGGAAGAAAGGATTTACTTGGCTTATACATGTAGAGTATGGTGAACATTTAACACTCCAATCTCCACAACAACCAAATTAAGGACATTTATCTCTAACCTTTGCCACCTAGGATTGCCTAGTTAGCCAGAAAGCCACAACAATCAGTGATCCAAGAAGTTCTCTCCACCTCCACAGCCTGAAAAATCAAGAGAAAGGGTAGGGAAACCTTTTTATTCATTAGTACCTTCAATCCCAGTCCTAGCTAAGACACAGTGGAAATACGGAAAGCTCTCCCATCCCTAAAAAGCAGCACAAAGAAAACAGGCAAGAATTTCTCTAGTAGCACATAAACAAATTGGAAAAAATTGCATCAGTAAGGAATCTAAAAATTAAATGTTCACTGGGACTACAGCTAATAAATGTGGTTTTATAAACCTTATTTGATAACTGAAACAGAAACTGCAAGAAAATCATCATGGGAAAATGTAAGAACAGACTCAGTTCAACCTCAAAATGGCGAGAGCAGGCATGACCTGAGAGGCTAGCAGGTCCAAATGTTTGGCTTAGTATCCAAGGATACAGAAGAATATATTACACAGGGCTTGAGAATCAGTTTTTATAGAGGAGAGTAGGGTTGTGGAGGGACTCTGTAGCCAGACTTTGGATACTTTGTGGGTTCTTCTTTCTTCCACCCTTCTCCATCAGTTTTCTTCCACCCTTTCAACCCTCTTACACTAGATAAGAGAGAAAAAGGAATCGAAGGGAAAGGAATGAAGTCAGTGGTCAGAAAGTGAGTAATATAATCATTAGACTTCTTCCTGCTGATTAGGTACATTGAGTTCCTTGGGGAAAGTTTGATCTTTGCCATCAGGAGGTCTAATTTCTTCTTGAAGTTTCTTCTTTATACACAACTACTTAGCAAACTACAACCAATAGCAACCAATAACAATAAACAGCAACCCAACAAGCAACCAGTAACCTACCAAAGAAACGACTTATCTATTGGGGCGCTAGCATTTATATATCCTTTGAAAGTTCCTAGAATTCCAAACACAATCACAGAAACTATCTACAGCTGGCAAAATCATGCCCCTTAGTATAGCATGACATAAATCATAGGCAGCTGCTGTGGACAATCTGAAGCAGGCTCATATCTCACACCTGGGATTCAAATGAAAACATATCCTTATAATATTTGTATGATGTTTTTCTCCATTTATTTATTCATTCATTCATTCATTCATTCATTCATTTTACATCCCAACTGCAGCCCCCCCTCCTCCCAGTCCCTCCTCCCATCCCCCCTCATACAGCCCCTCCCCATTCCCCTCTTCTTCTCTGAGAAGGGGAGGCCCCTTCCTGGGTATCAATCCACCCTGGTAAATCAAGTCACTACAGGATTAAGCATATCCTCTCCCACTGATGCCAGACAAAGCAAGCCCAGTTAGGGGAACTCAGGCAATAGAGTCAGGAACATTGCTTGTTCCAATTGTTCAGGACCCTTATGAAGACCTAGCTGTTCATCTGCTACATATGTGCAGGGGGCCTAGGTTTAGCTTGTGTATGCTCTTTGGTTGGTGGCTCAGCCTTTGAGAGCTCCCAAGGGTTCAGGTTAGTTGTCTGTGTTGGTCTTCCTATGGGGTTCCTATTCCCTCGGGGCCTTCACTTCTTCCCCCAATTCTTCCATAAGACTCCCTGACCTCTGTCCAATGTTTGGCTGTGGGTGTCTACATCTGTTTCAGCCAACTTCTGGGAAAAGACTCTCAGAGGAGAGTTATGCTAGGCTCCTGTCTGCAGACATTACAGAGTATTATTAATAGTGTCAGGGATTGGTGCTTGACCATGTGATGGGTCTCAAGTTGGGCCACTTATTGGTTGGACATTCCCTCAGTCTCTGCTCCATCTTTGTCCCTGCACTTCTTGTAGGCAGGACACACTTTGGGTCAAATCTTTTGTGCATGGGATGGTACCCTTATCCCTCCACTGAGAGTCCTGCCTGGCTACAGGAGGTGGCCATTTCAAGCTCCATATCCCTCACTTCTAGGAGTCTCAGCTAGAGTCACCCACATAGACTTCCTGGAGCCTCCCTCATCCCAGGTCTCTGGAATGTCTAGAGTTCTGGAGATGAGCCCCTTCCCCCACCCTGCCAATATCCATTCTCTCTTCCTCCCTGTTTCCCTCCCCACCCCGTCTTCCACCCAGTTCCTTCTCTCTATTCACCTTTGATGACTTAGTTAGTTAGTTAGTTAGTGTCTGTGATTTTTAAAGAAACCAAAACTCTCACCATAGGACTGACTTCTACTGGCTCAGAAACTGCCCCTTTTGTGTAAACTGCAGAGAGATAAGTCATAGTGACTGTTGCTGTGACCTTCAGACTCCAAGGCACTACGGGGGTTGTTTGTTTTCTAGAATTCCTTGGGCATCAGGCTTCTTAAAGCCTTTGGCCTGTTTCATAGCCCTGGTTTCAGTGTAGGTGATTTCCTTTATTTCATAACTTTACATATAAGAGATATAAGGAACTATTTTCTGTCCAGCCACTTTGTGCTGGCAGAAGGGGCTTCTTTCAGAAGCTTTTTGGTCTGGAGTGACTTTATGAGAAGCATTGTTTTTAATTTATCCTATGTAGTGGATCTAATGATAGCTGTGATTCCATCCAAGGGGAACGTTTATAAATAGTTTAAAGGACAGTGTAAAAATATATGTATGAGGATAATAAGGAGGAAAGGAGTGATTAAGGTGAAGAGCCAGGATTAGAGAGAACAAAAGCCCATTTTTTTGGGAGGGGTGTCTGGTACCTACATCTTTGGACTCTGTCTTGAACCAGGTTGAGTCTTCTGGTGTAGAAGCAAGATTACACCTGGAGAAGGGCACAAATCCTTCCATTTTCACTAGTCAGGAGATCTAACTATTTTCAATTTTAGAGACTCATTGCAATAGATGAATCAATTTGATTCTGAAAGATGTCAAGCTGATCTGAACCTAACTGGTATTAGAAGTTTCAGGGCACAGACACTTTAACTGCTTCATAGCTAGAAAAAGGGGCAGTGTAGAAGAGGCAGGAGTTGGAGTGCCTAAGAGGAGGGTCCATCTTAGGGGCCATAATAAAACTTAACAGATGGAAAAATCCAGAACATAAGGAAGCCATGTAATGACAGTATGCATCCTTGGAACATGCTTTGCAAGCAAGGTAGCATCTGTAACATACAAACATTGAGACTATTCGTACTATTAGAATTCTTACTGAGAAAGTACTTTAAAAATAGTTGGGATAGTATTTCTCTTATTAGAGAATGAGAATAGGCGAGAAAACCACTTAAAGAACACTTAGTAGCCTTTATCATAGGTATTAGTGAGACTAATTTTGTTTTGTCCTGTACCAGAGTCCTGTTAAATGATTATGTAACCATGTAATCAGCAGTTTATTATGTCAGTCTCCTGTATAAGGAACGAGTACCTGGAAACTTTGTGAAGGAAGTCAGTTAAAATAAGCATCTAGTTGAAAAGAGAGAAATGAAATCCTGTTGGTTCCTTTTTATGAGATTGTCTAGAAATGTCCCAAGGATATAAGTCCTTGAATAATTTCCCCAAACCTGTGAGTTTGATGATGGGGTATCTAGTAGTCTCCTTCAGTTTGAGAAAAATGTGTGATTAGAGTGTAGAAAGGCATAATAATAACATTTAAGAAGATAGGTGTGATGTGCAGTCACCAAAGGTAGATACTGATGTAAAAGTCAGGAAGTGCATGCTGATAAGAGCCTGATATGGATGTCTCCTCAGAGGTCTGCAAGAGTCTGACATATTCAGAGGCAGATGCTCACAACTAGCCATTGAACTGATAATGGGGTTCCCAATGGAGGAGTTAGAGTGAAGGCCATTGGAGCTGAAAGGGTTTGTGGCCCCATCAGGAGAGCAACAATACCAACCAACCACAGCTCCCAGGGTCTAAACCACCAGCCTGGGAGCACTTAGGGAGGGATCCAGGGATTCAGCTGAATAAGTAAAAGTGGAGGGCCCTGCTGGGCATAGGTGGAAGAAGAGATCCTTGACCTCATGAAGGCTGGATGCCCCAGGGGGTGGGAATTTGAGGGTGGGGAGGTGGGAGTGGGGAGGTAGGTAGGGGTTATATCTGCAGAGAAGAAGGAGGAGGGGTGAGGGGATAGGGGGTTCCTGGGTGGGAGGGGGATGGGGTAAGGGGACAACATATGAAATGTAAATAAAACATCCAATAAAAAAAAGAAGATAGGTGTGTGTATATGTGTGTGTGTTTTGCTGTAGGTAGATACTGCAGTGTGGAGCTAATCCAAGGTCTTGCCTATGCATGAAAAAAATATATATGAAAAGCCTTATTTTGTGAGAAATAGTTCTCCATATAACATCTCATATGGTTAGGTATAGTATTTGAGTACTGTTAAACAAATATACTGATCATTTTTATTTTGGTTATACTTTTCTGCTGGGTGTTTAAGGCTATGTATGCCAGAATTTTTTCTTCTGTCTTGACTCTCCTCTTCTTAGAATGGACATTAGTTAGAATTTACCTTAGAGGGCAAGGAGGAGATATTCTCCCTTTAAAGTCTTCTGATCACATTAGTATAAGCTTCCAACTAAGGTTATTGAACATCTAGAAGATCAATTATACCAGTTTGGTACTTTTAAAACTTTTAACTACTGTATAATATTTTAACTTTTAACTATCAACTACTTTTAACTACTGTATTGTATTTTAGACACTTTAAATAAACTTTTATTAGACATACATTTCATCTAGTTCTTGTAATTGTTGATCATTGACCTTAGAAACTTTACTATCATATACATTATCTCTAAGTGTCAACCTTTATGGACCTTAAATATCTTACTCAGGCTTTCATAACTTGTGTAGTCTATCTAGTCTTCCATTCTGGAAACATGTAGACATTTTAATTTTCTATATAAACTCTGTTCTTTACTGAAACAAAGTCCATGTTGATATTCTTCTAGCATTTCCATTTATTAAAACTCCCATTTCATCAGAGTTCCCCCCAGGGAAACCAATGAGTTTATTGGGCTTACTTACAAAGAATTGGTGAGAGGTTACTGACAGGAGTTTTGATGACTCAAAAGCAATCACACTGAAAACTCTTCACCTTCTGTATATATGTGGCTTTCTCTTAGCCACATAGGTAAATCTTCCTTGCTCTAGCCTTTCCTAGTCTATCACCCTAGATTCTCCATAAAGTCTTGAGGTCTCATGTTATTAGGGCCTAATTGTATACAATTGGCTGAGGGTAGCCCTGTCTAGTTCATCTTTCTGTGAAGAAATATAACATTTAACAAGTCCAGCTATGATCATTTTGGGAAGGCACACCTAAAGGAACAGCTGTTTAATAGAGGATAGAACATGTCTCAGTCATTGTTCTATTACCGTGAAGAGACATCATGACCAAGGCAACTCTAATGAAAGCATTTAATTGGGGGCTTGATTACAGTCTCAAACATTTAGTTCATTCTCATCATGGTGAGGGACATGGCAGCATTCAGGTAGGCATTGGTGCAGTAGGTGAGAGCTACATGAGAGAGACAGAGTGACAGAGACAGACAGATACAACAGAGATAGACACAGAGACGTAGTAGACCTGGCATGGGCTTTTGAACCTCAAGACTCACTCCCAGTGACACACTTCCTCCAGCAAGACCACCCAACAAGGCCCCATCTCCTAATCCTTATAGAACTCTTAAATAATGCCATACCCTGATGAGTAACCATTCAAATACAGGAGCCTCTGGGAGCCATTTTTATTCAAAGCACCACAGAACAGATGCCCTGCTTTCCATGTGCTAGATACTGGTTTTCTTTTAACCTCATCTGTAGGACAAATCAAGGTGAGAAGTATCTGTTGTCAAAAAATAAAACTTTATTTTTAAAGCTATATAATGGCTTAAGATCTTGCTGTTAGCTGTGATGTAAATCAATATAATCTTTTCTCTCAACAATGAATCCTGAGCAGTAGCCTGAACAAGTGACAGCTAGCTAATAACAAGCCCTTGGCCTGACATGAGCTCTAAAAATATGGAGGAGGGGTGTTAAGGAGGATAGGAAGTTACATATTGTTCCTGATGAAATAGAAAGGAAGCCGGACGGTGGTGGCGCATGCCTTTAATCCCAGCACTTGTGACGCAGAGGCAGGCGGACTTCTGTGTTCGAGGCTAGCCTGGTCTACCTAGTGAGTTCCAGGACAGCCAGGGCTACACAGAGAAACCCTGTCTCGAAAAACCAAAAAAAAAAAAATAAAAAAAAAAAGAAAGAAAGAAAGAAAGAAAGAAAAAGAAATAGAGAAAGAAAGACAAGAAATAGAAAGGAAAAAATGAGATAAGAAAACAAGCTCTATCAGCATTCAATATAACTTTGGGGGTTTTCTGTTTCTTTGGGATTTTATTTGTTTGATTTGTTTATTTTAAAGAGGACAATCGGGATTGGAAGAAACCTATGAATGTATCATGGAAAAATTATCAAAATTAGAACAAACAAAACATTTAAAATGACAAAAATAAAACAACTTGAAACTCTGGTGTTACCTTCTTAGCCTAATATAAAAATGGTTACAGTGATCCTCTGAGGGCTCAGAGGAATGGGGAAGTCTTTTGGTGCTGCCATTTTGTTTTATGCCATATGATTCCACCAGTGAAGATGGTGTTGATGCCATATGACATTCATCCTTTACATTTTGTTATTAGCCAGGGTGGTATTAAGCCATATGATTGCTTTCTGCTCATGGTGAGCTCAGTTCCATGATAAAGTGAACCCATTTATCAACAGAGCACAAGTCCCTCTGGGATTCACCATTTCACGGAATGAATGTGGACCATTACATACTTTTTCTTTAATAAAGGATACTTTATTTGCTTTACTATGGCTATATGGGTATATGGGTATATGGGTATATGGGTATATGGGTATATGGGTATATGAGTATATGGGTATATGGGTATATGGGTATATGAAGAGTTGGTACTTATGGCCTAGGCAGGTAAGACCAAAATATCAAATGAACAAGGCAAGGAATTCCATGGTCTCAGCTCAAGGAAGCAGAGTCTATATGTAGTTGTTAGAATGGCTAGAATCAGTGTGAAGTGTCCCTCAAATAGCTGTCCAAGGCAGAGGGAAGAAATATAAGAGTTATTTACTTTTAGTTTAAAACAATACTGGGTCTGTCTGTCTGTCTCTGTCTGTCTGTCTCTTTGTCTGTCTCTCTCTGTGTGTCTGCTCCCACTCTCTCTAGAAAGAGACAAAGGAAGGGTGAAAAATACAGATGTTTTGAAAGATCCAAAGATCAGTCCGTCTCCAGGTACGTCCCACCACCTGGCACTTGGATCAGGTTACACCCTGACTAGGGTGAGGTAACATTACTGTGGAGCCAAGCCTTAGATTAACAATGTAGTTTTAGTTTCTATCCACAGATCTCTCGTCACCAAACACTTTAAATTGCTTCCTATGATATATAAACATTAGTGTTAGAAAGAGGTTCACCTAAGGAAATCTTTCTTGTTACAGAGAAGAAGAAAATACAATTACCAGGATCAGAGAAAGAGTGTCAGCAGCTCAATTTTTGCACCTTTGTATCCTTGTACTAGAGTTGTTTTACTATGGACATCTCTATATAAGAAAATAATACTATGCAGCACTGGAAATAGTCCATCCATTAGCTGTCCGTATGAGCACAATGTCTTTACTTCTTGGGCTGTTTTGTTGTTTCTGTTTCTCCAAGCTTGATCCAGGATAAGGACTTTGGAGGACATTGAGACAATATAGTCAAAGAGCCAAATCCCATCTCTCAAGCCAGCTTCTTATCGAGTTTAAGCAGCATGGGATAAACATAACCTATACGTAATGATTATTCTGTTTCTGCCTTCACTGTCTTTACTCTAGTCCTCCCATTTGGTGCCATAACACAGACAAAATACTACTGTAGCATACCTGGGATAACTTGAAATAATCAGGAATCTTACAGTCCAGAATCATCTTCTTGTTCTGGGCAGGACTTAGGTAGTCCTTTGGGAGGGAAGAGTTCTCAGGTATCAGTTGGATCTTTTGTGTCAAAGAAAAAGAGATCCATGGGACAGCAGTTCAGACCTGAGGAATATAGGGTGAGCTCCAGGGCTGGAAGGAGAGAATAAGGTCAGTAGTGGGTAAATTGTGGATATGTGGGTGTGGGAGAAGAGAAAGTGTGTGTAGAGACGCAGAGAGGGGGAAATGTTTGATAGGGAGAGTGCTCACTGGTCAGATCAAATGTGTGAGAGAAATTTTGGGAGCTGGACTTAGAAGTTTGGTAGAAATGGTAGAACAAAGCAAAGGCCATGAGTATAGATAAAAACTCTCTCCACTCATGTTGCAATAAGGCTGCTGGTAGTCATGGTCCCACATGGGTTGAGGTTTCTAGGTTGTGTAGCAGGACAGTCCAGCCATAATGAGCTTGGAGAGTAGGATGACACTTGGAAGGTTCAGGAAAGATGAGAGCTGGAAAGTGAAAAGAAGCCTCTGGCAAAGGAAGGGGCATGGTCAGGCTGTATCTACCAGGAAGCCCTTCCAGGGTTCTGCACCCAATGTAAGAAATGAGTTGGTGGAGGAAAATGAAAGAATAGACTTGATTCTACGTCAAAACAACAGCAAACTTTGAGAAGTTGGTGCCTCCAAACCCTGCAGCTTAGTATCCAAGGGCTCAGAAGTGCACCTTGCAGGACCTAAGAAACAATTTTTGTGGCTGAGAGTAGGGAAGGATGGCCCAGACACTGCCTTTTGTTAATAGAAACTACAGGATACGTCATAAGTCAGACTGCCAGAATTGAAACCTCTTGACTCCAGCATATGTGATAAGATTTGGGGACTTTCAAGGTTTCTTCTTTTTTAAATTGGTTATTTTATTTATTTACATTTCAAATATTATCCCCCCTCCCTGTTAATCCCCCTATCCCCTCTCCATCCCCCTGCTTCTGTGAGGGTGCTCCCCCACCTTCCCACCCCCTCCAGCCTCAGTGCAGTAACATCCCCCTATGCTGGGTCATTGAGCCTTCACGGGAACAAGGAGCTCCCCTCCCATTGATGGCAGATAAGGCCATCCTCTGCTACATATTCAGCTGGAGCCATGGGTCTTTCATGTGTATTCCTTGGTTGGTGGTTTAGTCCTTGGGAGCTTTGGGGGATCTGTTTGGTTGATGTTGCTATTCTTCCTATGGGGTTGTAAACCCCTTCAGCTCCTTCAGTCCTTGCCCCAACTCCTCCATGGTGTCCCCATGCTCAGTCCAATGGTTGGCTATGAGCACCTGCATCTGTATTGGTCAGGCTCTGGCAGAGCCTCTCAGGGGACAACTATACTAGACTCCTGTCAGCAAGTGCTTCGTGGCATCAACAATAGCATCTTGGTTTGGTGTCTGCAGTTGGGATGGATCCCTAGGTGGGGCAGTCTAAGTCTTTGGGCCTCCAAACCTAAGTTTGGGGGTATTGTTTGTAGTAATACCATCTGATAACTAAGACAATGTTATCTAAAGGAGGTAAAGAAATCTAAACTGACGTCATGTTTCTATATTTTAAAGAATGGTAAAACATTAATACTGATTATCTGTGATTAGTTACATATCATACTAAGTGTAGGCATGTCTTAATATTGTTTGTAACCTCTACAAAAATAATGCAAGTACATAATACTAAAAAAATATCGTATCAGGTAATGTTTATGAAGACAGAATGAGATTCAGCATAAATAGTATCTAGATTAAAATATTTTAATATACAAGAGAACAACAGAGACTGTTAAAGCAAAACTTACCATATATTGAATATAAATAACTCATTTGACATTCAGCATCAGCATAGGTAGATTGGCAGTAAAGAGAAATAAAAAGCCAGATTTGATAGCACATGTGATTCTAACACTCATTAGGCAGAGACAGGAGACTCACGATTACTTTCATACCAGAACCTGAATTATATAGCAGGTTCTAGGCCAACTAGGGTAGATAGTGAAATCTAGGCTCAAATACTAAATAAATGAGAGAGAGAGAGAGAGAGAGAGAGAGAGAGAGAGAGAGAGAGAGAGACCAGGCTGGGCTACACATTAAGATCTTATCTATGTCAAAACATGGAATGACAAGATGGTGCACGCCTTTACTCTGAGCACTAAGGAGGCAGAGGCAGATAGCTCTTTAAGTTTGAGCCTGGTCTACAGAGCAAGTTCCATGATAGCCAGGAACACAGAGAAATACTGTGTCTTTTAAAAACCACACACACAAAAAAAGGCTGAAAGACAGAATGAACATTTTTAACCAGCATTCAGGAGGCCTAGTCAGGAGGATGAAAATAATAAAACATAGTATGAAAAAACTAACCAGAGAAAGAAATAGACATTATGACCCAAAATGAATACAAAACCAACAATACATAAAAACAAACCCTGATAGAAGTGAAATGAGGAATAGACACATAATTATAGTTAAAAACTTTAATATTCATATTTCAGCAACTCACAAAAATAATAGAAAATTTAGAATATAGAAATGGGGAGAACTCTCTAGCCAACAAAATCTGGTATATGTCTCCAACAACAGCAGAATACATGTTTTCAAGCTCTGATATAGCATGCCAAAGAAAACTATATCCTTATCCCTAAAACAAGTCCCAACAACTTTAAAGGAATGATAGTCATGCAGATTGGACATTCTCACCACAAGTCGTAAAACTAGACATTTATAACAGAAAGATAACAGCAAAAGTCTCTACTCGATTTGTTATCAAAACATTCTATATAATCTATGAGGCCTCAAAGGAATTGTAAAAAACTTAAAAGGCTTTCCTGTTTGTAATTTAGCATGGGAAAATCCTGGAAATTGTCATTCCGGTGTATATAAGAAGAAAAGAGGTAAGCAAACAAAATTAACAACTTTACTTAAATCCATTAAAGAACTGAGTTTGACATCAAACTTGGAGAGTCACATTCTGTGCTCCAGGACAAATTTTATTACCCATCCTCAATAAGCCAGTTAGTGGGAAATAGAGAAAGGCTATTTATTCAGTGTGGTTACATTGGGAAGATTGACAAAGAGATCCATTAAATTCTTCTTGAAATCCATCTTGAGGTCTTGAAATGAGATTAAAGACTAAATAGAGGGCCAGATATATTCATATTTGAGCTGTTCCGGACAAGGTATGGCCCTACCTGCCATTTCCCCTTTATTGTCTGGGCTCCAGTCTCATTCTATAAAGTGATCTGACAAGTTGTTAAATCTCTGTGAAATCTCTTCCTGGGAGACACATTTTCCATTGGACTGGTGCATTTCCTTCTACCAACATAAGATTCTTAGGGCAATTCCTATTTCTTTAGGAGCCACTGTTTGAGTAGTTTGATTGTCAGATTGAGAAACAAAAGTGTCTCGAGAATATCTTGAATTTTTGTTAGGCCAGTAACAAGATCATGGGACAAAACACTGGCCCTTAATTTGGAGGGATAGACACATAAAATCTTGTAAAGGAATCATGGTTTATCAAATACAAGTCTATGAGCAGAAACCTCAAACAAAAACTAATAGGACAGTAGGAAAAAAAAATGATCTTTAATTGAAGAATTTCTGGAGCCTTGGTGTAGGCAGGTTTAGGAATGACAAGACCTATACTTCTAGACTTATTATACCATATGTTACCATATATACCAGAGCTGGTGATGACAGTGTATTCTTTTTTATATGCTATCTTGCTATGTCCTTTTAAAAATATATACTGATACTTTGCTCATTCCTCACATCCCTCTGCTATCTTCTTTTTTTCCTCATTCTGGCTATCTTCCCATAAAATACTACCCCCTTCTTCTTTCCTAACATAAAGATGTACACATATGCATTGTTAACTTAGACTCCTCATATGAGTTTTTTCTTCCCATTATTCTCTTGTTACATTCTGCTAGCCCCCCATTAGAGCTCTCCCTTCATCCTTCATAGTTTCATCTCTACACACACACACACACACACACACACACACACACTTAAATTTAGGTCCTACATGTTAAATTTGTCTTTCTGAATGTGGCTTATTTATTTTAATTACATGGTGATCTCCAATTCTTTCCATTTTCCTTCAAATTACATCATTTCATTTCTCTTTAGACTTAATAAAACTATTTTGTGTGTCACATTTTTAGTCACTACTCTGTTGATAAACATAAAGACTAGTTTCATATCATGCTATTGTGAATAGCGTGGAAATAAGCATGTATATTCAGGGATCTCTGTCATACTGAGTGTATACTCAAGATTTGTACAATTGGGTCATATGGTAGTTCTGTTCTTTGTGTTTCAAGGACATGCCAGCTTACATTCCCACCAGCAGTGAATAAGAGTCACCTTTTGCTAAATCTTCATTACCATTTATTATCATATGTACTCTTGGTAGCCATTATGACTAAGTTTTAATTTAGATTTTTTCCTTTGTCTAAAGGTGTTTAAAAATTCTCAAGTGTTTACTGTCCATTTACCTTTCTTAAGAAATTTGTTCAGTTCATTTGCTCATGTATTGATTAGATACCTTTCTCTTTAAAAATACTTTTGCGATTATAATATCATTGCATCATTTCCCACAAAATACCCTTGGAGGTCCAAAACAATTCTGAACAAAAAGAACAATACTGAAGAGATTACAATTCCATGTCTTAAGATTTATTACAGAGCCATAGTAATAAAAGCGATATAGCATTGTTACTAAAATAGATGTGTAGATCAATGGAAAAAAATCAAGGACCCAAACATGGACATACACAATTTTAGCCAAATGATATTTGCCAAATATGCCAAAAACAAACTGGAGAAAAGAAATACCCTTCTATAAATTGTTCTGGGGAAACTGGATGTCCACATACAAAAGAATGAAATTAGACCTGTATCTCTCACCTCACACAAAAACTAATTCCAAGTGGATCAAAGACCTAAACATGAAACCTGAAACACTGAAACTCTTAGAAGGAAACATAGGCAGTACCCTTTGTGATATAGGCGTAAGAAAGAACTTCCTGATAGGACTCCATTTCCCCAAGAATCGAGGCCAACAATTGACAAGTGAGGCCTCATGAAACTAAAAGGCTTCTTCACAGCTAAAAAAACCATTGAGTAAAGAGTAAACCCACAGAATGGGAGAGATTCTTTGCCATTTAAACACAAACAGGGTTAATATAGAGAATTGAAGGATCTGAACAGAAAGTTCTCAAGAGAAGAACTAAAAATGACTAAGAAATTACATGTATTAATTATACACAGCAATAGGTTTCATTATTTCGTTTTTATACATGTACATTTTCACACTGTATCTCAATCTCTCTCATTATCCTTCTCCCATTCCCACTGATCCTTTTCCTCTTCTCAGCAAGTGTTTCTCTTTACTTCATGACTCTTCTCTTCTCTTCTCTTCTCTTCTCTTCTCTTCTCTTCTCTTCTCTTCTCTTCTCTTCTCTTCTCT
>NW_021604685.1:525344-532698 GCF_004785775.1 Grammomys surdaster | reverse complement strand
CTTCTCTTCTCTTCTCTTCTCTTCTCTTCTCTTCTCTTCTCTTCTCTCTCCCCTCTCTCTCTCTTCTCTCTCTCTCCTCTCTCTCTCCTCTCTCTCTCCCCTCTCCTCTCCTCTATCTGTCTCTCTCTCCTCCTCCCTCTCTGTCTCTCTGTCTCTGTCTCTGTCTCTGTCTCTCTCTCTCTCTCTCTCTCTCTCTCTCTCTCTCTCTCTCTCTCTCTCTCTCTCTCTCTCTGTATGTGTGTCCATCCCTGTGAATTTCATTAGGGTCAGTTACCCAGTAACATGGGTGAGAGTTTGTTTACAGAAACGTGGGAACCTTACCAGAAATGTCTTTCCCTTCCCTAGCAACCATTAAGTGTTACAAATCCTCCCATAAGCTCCTTCTGCTATGAGACTGGCTTTTGATGGAGCCCAGCATTCTGCATGTAATCATATCTATTGTGAATTCTGGAGTGCAACATCCAAGTCTATGTCATGCCAGGAAAGGAGAATTCCTCACCATTCTCGTCTCTTACTCTGAGTCTTTCATTCTTTCCAACCTCCCTTTCATTCCATTCCCTAAGCTTTGAAAGGGGTGATATTGATGTTGCATCTGGGGCTCAGCATTCAACAATCACTTATTCTTAGTGCCTTGTCCAGTTGAGTTTGTGCAGTCCCTGGTGGTCACTGAAAAAAGAAGCTTCTCTGACAAAAGCTCACAGCAGCACTGATATGTAAGCATAAACAGTTATTTAGAAGACAATGTGATGGGAATGTCATGATCATTTATAAAAGCAACAGAAGATTTCCCACTAGGACTTATGACCTCTTAAGCCACAGGCTTTTGATCAGGTTTATAGTACCATATATAAATTCCTATCTGTGGAATGTGCTGCAAATCCTGTCAGAAAGGCTGTTTTTTTTCCCAGAGGGAGGCAGGATGCTGGTTCCACTTTTGTTTGTAACATTGAAAAGTGATGACGTAGTTATTTGTAAAAATGAGTTTTGTACCATTTCCATCATTTAAAAGTAATGAGAGAGAGAGTGAGAAAGAGAGAGAGAGAGAGAGAGAGAGAGAGAGAGAGAGAGAGAGAGAGAGGATACACATAAAAACTGTGATTTGACTAAGATCCTAGTGCTGCACACATTAATCTTATAATAGTGTTACCTCTTAGTAAGAACAGTGGGAGGCGGTGGGCATTTCAATTGAACCCGGTAGATAAGTAGATGAGGAAGCTCTATAAGACAAGATTTGCTTAAGCTTTAGACGAGATGACAGAGAGCTCATCCCAGTAGAAAGTTCCCCCACTAATGTTTCTCTTCACTCTCTATATAATGGGGTGATACATTGCAGAGCCCTAAAAAAGGAAAATACAGAAAGTTTGATTTGAGAGGAGAAAGTAAAAAGGTTACAGCACTGAAGAAGGTGAGCAAGTTAGTTGAAGCTGGGGTTTTTCTGGCCCCTTTGTGGTACATAGGAATGTCTATTGCTCGGAGCACTTATCTGAGTGTCCTAGTGAGTACTGTGGCAGAGTATACGAGGACATACTGAGAGCATGTTTCAGCTTTACCAGATGCCTATCTGTCAATCAGCCCTTCTAGGACTACCCTGTGGCAGCCCCCCTCCTCTCGCTGGGATCACTCCCAGAATGTCACTGGCAAGATAACACAGTCAAGGGAGGGAGAAGGAGGGCAGACTAAAAATAGCCAGCTAGAATAAATCAGCCTAGGGACCAATGCCTAGTCTTTCCAGTGGGAACAGAGGTCCCAAACAGCTTCAGCTTGGGGTGGTAGAGGCTCTCTGAAGAGCGCCCACCAGGACCTTTGTGCTTCACAGAGAGACTAGGACTGCAACTCTCCATTGAGCACGAGCTCCAGCTGAAGTCCTGTGAGTACCTCAAACTTAACTTTCAGCTCTGTCCTCTGGGACATTAAAGTCCTGCTCTTCTTGTTGGACCAAGCATCGGGGAGTGCTTAGAAGGTAGAAAGGGAAGAACCTTTAGAAGGGAGAAACGATTTCATGTAAGCTTCCTGCCTTATCTGTCCCAAAGTGTGTCTGTAATACTGTTACTTGGTTTCATATTGCTTTTTTTCAGCTTTTTATTTTATTTTTATTTTTTAATAATATTTGTTTGATTTTGGTGGTTGTGGTGGTGCTTTTTGAGACAGGGTCTCACTCTACTGCATAGTTTGGCTTTGAACTTCTTCAAACTGGGAATTCTGCCTCAGGCTTCCTAGTTAGTACTTGATTACAGGCATGGGCCACTGTATGTGACCGCACTTATTTATTTAGAAGATGTGTTTATCTGCAATAGAGTAGGATTAAGGGCACAAGGGCAGAGTTTCTCAAGTTTGAATAAAGAAGGTGAAGCTTTAAAAATAGTCTAGCAATGCCCGAAGGAATGTTCTAGCGCCCACAGTAACCAAACCCCCCTATAAGAGTTCTTACATTGGGGTCACAGATTCTAAGAGGACCTTAGATAAAATATAAAGGGTTTTAAAAACTTGGGAAAATAAGCAAACAAGATACGTTTTTTCCCCTAATCCTTAACCTCTGACTGAAATTTGCCATCTTCTTCTAAGATGAATGTAGGCAGCAAGTAGTGGTAGTGTTACACATTTGTGTGACTTGGTCGTACCAGAATAAATCGCGAGTATATCATATTACAGTGTGGCAGAGGTCCTGAATTACATCAACCATCAGGCACCACTTACAAATTATTAATAGATCTTGTTGCTTACTATTTCATATAATTTTAAAATGTATTAATAGTAACATTTCAAGATAGTTGCTTCTTTAATTGTATATATTTTACTTTATGTGTCAAAAGCACAATGAAAAGGACCCGAAGTCTTTGAGTTTATCACTATCAGTGCCACAAAGAAAATCTTTCAAATACCTTCACTGTGGGGATTAAAAAGAATCTCTTTGTTTACAGAACTCATACACTAACTTTGGTTAATAATCTAGAGCAATGTGAAGCTATACAATAGACTAGCTGGATTTTCTTGTCCGTATCTAAATGAGCCGTGGCTTCATTTCTCTCTGGAGGTTCATTATAACATAGACTGTACTATGGACTCATTGTGTGATCTAGGTGAGAACTTCAGCATCTCCCCCACTAGCCCCAAGTCCCCAAAATGAAATAAGAAGGGACTACCTATGGAATGTCAGGAAAAAGAATATGTGAATTAAACTTCTGTTACAAAAGTTCTTGGAATTCATTATAGCACTTAAAGGCTAAAAGCCGCAGTGTAGCTAAACATGAAGCAAAGGAGAGGAGGGCATGTATGTTGTAATCTAAAAAAGGGGGTGTATGGAAACTAGGAATATCTAGATTTTTATTTTGAGCTCTGGTAGAATGCATCTGGTTGATGTAAGGTCCTTCGCAAATGTATTAACTTCCAAGCTCCAGTTTCTAACATTTTCAAATTGAAGGTATTATTTACAAAACTATGTGAAATATATTTGAAAAGTACAAGGTTAAAGATGTATTCTGGGTTCATGATAATAAAATACTTCAAAATGACAATGATATAACATTAGAAAAGTACCTGCTACTCTTTGAATTCCCCATCTCTAAGGTGAAGAAATTAACTTATCTGTAAGATCCATTCTAGCTCTAAGTTTTTAAAATATTAAGTAGGGAGCAATTATCATAGAAAAAAACATACCATATATATTATAGTTGCTTTTCTATTTTTTTCTCTAAAGTAGTTGAAAACCCATTGTGAAGAAATAGAATGAAAATAATATTATAAGAATAATTATTTCTCCTAACAGCCCATAGAAAAACACACCATATATATTATAGTTGCTTTTCTATTTTTTTCTGTAAAGTAGTTGAAAACCCATTGTGAAGAAATAGAATAAAAATAATATTATAAGAATAATTATTTCTCCTAACAGCCCCATGAAGCATGGACTATCATTTGTGCCTATAGATAAGGAAATTTAACCACAAAATAGAGAATAGTCAACAAAATCAATAATCAAGGCCAGGTGTGGTGGTGTAACATTCAGCATTGGGGAGCCAGAGGCAGGTGGATCTCTGCAAGTTCTATGCCTGGTCTACATAGCTCATTCCAACTCAGCTAGGGTCATGTAGAGTGACCTGGTCTTAAAAAAGAAGAAGAAGAAAATTTTAAAAATTAGTAATTAGTATAATTTAAATTTGTTTTGTTAGCACATACTCGTTACCCACAGTGTTTGGTTTTAAAAGGGTGTTTTCATCTAAATCTGTTGTGTCCTTTCACCATATTCACAGGACTATCCTCTTTCCCCAGCCCCTTACAACCCTCTTTCTCTATTTCATTTCATTCTCCCAGAAAGTCTACTTCTACTTTGAAATATATACTTAAATGATTTTATACATCTATATAAAACCTTTAGAATCCACAAGTGAGAAAAATATATTTCTCTGAGTCTGACTTATTTTGCAAAATATGATGTCCAGTTGTATCCAGTTTCTTTCAGGTAACATAATCTTGTTCTTCCTTATGAGTTAATAAAGCTACATTGTTTATATAAGCTACAGTTTCTTTACCATTCATCTATTGTTGGATACCTAGGATGATTCCACAGCTTAGCTATTGTCAATAGTACTATTATTAACATAGAAGTGTAAATAATTCAGGTATGTTGATTTAGGGTCCTTCAGGTATGTACCCATGAGGAGTATTACTGAGTTTCTTTGTATTCTCTTTTATACTCTGTTAGATGCATAGCTAAGCAAATATGGTCTTCCATTCTGTAAAATGTGTCATCACTCTATTAATAGTTTCTTTTACTTTTCTTTTAATTTTATATACTTATATTTGTCACATTTTGTAATTATTTTCTGTACTAGTGAAGTCTTTTTCAGAATATCATTCTCAATGCCAATTTCTAGAAGTGCTAGTTTTATTTTTATTTTAGCAGTTTGAGAGTTTCAAGTCTTACATTAATATCTTTGATACACTTTGAATTGATTTTTATATAGGTTGAGAGATATGGATCTATCTTCACTCTGCTACATGTGCACATCTAATTTTTCCTTCACTAAATGTTGAGCAGGTTATATTTCCTATGATTTAAAGTTGGGTTTTTTTGGTTTGTTTGGGTTTTATTTTTTTTGCACCTTTGTTAAGAATCGGATGGCTGTAGTGATGTGGATTTATTTCTAGGTCTTTTATTCTGTTGGTTTATGTGTCTGGTTTTGTACCAGTACCATGCAGATATTGTTACTGTGGCTCTGTGGAATAATTTAAACTCAGCCTTTGATACTTGTAGTATAGGTAGTTTTACCCAGGATTACTTTAGCTATTTGGGGGTCTATTGTGGCTCACTATGAATTTTAGGATTATTTTCTTTATTTCTGTGAAGAATATTGTTGGAATTTGGATTGAAACTTGAATCTGTACACGGTTTTTGGTACATTATTTTCTATCCTATTGAAATCCTTTTCAGAATATCATTGTCAATGCCAATTTCGTGAAGTATCAGTTTTATTTTTCTTTTAGCAGTTTAAGAGTTTCAAGCTTTACATTAATGTCTTTGATACCATTTGAATGGTCATTTTCACAATATTAATTCTTTTAAACCATGATCATCTGAGGTATTTCCATCTTCTGCTATCTTAGTCAGTTTTTTTATTCAGTTATATAGATTTTCACTAATAAGGACTCTTCTGTCAAAAGTTTATTTTAATATATCCTTTGAACCAATTGTGAATGGGATGGTTTCATGGTTTCTTTCTTAGCATGTTCATTATCAGTATACAGGAAGGCTGTTGAGTTTTATATGTCAATATTGTATCTTGCTATTTCACTGAAAGTGTTCATCAGTTATAAGAGGGTTTTTTTTTTTGTAAAGTCTTTAATGTAGCATCGTATGGTCTGAAAATACAGTTAAGTTGACTTCTGCCTGTACAGATAAGTTGATTTCTACATTTTTTAAAATCTGTGCTCCTTTTATTTCTTTGTATTATTGGTCAAACTGAGACTTCAAGGACTCCATTTAGCAAAAATAGAAAAAAAACAACCCTTGTCTCCTGTCTGTTTTTAATGGAAACGCTTTGGGTTTTTCCCTATTTGGCTATAGGTTTGTCATATATAGCCTTTATTATATTGAGTTATATTCTTTACATTCCTGGTTTCTTTGGGGGTATATATCATAAAAGAATGTTGGACATTGTCTCAAGTATTTTTAAAATCTACTGAGATGGTAGCAAAGTTTTATTTCCTTTGTGCATCTAACAGTAAACATTTCTTTTTCTAACCTCTCAGTCCTTTCTTTACTATGATCCTCTCTTGCTTTCTCATGATTCTTAACCTCTTTTTGGAGTCAGGAATCAGATGTTTTCTTTCAGATTCCGAACACAGGAGAGTATTCTTTGTCCTTATTCTGCCATTTTCCAATTCAATCTGACTTATATGTCTTTAAAACTAGTAAAGGTAGAGCTTTCTCCAGTTGGCTATTGAGAACTGTGTTCAGGCATATTTTAAGCAATTACTCTAGTTGCTACCAATAACTCTCTGTGGTGATAAAGAGGTTCATACAGAGAGATTAAGAATGCCATTAAGCCACACAGTTACTATGTAAGTAGTAAATTCATAATTGAAATCCAACTCCAGACCTATGTTTTACCTCCACATGACCTCTTCATCTGCAATGGAGGCAAAAGAGATCCCTATATAAGTTACAGTGCCAATATTATGATGACCATTAGAGTCATGAGAACATAAATTATAGAGGAACTAACTCAAAAGACATATAAGTAGCAGAAAGAATGTACAATGAAGAGGTATCATTTTTCATCCCCTATCATTGTATTTCAGGGTATAATTTGAAACAAGTCTGGATAGGTTGACAAAGCTGTGTGAGATGGGCTAAATAAAGCATTTGATATGTAACTTGAACAAAAGAAAAGGCATTGTTTTGGACTGGAGGTATAGCCACTAAGGAGGCTGAAGCAGGAGGATTACAAGTTCAAATCCAACTCTGCCTTAAAATGAAAACATAAAAAGAATGCTGGGGGTGTAGTTCAGTGATCAAGCAATAGCATGTACAAAGCTGTGTGATCAATCCCCAGTACTGAAAGAAAAATAAATAAATAAAGCAGAGAAAAGGAGAACTTATTAACTGGTTTAGAGTAGACTATGTTTGTTTTATGTTTGTTTGCCCCCTTCCATCCCCAGACAGAGTTTCTCTATGTAATAGTTCTGGCTGTCCTGGAACTAGCTTTGTAGACCAGACTAGCCTAAAACTCCCAGAAATCCATCTGCCTCTGCCTCTTTATGTCTTTCTGCCCCCTTTCCTCTCTGCCTCTTTCTGCCTCTCTCTGCGCCTCTCTGCCTCTCTCTGCCTCTCTCTGCCTCTCTCTGCCTCTCTCTG
>NW_021604685.1:510811-525334 GCF_004785775.1 Grammomys surdaster | reverse complement strand
CCTCTCTCTGCCTCTCTCTGCCTCTCTCTGCCTCTCTCTGCCTCTCTGCCTCTCTGCCTCTCTGCCTCTACCAAGTGCTGGGATTAAAGACATGCACCAACACACCTGACCATATTTGTATTTTTATGTTACCATTTTAGGAAACTAGTTAGGAGATAGCTATAACAATTGTGACAAGACAGTAGAGGCCTAGATAAAGTAGCATGTGTATGAAACTCTAAGATAGATGGTCTGGAAGAGTCTCTAGGATACAAAATTTGACTTGATCAAATTGAATGGGAGTAGTAAGAGATAGGGAGCTAAGATATATATATCATGGATATTTAGGTTGATAGATGATGAGTGAGATATGGATTAAGCCTCATGGTTGTTAATGGTCCTAGTAATAAGTACCTGTAGAAACTCAGTGGATATATACATAGAACTGAAAAGAAACCTGGGGGTAGAGTGGTGGTATGACAGACTAGAAATCATTAGAATAAAGATGAGGGCTAAAGCTATGGGACTAAAACGAACAGGATGGAGGAGAAAACAGGGGAGCATAAATATTTCAGTAAAGAACTGTAAGGAGTAATATCAGCTCCTTAAGATGAAGATGTGGTTTTAGATGATAGAACATTCAGTAAGGACAGATACTTTAGAAAAGTCAGCAAAGTCAGCAGAGGATGTAAGGTGCTTGTCTAGCATGCTTGAAGCCCTGGGTTCAATCCTAATATCACAAATGAAAGAGAGAGAGGGGTGGAGGGAGGGAAGGAGGGAAGGAGGGAGGGAAGGACAGAGGGAAGGGGAGGGAAGGAAGGAAGAAGGAAGGAAAGAAAGAAAGGAGGAAAAGAGGAAAAGGAAAGGAAGAAAATGAAGACAAAAAAGATTTTAAAAATTCCTGGTAGATTTAGTTACAAAGATTATCTTTTTTAAGTGCTTTTCATGATTGAAGGTGGATGGAGCCACACTGCACAGAGTAAAGAAGTAAATAGGAGCTAGGTATGTAAATAATAGATACCTATTTGGATATGTTTGGTAAAGAAAAGTGATGGAGAAAAGGGTTTTACTTACTAAGTTAGATGAAGGAGAGGACCTAGTATAAAGAGGTTGAAAATGTTATATACTTTATCTTTCAAGTTTTTTGTAGAGGTTATATTTTTCTTAGCTGCCCCACAAGTATGGACTACTCTTTCTGTCTTGTAGCTGAAGAAACTGTCACAGAAGAGAAGAGACTTGCCGAGGTGCTTTGTTAGGATCTTGGAGAGCTGAGTTACAAACCTAGGTTGCTGGAATGGTGGTACTCCCACTTAAGTCAGGCTGGACCTGACTTAAATAGGGAAGGAGGAGGGAGGATGGTCTGGGAAAGGAATTGGCTACGCCCTCTGGCCTTTAGGTATCTTATTAATATGGAAATCTCTCTAGACCCTGAGACCTTTAGTCACACCCTCTAACTGTGGAGGGGATGGTAGGGGCGTTGCCCTATGTGACTGGAAGATGTGGGTCAATGGAAATCTTTGCCTGGAATCTGGGAGCATGGCAAAATGTATTCCAACCCTTGTAGGGTCTCTGGCCATTTCTAAGCCAGTGCTCTACCAGAAAACAAGCCATCTTTTCATGGCCTCACACTGGGTCTGATTGATTCCCATAATTCTATTTACATTGGACCCTAAGAATAAATATTCAGATAATATGCTGACAAGTGAGGACAGGGCTAAAGTTGAGGGTGACCTCACCCATTTACCTCATAATATTCTTTAAAGAGGTATGTACATGAGCCCTCTATCAAGCAAAGAGGGATAGGGTAGATGGTGAATTAATGGAGGTGTGAGTCCCTGAGACCTAGGCTAAAAAAATTTAGGAAAATAGGGAGACCTGAGCCCTGCAAACCCAGCTATCTCACCCTGACAGCCTTACAACTACAGTGAGAAAACCTCACTTAGAAAACCGAGAGAGGGACTGGAATGGTTAGGGTTTAAGCTGAGTCCATCATTAGGTCATAGGTGATTTCTTGAGGTGTAAAGATTATGGAGAGAAAAAGAGTTGATGTCTGAGTCAGAGAATGGGATAAGGCTTGAGTCAAAAGATGGAGAATCAGAAGGCTCTGAGAAGGTATTAGCAATCAAAGGCATTCTTGGTTTGAAATAGTACTGGGGGTGGGCAAGCTAGTAATTAACAGAGATAACTTACTCTGGAGACCTGTTGTTTCTGCCACCTATTTGCCTTCATTTTAATTTTATTCTTTGTGATGCCACCTCTTCATTTAATCAGTCAACACCATTAGCATCAATTTGTTAGGTACCTCTCTTCCAGAACCCCATGGAATTTTAGTCTGAAACAAGGTTACAGAAAGCTCAAGATTGGGATATTTATTTAGTCATGGATGTGCAGAAGTTTAAATTCATCTAAAATGACAAGAGGTGGTATTGAGTGCTTACTCCCTGAGATTGTTGTTAGAAAGCTCATGGATGAGAGTTTGATACCACAAACACTTGTTCCATTAACCTCCTAACTGCCAGGCCTAGGCTAACTCATTAATGTCACATTTTAAACTGAGATAGATATATCTCCAAGTCTCTATCTATGAGGTATGCCCTATTAATAATGGTGGAAATACCAGATGCATATAGGGACCTTGCCATATATACTTGATTCACTAATGGTACAAAGGTAAGTATAAATGTGTCTGTTTGTAGATGAAATTTAATTATGCTCATTTGAAATCACCAAGTACTCAAGGAAATCTTCCCAGGAGTTTCAAGGGCAGGAAGAACAGTATATGCTTAATCACCAAGCTTTGAAATGACCTGACTATTTTGACAACCATCTTGTGTCTTAAAATAAAATTGAAACTGTGAACCAGGACATCCATGGATGAGTACCCTAATGATGAAGTTCAGAGAGCAATCATAGAATCTGGCATTGATAAGGATGCTTAGTCTCTCCCCCCTTTTTTGTTACCCTCAGATCTAGAATTTCCTCCTCCTTACAATGAGAATATTGGTATTCCAATAAACCAGAATGAACCTCATGGATATCGCTAAGATCTTCTCTCTTCTGCAACCCGAAAAGGAGGAGGAGGACACCGACACAGGGGAAAAGCAGGCCCTCAATCAAGCAGTATATGACAATGACTCCTGTACCCTGGACCACCTTCTCCACCAGGAACGCTATAAACGGTTCATCAACAGCAGGAGTGGCTGGGGTATACCTGGAACACCCTTGCGTTTGGCAGCTTCTTATGGTCACTTAAATTGTGTGAAGGTCCTCCTAGAACATGGTGCTGATGTTGATAGTTTGGATGTCAAAGCACAAACACCACTTTTCACTGCTGTTAGTCATGGTCATCTGGAGTGTGTGAGAATGCTTTTAGAAGCAGGTGCCTGTCCTAGTGGTAGCATCTACAACAATTGCTCTCCTGTTCTCACTGCCTCACGCGATGGGGCTTTTGCCATCCTACAGGAGCTCCTAGGGCATGGTGCAGAAGCTAATGTCAAGGCTAAACTACCAGTCTGGGCATCAAACATAGCTTCATGTTCTGGCCCCCTCTATTTGGCTGCAGTCTATGGGCACCTCGATTGTTTCCGCCTGCTTTTGCTCTATGGGGCAGATCCTGATTACAACTGCACTGACAAGGCCCTCTTAAGTCGTGTTCCACAGCCTCGCACACTCCTTGAAATCTGCCTTCATCATAATTGTGAGCCAGAGTACATCCAGCTTTTAATTGATTTTGGAGCTAACATCTACCTTCCAGCTCTCCCCTTGGACCCAACCTCACAAGATGATAAAGGCATCAAATTGCTGCTACAAGCCCGAGGTGAGTGGTGATCAGGCATACCTCATAGGCTTCTTTATTGTAAGTCTGAGGGTTCCAAATCATCATCTAAGACCTTTCCTCTGGGTTGATCTAGAAATATCTCCATTATTCTCCTGGAGTCCCTGTTGAGAAAAGGTTAAAGATTCCACAAGAGTGAAAGGGTCACTAAGATGATGTGTGTAGAAAGCATTTATATAGTCTCTGGTCTTAGATCTGCCAATGACTGACTCTTTTGATGCCCTGAGCTTCTTTTCTATAGGCCTCAGTACATGTTACCATGAATTGGGAGATGGTTGGGACAATTCTTAGAAGGGAGAGGGCATTACTATAATAGCCATGGCAGAATAGATGTACACTTGGACAGAATAAGTATACTGAGAATTGATGCTCACAATCTGTTTCTCATTGTTGCAGCCACTCCACGTTCACTCCTGTCCCAGGCCCGTTTAGTTATTCGCAGATCCCTGTGCCGTGCCAACCAGCCACAAGCCATCGACCAGCTGGATATACCCCCTGTGTTGATTAGCTACCTCAAGTATCAATGATAAGTTTTCAACTTTCTCAGGAACTTAATGCATGATACCTCCAAAAATACACCTGGGAACCCAGGTTAATTGAGAATAATACACCTCATTACTTTTCTGGTGTATTATTCTCCACAATAAAATCCTCACCAAAGTAATTTCTGGTGGCTGTGGTGTCTTCTGTTTATATGTGGGAAATGGGGAGAACCACTAGGGAAAGGGTTTGATTAGCCATAGGGAAGGTTGACCATAAGTCTAGTCCTGACAAGCACAAGGATCTTGACTGCTCAAAAATGAAGAGAAAAAATAGACCCATTGTGGTACCTTCTCTAAAAGGCTTTCAGTTTAAAGGTTGTAAAAAATCTAAGAATATGAAAGAATCCAAGTGGGATTCTGAAAATCTTTTTTCTAGAATCTATTCTAGCCTATGCTGACTATCCACAAACCTAAAGCTTTTGGGAATTAGAAGTTAATGTCAGTGTCTCCATCTGCTTTAGGGTCTAGAAAAGTACACCCATTTGAATAGGACACAATCAGAGTAGTCTCTTTTAGGCGTATGAGACATATTTTCTGGTTGGCCCATGAAAACATATGGGCACTAGGTATTTCAAAAGCCTTTGAAATTGAGAGTATTATTGGTGCATATCTAATTTTGAACAATGAAGAGGGGCTGAAACAGGCCTGCTTAGTACATGAGGTTACTGAGACACTGGCAAAATTGAGTGTCTAGGTTTGGGGTAAACCAGCTCTCCAGCCTGCTTCTAGGTTTTCTTTTTCTATTTCCATTGTGTATGAAAAGTTTAGTGCCCTGGTCCTTTCCTCTCCCCAGATCTCACTAGTCCCTTGTAGACAACAGATCAAGGGTTGGATTAGATCATCTCAAATTCTACAACTCTACCAAGAGTATCTTCCCTATGAAGTGTGACAAGTAAGTTGAGACATTACTAAATACAATCTCCCCTTGGCATTTTGTTTCTTGTCACTGATCCTCAGTGAGAAGAATCTAGTACCTCCATACCCTCAGCTGCTTCTGCCAACTTTCACAAGGTTGAGTCTTAAGTACTTTAGGGGAACTCTAGATGCTTCCCTCTTTGGGAAAAAAAAAGAACAAACCAATATCTATCATCCAGCTTATAGCCTGCTTACTAGCTCCTTGATAGTCAGTCCAATAAGGAGACTTTCTTTATTCAGTATAAAAGCAGTGCGTGATAGTCTAAGAGTAGGATCTAGTTCAGTGACCACCCCCTCCAGTACTCTGGCTTGTAGTTAAACTGTTTCAAAGCTACTACTTTGTTTTAGAACTATTTGCCTCACTTAAAGATTAGTCATTCTTTCTAGTCAGAATTTTCCTCTTTTCTAGAAATTACATTCCTAGAACTTTATGACTTAGCTCCACATAGTTTCTCTATTCTGGGCTAAAGTACTGTTTATCAGAAATCATATGACCCCTGGTTTCTTCTCCATCCTCCTTCCTTTGACTTACTCCCTGTCCATTTTTCTCTTTATTTACATTTTCAACCTTAAGTTTATTCTTATCTATATGTATATGAAGTGCATGATATTTCGATACATTTATACATGATCTAATGTTTAAGTCAGGTTAAGAGTATTAGTTCCTTAAATATTTATAATTTTGTGGTAAAAATTTCAGTTTGTCTAGCTTTTTGAAATGTTTATATAGTTCAACAATACTATGTATAGTTAATGCGAATTAGAAAAGCAGAATTTCTTGGCCATTTTATACCTAAAATTATAATTCTGTTTTTAACTTCTATGAGATATCAATTTATTTTTATAATCCACATAAGTTAGATCATTGAGTGCTTCCTTTTCTATGCCTGAGTTATTTCCCTTCACATAATGAGTACTGATTGTTACCAGAGGCTGAAGGCATGGGGAGAAGTGGAATGGGAAATTACTGATTAAAGGAATATAATTTTCACATAGACAGGAGACTTTGAGATCTGTTGTATTCAAGGGTAATTGTAGTCAATTCTGTAGTATATTTTTCAAAATAATTAAAAGTAAAATTTACATGTCAAACCACAAAATGATAGGAAAATGAGATGATGGATATGCCAATCATTTTGATGTAATCATACTACATTTAATGAAAATATTACATTCTCAGTTGTATATAAAATTATCATTTATTGATCAAGCATAATATTTTTCAAGAGTTACTTTCACTCAAATAGTTCTTATATGCTGGAGAATGTGCTCAAATAATCATTTTGTGTAGATTAACTCATTTGATTTAACAAGCTCATCATATTCATGACCATTTTATAGAATAGAAAACTGAGATCCATTTTTGTTAATTGGTTCAAAGAGAAGGCCCTCACAAGCCTACAGAATGGAGAGAATGTAGCTATCTAGATAATATACCACTTGGGCATTTATTAACTAGCCATTTTCTAAAATAGTTATGTCTGACCCTGTGTAATATTATCAAGCTTTCTTAAAATCTCCCCCACCTACTGACTTTCTTCTATCAAATTCGAACTATAGTGTCTCCGACTTTGCAGAGCAGGTACGTATGAAATCTTTAACTTTTTGTGTCAACATACTACTGAATCCTCCTAGTCTTCCTTTTAACCAAGACTAACTCATCTTTAAAGATGGATTCCATCTATCACTAGCCACACACGCTCTCAACAGATTAACCTGCTTTCTTTTTTATTTCAAACAACATATATTTGATTTATTTGTTGAGTGTATACCACAGCACATATGTGGAAATAAGAGGATAATTTTGTTGAGTCATCTCGATCCTTGCAACTTTAAGTGAGTTGTAGGAATAGAACTTGGGTATTTAGGCTTAGAGAACAAGCACCTTTATCCACTGAGACAGATTCTTTGTCTTCTAATTAACTGATCTTTTTCTCTCAGCATACAACCAAATTCACAGTCTTTGAACATGTAAAAACAAACCTGCATTCCATGGCCTGCGCCAGTCACCACCTTTTGCAACCAAACTTCAGCAACAAAGAAACTATTTTCTGGATCCATACTGGTAGGTGTACATCCTACTTCTGCTTCCAGCTAGTGTTGCCCATATCCCCAGTAAATCTGTAAGTTCATACCCAAGGGTCTATTTTCTACGTTTATCTCAGAGTCTTGTAGGTACTGTTTCTCTCACAATCTTTGTCTAAGATGGCATCAGAGCGTTAAGCTACCTCTGTTTTCAGAACACATGCAGAATCCAATCCTTCTCACCACATCTCACCTGAATCATTAAAACCTTCTTCTTAATCCCCTCACTTTGTGTCTTGCTGCAACACATCCCTAGACATTTCACTAAATACCAAATCTCCACAGATCCAGGTTCAGCAAGTTCAAAAGTATTTCATGTGACCCACAAAACCATGTATCACCTGCCTCTTTATCTTTCTTAGCCCTCTCTTCTTCTTTTGCCTTTCATCATTCTATCCCAGCTGCACTATCTGTCTTGTCATTTCCCTAATATCCCATCTAATGTAGTTGATATTATTAGAAAGAGCTGGATTATCTCAAGGCTTTTATACTTTTTGTTGCCTCTGCCTCATCAGCCTTCTTCAAGATATCCTTATGTTTTGTTCTCTCAATTCCTACAGTCTTAACTCAAATGCCACTTTCTTGAGATATGACTCAAACTTCTTGATTACAACAGCACATCTTAGGGTTAGGGAGATGGAGAAATCAATTAAGAGCACATATGGCTCTTTTAGAGGACTAAATCTTACATAGAACACAAGTTTGGTAGTCAGCACTCACATCATGTGGCTCACAACTTCCTATACTTCTGGCTCCAGGAAGACCCAACACAATGTAATGTTCTCTCAGTGATAGGCCCTGCCAACTGATTTGTAAGTGGAATATGGAAGAGTTTGGAACTGTGGACCACAGAAGTCCAAGAAGGTTATAAACAGAGCTTAATGATAAATTCTTGTCAGAATTTGAAAAACTAGAATATTGATGGAAATGTGGATTGGCTGATGGAAACCAGAAACTTGGCTACCAACTATTTGTGCTATATTCTGGCAAAGAATTGATCATATTCTGCCCATGTCCTAAAATCTTCAGGCTGTACACAAGAGTAACGGATTAAGTTGTTTGCAGAAAAATTCAGTGCAGCAAAGCATTCATTCTCATTGCTCTCAGCCAGACAGCAGATTTACGGTGCTAGAGAACAAAAAGTGTAGCCAAAGTATATGAAAAATGTGTAGTTGGCAAGGAAAGGAGTGCTAGAAAGGAGTGTGAGCTCTTTCAAAGCCATGAACAAACTAGCTGCAGACAGAGACTGAGAGGTTGTAACTGTTAAAGTGATTAGTGCAAATGAAGACAAACTATGCACTCTGCACTAAGACAATAAGAATAACGTCCTACCCATTTGAAAGCTCCAGGGCTATTATAGTTATTCTTCATTACCAACTTGACTGGATTTGGGATTATCCAAGAGGCAAATGTCTAGATAATTATTTTCCAAGCTTCAGTCACTAAGGCCCACATAGGCCTCTGCATCTGCAGCCAAAAGATGGTAGACTATTATAACTCACACTAAAAATAGAAATTGTCATCATCATCTGCATATTGCTCATTTTGCACGCACAAGGAATGCAAGAGTCACAGGGTCATAGAGGTTTACACCAAGGTTCAAAAAGTTGCTAAGGCTAGCAAATGTATTTCAGAGTCAAATTCCCTGCAAGGAACTCCTTAGAGGCCATAGTATGGATGCCAGCAAGATGACTGTGAGTAAAAGGAGCTTGACACACAAGCCTGGCAACCTAATTTTAATCTCTAAATCCTCATAAAGGTGGAAGGAGAACACTCTACAAAGCTATCCTTTGATCTCCACAATTTGTGCCATGATATACATTTCAACCCTACAGTATCAATAAACAATGAAAAAGTAAAAAATATGTTATTGTATGAAGCTGTGAAGATGAAGTCTTAAGTTGCAATGGAAGCACCATGATGTTGAGGTACCAACAACATGGAATGTCTATCAAGGAAAACTGTAAGCACTCAATGGAGTCTGCCTAAGCAAAAGCCTATAATCCATGGTAGGTGGCAGAGCTGTGGGTATAAAGCTACTTGGAGCCCAAATGATGTCATCATAAGCCCCAGACATGGATATAAACCAGCAGAGTTTGGTATTTATGCTGCAGGGTTTCTGTCTTGCTTTGGTCCAGTATTTCTCTCTCTCTCTCTCTGTCTCTCTGTCTCTCTGTCTCTCTGTCTCTCTGTCTCTCTCTCTGTCTCTCTCTCTCTCTCTCTCTCTCTCTCTCACACACACACACACACACACACACACACACATTTAATTAATTAATTAATGACAGGCTCTGTGTAAGCCTGGAAGGCCTTAAACTCACTAAGATCAATCTATCTCTGCCTCCTGAGATCTGGGATTGAAGTTCCCAGCTTGTACAGTATTTTATTAACATACCTCTATTCCTCCATTTTGGAATGGGTAATCTTTTCTTTGTTATGTATACTAAAAGTACATAATCATTTTACAATAAGATAAAAGTCTCACAAGAGGCTAAATTTTGAACAGCAATGGGGCTGCTCAGACTATGAGGATTTATCAAATTGAGCTGAATGTACTTTATATTGTAAGATGGCCACTAGCCTTTGGGTTTAATGCAGAAGTTATAGTTTGAGTGTGAAATGTTCCCTAAAGTGTTTAAGCACTTGCTCTCCCATTTGTGACACTGTTTTGGGATGATATAGGACCTTTAGAAAGTGGAGCCTAGCTAGAGGAATTGGGTAGCTTGGAGCAAGTACTGAGGTTAGCCTGACTCGATTTCTGGGACAAACTTTCTCCTTTTTGATCATCACTATATAACTAGCATCTGTTACTATTGCCATGAGCTACTCTTGCTGACATACCTTCTTCAAATATGATGAACTATACCCTCTCAAACTAGGAGTCAAAATAAAACCTTCTTTTAAGTTGTTTCTATTACAGTGAACAGAGAAATAACTAATGACGATGGTATCTTTATTAATGTAGAAGAGGAAATTAAGACTCAAGAATGATGATTAACCTTCCCAGATAGGCTGTGCTATCCCTAAGTGATAGAACCGTGTCTTAGTCAGCATTCATTCATTGCTATAATGAAATACCATGATGAAAAGCAACTTAGAGAGAAAAGAATTTGGCTTATGCTTCCACGTCACTGTTCATTATTTAAGGAAGTCAGTACAGGAACATAAGCTGGGCAGGCAACTTGAGGCAGGAGCTGATACAGAGGAGCCATGGAGGAGTGTGTTGCTAACTGTGCTAACTGTGTTGCTTCCCATGGTTTCCTCTGTCTGCTTTCATATAGAACCCAGGACCACCTGCTCAGGGATGGCACTACCTACAATGGGTGGGCCCCCATCAATCACTAATTAAGAAAATATCCTACATCCAGATCTTATAGAGGCCTTTTCTTAATTGAGGTTCTCTCCTTTCAGATCACTCTTATCTGTGTCAAGTTGGCATAAAGCTAGCCAGCACAACTGACTCCCTTGTCAACTTGACACAAACATATCACTATTAAGCCATAACCTTTCCTTTCTTGTTCATCCTCAAGATCACACTTTAATATCACACATTGCAATATAAACATTAAAGATTTTAAAATTCCCACAGTCCTTAAACTTCAAACACTTAAAATTTCCATCTCTTTAAAATACCTAGTCTCTCTGAAAATCCATAGTCCCTTTAAAATTTAAAATCTCTTTAAAAGCTAAAAGTTTCTTGACCGTGAGGTCCTGTAAGATCAGGAATAAGTTAATAACTTACTTCAAGAGGGAGCCAGAGCATAGTGACAACCTGAACAAAGCAAAACCAAACTCCAACTGTGTAAATAACTTAGTTTCCAATGAGTAGGATCCACTCATGATCTTCTGATCTCCTTGAAGAGGGTTTGTGTCACTTCTCTGCCTCCACTCTCGCAACACACAGATTGTCTTCTCAGCTCCAGCCAGCTCCATTTCATGGCTGCCAATGTTCTTGGTGGTCATCTCATGGTACTCACTTCTCCAAAATGCTGGTATCTCTTGCTGCAACTGGGCTACACTTTTAAGAATAGCCTCTCCTGGGCTCTCTTCAGAGACTCTAACACTGCCTCACAGTGCTAACCCTCGGCTTCTTTCCATGACCCCTTCCTGTCTTCAAAACCAGTATGGATTGCCTGACTCTTACACTACCAAGTTCAGTTGTCAACACAAGGTACAACCTTGGTAACCTCTGTAACACAGCTTGTTTGTGCTAATCATGAGGAAACAGTTCCCGGAATATTTTACCTCAATGATACTAGTCTTTTCTTAATCACCACTAATGTCTCAGCTCCAGCTGAGACATTAACTGTCCCAGTAAAACAAAGGTTTTACTTCAGTGGTGCTTGTTAATCATGGCTGATTCTTCAGCCTTGGCTGACCAGAACCATAAATTCTTACTTCAAACTATGCAATAACCCTGAAAGAGTCTTTAAGGACTTTCAAACTTCCCTCTGGAACTTCAGAAGTCAGGACTCTATTATCTGCATTTCTAATATTCTTATCTTCCAAGCTCCCACAGTGCACCAAGTTTTAAATATTCAATGCCTTTTCTGGCCCAAAGTTCCAAATTTCTTCCACAATCCTCCTCAAAACTTGGGGAGTCTGTCCCTAAAGATGGTCACATCTGTTACAATACAATCCTAGTACCAATTTCTGTCTTAGTTAGGGTTACTATTGCTGTGATGAAACACTATGACCAAAAGCAAACTGAGGAGGAAAGGGTTTACTTGGCTTACACTTGCACATCTCTGTTCAAAACTGAAGGAATTCACGACAAGAGCTCAAACAGGGCAGGAACCTGGAGGCAGGAGCTAGTACAGAGGTGTGTGTGTATGGGGGGGTGGTTCTGCTTACTGCCTTCCTCAGTCCTAGAACCCAGGACCGCCAGCCCAGGGATGGCACTACCCACAATTGGCTGGGCCCTCTGCCACCAATCACTAAGAAAAATCCTACAAAGTTGCCTACAGTCAAATATTATGGAGGCATTTTCTTTTTAAATTTTTTTCTTTTATTATTATTAATCATCCCATTTGTTTACATCTCAAATGATATCCCACTTCCCGGTTACCCCTCCACCACCCCCCAAACCCACATATGCCTTCCCCTCTCCCTTTTGCCTGTCTGAGTGTGCTCCTCCACCCACCCACTCTCCAGTACCACAGCTCCAGCATCCCCCCTATTCCGGGGCATCAAACCTCCCTGGGACCGTTGTTGTCCAGCAAGGCCATCCTCTGCTACATATGTATCTGGGGCCAAAGATCTCTTTCAGTACACTCTTTGGTTGGTGGTCTAGTCTCTGGGAGAACTGGGTGGTCAGGCCAGCCTATGTTGTTCTTCCAATGGTGTTGCAATCCTCCTCTGCTCCTCCAGTTCTTCTGTCAGCTCCCTCACCAGGTTCCCTGAGTTCAGCCTGATGGTTGGCTCCAAGAATCCGCCTCTGTATTGGTCAGTTGCTGGCCAAACCTCCCAAGGAACCACCTCACCAGGTTCCTGTCTGCAAGCACCTCTTGATCATAACAACAGTGTCTGGGTTTGGTGTTTGCAGACAGGATGGATTCCCCAGGTGGGGCCGTTCTCCAGTTGGCCCTTCCTTCAGTCTCTGTTCCATTTTTTGTCCCCGTTCTTCCTTTGGACAGGAACATTTCTGGGTTCAAGACAAAAAATACCAAAACTTTGAGATAGGTGGATGGCTCCATCCCTCAACCAGGGGCCATGTCTATCTACTGGAGGTGGTCTCTACAGGTTCAATCTCTCCCTTCTCTGCGCATTACAGCTAAAATCAATCCCACTGGGTCCTGGGAGCCTCATATTTCTCTGGTGTTTGGGACCCACCAGTGACAATCCCCAGTTCCTCACCCCCCAACACACCTATTTTTATTCCATTTCCTGACCCTTTGTGCCTCTCTCAAGTCTCCTCCAGATTCTGATACTGCCACTGTATTTCCTCCTCCTCCTTTCTCCCTCCCTTATCTCCCTCTCCTTCCATCTCCCACAATCATCCTGTTCCTCCCTCAATGCAGGACTGAAGCATCCACCCCCTGATCGTCCTTCCTTCGACACAGAGGCATTTTCTTAATCGAGGTTTCCTCCCTTCCGATATCTCTATCCTGTGTCAAGTTGCATAAAACCAGCCAGGATAAGTGGGCATTCCAGCCCAGGGAATCTGCTGCACAGCCACTGTACTTTCTCTATTGCTTCCAGGGAAATGATGACATTAGCTAACTGGGCATGTGTATACCCATTTAGTCATGCTTTTTTACATTTTGGCTCCAATCTATGTTTCTAGTCTAATTTAAGCTTGTTTTTCTCTCTCCCCACTATTACAAATACAAAGGTAGCCAATCAGAATTTTAGCTCTTACTCAGCCCAGTGTACCAGCTCACAGCACTGGGCATTTTTTACTTTGGGTAGGAATCCTTCCTGTACTTTTCTAACTTGACTCCATTACCAAGGCCATCTTCTATTGAACTTTTTTTCTCCCTAATGCTTCTTACCAATTTGTAAAGAAGAAGTCATCCCTTTTGTATTGCTCCAAAGCACCATTGCCTGGTAACTGATTTAGCTTTCTGCTCCACTCAAAATCTCATCCTCAGGTCTCCTAAGATTACTATGGAAACTTCTACTATAGATTACCAGGCCTAGGCTGGAAGAGGTATCCATGGAATGCAAGTGGGCACTGTAATCACGCATGGCTGTCAAACTGTTTATGGACTTGCCACCACACAACTCACAGCTGTCTTCATAGGTCTCCCCACACACACACACACCTTTCTCAATACAACTGGATTGCAGTTTCCCCTCCAGCCCCTCCCCCCAGTCCCCACCCCACTCCAGTTCCCCACTCCTCCAGATTCACTCCTCATGTTCCCTTCAGAAAAGAGCAGAGAGCAGGCCTACCAGGCATATGAACTGAACCTGGCATACGTTTGTCACTGGATCTAGAAACTATGTAACAAAGTGAAGGTCTTCATTTTAACAGAGAGAGAAACTTAAAACAAGAAGGAAATTCTGTTTCCCATTAACAACTCCTGGCCTGCTTAAAGGATCTGATTATCATTCAGTCAGAGTGAGATGGGCTCTTTAGAGGACTCCTTTGAAAGGAGACATTTTCCATCCGGTTTGGGCCCGAGCACTCACAGATCCCGGGAGGCAGCTCTGCACCCAATC
>NW_021604685.1:465083-510801 GCF_004785775.1 Grammomys surdaster | reverse complement strand
GAGCACTCACAGATCCCGGGAGGCAGCTCTGCACCCAATCTCGCAGAATCAAGAGGAAGCAGGGCTCACAGGACCTCTGTGCCAAGCAATTTCTTAGGCTAGGAGGTGGCAGTTCTTGCCTCCAATCAGGGAGCAACTGGGACCCACTGGGACCCACTGGGACTCACTGAGACCCAGGAATCCTCTCCTGACCCGGAGCCCAGGCCCCTTCCGGTTTCCACCTGAACACTGAGCACATCTTGGGCCTCAGCTCTAACTCAAGCAGCAAAACTCATCCCAAACAGTTCTGACACAACCTAGATAATAGGAAAGACAGGCCCCAGTCAGAGACAGCACTGATAGCACAAAGGCGATCCAGATGGCGAAAGGCAAGCGCAAGAACACAAGCACCAGCAACCCAAGGTACTTGCCAGTATCAGAACCTAGTTCTCCCACATTAGAAAGTCCTGAACTCCCCATATCACCAGGAAAACAAGAACCAGATCTAAAATCACTTCTAATGATGATGCTAGAGGACTTCAAGAAAGAAGTAAATAACACTATCAAAAAACTTGAGGAGAACACAGGAAAACAGGATGAAGTCCTTAAAGAAACACAAAAATCCTTTAAAGAATTACAAGAAAACACAAACAAACAGATGAAGGAATTGAACAAAACCATCCAGGACATAAAAATGGAAGTGGAAACAATAAAGAAAGCACAAAGGGAGACTATCCTGGAGATAGAAAACCTAAGAAAGAAATCAGGAGTCATAGACACAAGCATCACCAACAGAATACAAGAAATAGAAGAAAGAATCTCAGGTGCAGAAGATACCTTAGAAAATATCGACACAACCATCAAAGAAAATGCAAAATGCAAAAAGTTGTTATCTCAAAATATCCAGGAAATCCAGGACACAATGAGAAGACCAAACCTAAGGATAATAGGTATAGATGAGAGTGAAGACTCCCAACTTAAAGGGCCAGTAAATATCTTCAACAAAATTATTGAGGAAAACTTCCCTAACCTAAGGAATGAGATGCCCATAATCACACAAGAAGCCTACAGAACGCCAAACAGACTAGATCAAAAAAGAAACACCTCCCGTCACATAATAATCAAGACACAAAATGTACAAAACAAAGAAAGAATTTTAAAAGCAGTTAGGGAAAAAGGCCAAATAACATATAAAGGCAAACCTATCAGAATTACACCTGACTTCTCACCAGATACTATAAAAGCCAGAAGATCCTGGACAAATATCATACAAACCCTAAGAGAACATAAATGCCAGCCCAAGCTACTTTACCCAGCAAAACTCTCAATTACCATAGATGGAGAAACTAAGATATTCCATGACAAAACTGAATTTGCACAGTATCTTCCCACAAATCCAGCTCTACAAAGGATAATAGCAGGAAAGATCCAATACAAGGAGGGCAATCATACCCTAGAAAGAGCAAGAAAATAATCCTTTTCCATCAAACCCAAAAGAAGATAACCACACAAACGATGTCTCCATTATTAGCAAAAATGACAGGAAGCAACAACACCCTCTCCTTAATATCTCTTAACATCAATGGACTCAATTCCCCAATAAAAAGGCATAGGCTAACGGACTGGATACGCAAACAGGACCCAGCTTTTTGCTGCTTACAGGAAACCCACCTCAGTGACAAAGACAGACACTACCTTAGAGTAAAAGGTTGGAAAACAATTTTTCAAGCAAATGGTCCTAAGAAACAAGCGGGAGTAGCCATCCTAATATCGAATAAAATTGACTTTCAACTTAAAACTATCAAAAAGGATAAGGAAGGGCATTTCATACTTGTCAAAGGAAAAGTCAACCAACATGAACTCTCAATTCTGAATATCTATGCACCAAATACAAGAGCGTCGACTTACATAAAAGAAACCTTACTAAAGCTCAAAACACACATTGCACCTCACATAATAATAGTGGGAGACTTCAACACCCCACTCTCAGCAATGGATAAATCATGGAAACAGAAACTAAATAGAGATACAGTAAAACTCACAGAAGTTATGAACCAAATGGACTTAACAGATATCTATAGAACATTTCACCCTAAAGCAAAAGAATATACCTTTTTCTCAGCACCTCATGGTACCTTCTCCAAAATAGACCATATAATTGGGCACAAGACAGGCCTCAACAGATATAAGAAAATTGAAATAATTCCCTGCATCCTGTCAGATCACCATGGTCTAAGGCTGGTCTTCAAAAATGACAAAGAGAATGGAAAGCCCACATTCATATGGAAATTGAACAACACCCTACTCCTTGATAATCAGTTAAGGGAAGAAATAAAGAAGGAAATTAAAAACTTTTTAGAATTTAATGAAAATGATGACACATCATACCAAAATCTATGTGATACAATGAAAGCAGTGCTAAGAGGAAAATTCATAGCTCTAAGTGCCTACAAAAAGAAACTGGAGGGAGCATACACTAACAGCGTGACAGAGCACCTGAAAGACCTAGAACAAAAAGAAGCTAATACACCCAAGAGGAGTAGACGGCAGGAAATAATCAAACTCAGGGCTGAAATCAACCAAATAGAAACAAAAAGAACTATCCAAAGAATCAATAAAACTAGGAGCTGGTTCTTTGAGAAAATCAACAAGATAGATAAACCCTTAGCTAGACTAATCAGAGGGCAGAGACAGTATCCAAATTAATAAAATCAGAACTCAAAAGGGGGACATAACAACAGAAACTGAGGAAATTAAAAAAATCATCAGATCCTACTACAAAAGCCTATATTCAACAAAATTGGAAAATTTGGATGAAATGGACAATTTCCTAGACAAATACCAGTTACCAATGTTAAATCAGGACCAGATAAACCATCTAAACAATCCCATAACCCCAAAAGAAATAGAAGCAGCCATTAAAAGTCTCCCTACAAAGAAAAGCCCGGGACCAGACGGTTTTAGTGCAGAATTCTATCAGACCTTCAAGGAAGACCTAATTCCAATTCTTTTTAAACTATTCCACAAAATAGAAACAGAAGGTACATTACCCAACTCATTCTTTGAAGCCACAATTACACTCATACCTAAGCCACACAAAGAGCCAACAATGAAAGAGAACTTCAGGCCGATCTCTCTTATGAACATTGATTCAAAATTACTCAATAAAATTCTAGCGAACCGAATCCAAGAACACATCAAAACAATTATCCATCATGATCAAGTTGGCTTCATCCCAGGAATGCAGGGTTGGTTCAATATTCGGAAATCCATCAATGTAATCCATTATATAAACAAACTCAAAGAAAAAAACCACATGATCATCTCACTAGATGCTGAGAAAGCATTTGACAAAATTCAACACCCCTTCATGATAAAAGTCTTGGAAAGGTCAGGAATTCAAGGTCCATACCTAAACATAGTAAAAGCAATATACAGCAAACCAGTAGCCAGCATTAAACTAAATGGAGAGAAACTTGAAGCAATCCCACTAAGATCAGGGACTAGGCAAGGCTGCCCACTCTCCCCCTACTTATTTAATATAGTATTGGAAGTCCTAGCCAGAGCAATTAGGCAACACAAGGAGGTCAAAGGGATACAAATTGGAAAGGAAGAAGTCAAAATCTCACTATTTGCAGATGATATGATAGTGTACTTAAGTGACCCCAAAACTTCCACCAGAGAACTCCTAAACCTGATAAACAACTTTAGCAAAGTGGCTGGATATAAAATTAACTCAAGCAAATCAGTAGCCTTCCTCTACTCAAAAGATAAACTGGCTGAGAAAGAAATTATGGAAATGACACCCTTCAAAATAGTCACAGATAATATAAAATACCTAGGTGTGAACCTAACCAAGCAAGTAAAAGACCTGTATGACAAGAACTTCATTCCCCTGAAGAAAGAAATCGAAGCTGATCTCAGAAGATGGAAAGATCTCCCATGCTCATGGATTGGAAGGATTAATATAGTAAAAATGACTATTTTGCCAAAAGCCATCTACAGATTTAATGCAATCCCCATCAAAATTCCCACTCAATTCTTCTCAGAGATAGAAAGAGCAATCTTAAAATTTATTTGGAATAACAAAAAACCCAGGATTGCGAAAACTACTCTCAGCAATAAAAGAACTTCTGGAGGAATCACCATCCCTGACTTCAAGCTGTACTACAAAGCGATAGTGATAAAAACTGCATGGTATTGGAACAGAGACAGGCAGGAGGATCAGTGGAATAGAATAGAAGACCCAGAAATGAACCCCCATACCTATGGTCACTTGATCTTTGACAAAGGGGCTAAAACCATCGAATGGAAAAAAGATAGCATTTTCAACAAATGGTGCTGGTCCAACTGGTTGTCAGCATGTAGAAAAAAGCAAATTGATCCATACTTATCTCCTTGTACAAAGCTCAATTCCAAATGGATTAAGGACCTCCACCTAAAACCAGCCACACTGAAACTAATAGAAGAGAAACTGGGAAAAAGCCTGGAATACATAGGCACAGGGAAAAAGTTCCTGAACAGAACGCCAATGGCCTGTGCTCTAAGACCAAAAATTGACAAATGGGACCTCATAAAGCTGCAAAGCTTCTGTAAAGCAAAGGACACAGTCAATAGGACAGAGCGGCAACCAACAGATTGGGAAAAGATCTTCACCAACCCTACATCTGATAAAGGGCTAATATCCAAGGTATACAAAGAACTGAAGAAATTAGACTCTAGACAATCAAAGAACCCTATTAAAAAATGGAGCACAGAGCTGAACAAAGAATTCTCAACTGAGGAAGTTCGAATGGTTGAGAAGCACCTAAAGAAGTGTTCAGGATCACTAGTCATCAGGGAAATGCAAATGAAAACAACACTGAGATTCCACCTTACACCAGTCAGAATGGCTAAGATCAAAATCACAGGTGACAGCACATGTTGGCGAGGATGTGGAGAAAGAGGAACACTCCTCCACTGTTGGTGGGATTGTAAACTGGTACAACCACTATGGAAGGCAGTATGGCGATATCTCAGAAAACTGAACATAGTGTTACCTGGGGACCCAGCTATACCACTCCTGGGCATATACCCAAAAGAAGTTTCACCATACAACAGGGACACATGCTCCACCATGTTCATAGCAGCCTTATTTATAATAGCCAGAAGTTGGAAAGAACCCAGATGCCCTTCGACAGAAGAATGGATGCAGAAAATGTGGTACATTTATACAATGGAATACTACTCAGCTATTAAGAACAATCAGTTCACAAAATTCCTAGGCAAATGGATGGAGCTGGAAAATATCATCTTGAGTGAGATGACCCAATCTCAAAAGAACATACTTGGTATGCACTCATTGATAAGTGGATATTAGACCAAAAGCTCACAATGTCTAAGAACCTACATACAGACCACATAAAACTCACATAGAAGAAGGAAGACCAAAGTATGAATTCGTTGGTCCTTTCTAGAAGGAGTATCAAAAGTTTCAACCAGAACTCCCAAAGTCTAAACCAGAGAACACAAAGGGAGGGACTCACACACCTGTATAGGGAATTGAGGGTGTCCTTGTTAGACTTCAGTGAAAGTGGAGGGCCAAGGTCCCCGAAAGTTTGGATTCCCTACTGTGTGGGAATTCGAGAGCAGGGAGATGGGACTGGGAGGATGTTTGGAGCACACCATCACAAAAATTAGGAGGAGTGGGTATGGGATAAAGGATCTTGGGGGAGAATGAGAAAGGAGATAACATTGAAAGGTAAATACGTATAATACCCAATAAAAAACCCACACAGATAAAGGATTTTTTTAAAAAAGGGAGTTTACTTATCTTAAATTAATTTCAAAAGTTTCTAGGAGTTGCAAATTGGCTAAGATCCTATTTTAAGCTCTCCACAAAAGAACTTAAATCTCTGATCAATATTCTCAAGAGAGAGGTAAACCCTAACTTCCTCAACAGTTAATTGACAGAAGAGAGGTAATCTCACAAAAAGTAGAAAAAGCTATTTCCAATCGATATATCATATAGTCTGATTAATTGTCAGTGGTGCTATAAAAGTCCTTTGACAAAAGATTATAAATATAGATTTATATATCCTTAAATAAGGTCTTCATGACTCTCTGAGTGTAGAAGGAGCAACTGTTGGCGCTTCAGCCCTGATTTTACAAGAACTCTGAAAAATTGGCTTTAAAAATAAAAGAGGGGGAACGGTACCCCCTCAGAAGGAGCCCCCCTGAAATACTCTCCATCATGCCTTGTTCACTTTTCTCTCTCTTAAGCTGAAAGCTCATGGCAAATCTCTTGCTGACCATGTTGGTGACCTCGGGCACCACCAAGACCAACAAAACTTTGCCACAGATATGGGGAAGGACCCTCATACCCGTAAAGGGAATGCCCCAGACCAAGTTCCCTTATGGAGCCGAGGACTGATATGCCTGTCCAATACCACAGAAGGCACAGCGAACCGGCTACCATAAATATTAACGAAAAAAAATAGATACACTCACAAAGCCAGGCCCAACCATAAATACGATGAATAATAATTTACATCCAGGGAAGAGAAATCTCCCTGAGAATCCCCTTCTTTTTTTCTTTCCAGGCAAAAATGAATCACCCGTGATGCCTGCCATTAGAAGTTCTAATCCAGATGGGCCAGAAGTCAGGATCCTCGCCCTTACCCTCACCCCCTACCTTTTCCCAGCTGCACAAGGTTCCCTGAAGCTTGGCAACTGCAAGATCCTGCTTGGAAACTGCAGATAGACTCAAAGCAGTGTACCATATCATCTGAAGAATAGCAGGGAGACCATAACTCAAGCAGTGTACCATATCTTCTGAAGAATAGCAGGTTGCAGTCCTCCTCGCCCCCACGAATAACTAGGGCCTGCCAGTCGGGTCAAGTGGCACCCAGACGTGGGGCTCGAGGCACGGACCCCTCTGGACGGACCCTCATTGAGAGGATGTGCGCAGGACATCAAGATTAAGCGAGACAGAGATCAAAACCCGCGACCTGTCATCCACGGAACCAGGTTGATGCTGCCATCAAGAAGACGGTTGAAGTTCATTACCATCAGCCGAAAATTGAAGAGGATCCAGAAGTGACTCTGCAGGAGACTGACACAGCTGCCAGCTCCCCTGCCTCCCCCCTAAGGTTGACCGCTAGACTTCCACGCCCTCCAGAAGGGTTCCTGGTATGCCTGGCTTTGCCCCCGTTTCTCTCCATAGAGAGCTTGGCCTCTTGATCACCACAACAAAAATTGGCTTTTTCCTAAACCAAGGCCGCCCTTGATATGGCCGCTAACATTGGGGAGCCTTCCTTTATGACAATATTACACCCCAAACTGACAAATGGTTGGTAAATTGAACATTTACAAGGGACTAGGATGGCTGTGAGTTAGCCCAATGACGGGATTATTGTAGGTCCACTTCCCAGGGGCCCACCCAATGCAGCCGAAAAGGAGTGCGTGGTGCTGGGAGTGGGTGCAGCCTACATGGCCTAAGACAGGGCCCTCACCCTCCTTTCACCCACATCGGAGTCCCTTGACGTTGCCCATCGTCGACAGCCTAAAACCTTCGACCATCGATGTGACTCGTCTCACATCAGTGTTTTGGGGTTGTGAACTTGTCTAAGACCCCCCATAATTAGACATCCAAATTCAAAATTCACATAGTTGGGATTGATCATAAGATGCCTTCTCTAACTAAACAGAGAAGGGGGAGATGCCAGAAGCCAGGACCCTCGCCCTTACCCTCACCCCCTACCTTTCCCCACCTGCACAATGTCCTCTGAAGCTTGGCAACTGCAAGATCCTGCTTAGCAACTGCAGATAGACTCAAAGCAGTGTACCATATCATCTTAAGAATAGCAGGGAGACCATAACTCAAGCAGTGTACCATATCTTCTTTAGAACAGCAGGTAGATCATAATTCAAGGCAGTGTACCGTATAGACCATGACATGTTTCAAGGCACAGGCCAAGAAGATTTTGTACTTTTCCACCATCTGGCCCCTCTTACCCCCTCCCCTTGTGAAACATGCTATAAAAAAGCATTTCATGTTCAAAAATAAATAAATCATTAAAAAAAAAAAAGAAAGGAGACATTTTTTAAAATTCATACTTCATTTTTCAACTCTTTAGACAGGAGTGATATATCATGGAGGAACTAGACCATCCCTTCTCCTGGTCCTTCTTGGTACTGTACGAGCTGTAACAGATTCATATTCTCTTAGGACTTGGGACAAACAAGGGTCCAATTTGAAGGCTTTAGCATTTCAAAGAGTGCTTTTAGGCCTTTTGTTATTTTCTCTTTTGTTCCGTTACTTCTGGTCTCAGCCTAAAATCTATCACTCCCAAAGGTGTGTCCAATACATTTAGATTGCAGTTTCTCCTCCTCCGTCGATCCATACCCTCCTCTCAGTCTGTACCCTACCCCACCTCCCCTCTCCCACAGACAAACTCTTCCTCTGGTTCTCTTCAGAAAAGAACAGGCCTCCCAGGCATTTCAACTGAACATGACACAGGTTTTTCACTGTGCAACAAAGTCTAACAAAGGTGATGTGTTTGAAAACTGAGAAAGGGTCATGCAGGACTATCTCCTGCCGCCTGCGGGTCACAGTAGTGCCCAGGGCTTTTTAAAACCCACAATCTAGCTGTTTTGCACATGTCCCCAAAGCCAGGACTGTCTTTTCTTTTGTTTCCCTGGACTTCATATTTTAAAACTATCTTTTCCAAAGAATAATCTTGGTCTAATTTTAAAAAGCAAGGATCTGTGTGAAATATGAACAAGTTTCAAATGATAGAGACAGAGATTAGCAGAGTATGGTAGAGGTGCTTAAAAAGAATTAAGGCATGCTGGGCCCAACAAATGAGAATCGACACTTTTTAAAGCTGGAAAGCAGAGATCCAAGGAAATGTTATAGTCCAGCAATTGAAACCAGGCTAGGGGGAAGGATTTATACCGTGAGGTTACTATACTGAGTTAGCAGCAGGTTGCCATTCAACATTGATTGAGACTCAGGACTAAGACTATGATTCTGATTCATATAGCTAAGTTTTGGTGAAGGTATCTAGATTAAGTTGAACTGATAGAGCGTATTCCCTCTTTTGGAAAATAGGATTGGCTCAGAATGGAGACCAGGTTGGCCAAGGTCTCACAGTAAGTCTGAAGCAGAAAGGAAAGTAGATGCCAACTCTTTTTCTCCCCTTGTACTGGATATTTTCTTATTTACATTTCAAATGTTATCCCCTTTCCAGAAATCCCCTATCTCATCCCCCCCCCGCCCCTGGCTCGGTGAGGGGGGGCCCCCACTCCCCCACTCCCACCTTCCTGCCCTGGCATTCCCTTACACTGGGGCATCCAAGCCCCTCAGGCCCAAGGGCCACTCCTCCCACTTACGTCCAACAAGGCCATCCTCTGACACATATGCAACTGGAGCCATGGGTCCCTCCATGTGTACACTTTGGTTGGTGGTTTAGTCCCCAGAAACTCCAGGCTGTCTGATTGGTTGACGCTGTTGCTTCCCCCCCCCATGGGGTTGCAAAGCCCCTCAGCTCCTTAGACATCAGCTCTTAACAGCCACTTCAATTCCTTAGCTTCACACAGGCAGTGGCAGCAGTCCACGTCTTACTAGTTCAGCAATCTGTGTCTTTACAAGGTAGACAAGATCCAACAGAGCAACAAGCCACTCTTCATTGGGGGTGGGGGTGGGGACTGTCATTGTTCTCTAATCCTTCCTGGCTCCTCACCCTCAATCCACTTCTCCCTCCCCTTTTAGACATTAACAGAGTTTTCAAGCTGGGATTTCTGTGCATTCCAGAGCTGGTTATACAACCAGATTCTCTGTTGCTCCAGCTCACCTGGCACTGGCAGTTACTAATGCCACTTAATGTCTTTAGGCTAGTTAGAGGCCTAAGCTCAGTTGGCCCCTTGCCACATTCCTGACACAGTAGCCTGCAAGGCTGGTCTGACAGGCCTCCACACTGTTCCTCAGTATGACCTCTGGTTAGGGCTCAGACAAAACTTCTTTCCCTATCTAGAAAAGGGATCTGCACAGAGCAGACTCACAATTGATGAAGTGTGTTCTGGAGATCTTGAGAATCATTCCGTGTTCATTGGAAGGTATGGAATTTGGGTGACAGGCGTATTGAAACAGTAAACTATAAAAAAACAGTTATTTTCCTAAGGAAGAAAAAATAAAAGGTAAGCATGGTCTATATTCCAAATATGTTCCAGTCACTGGCAGTTCAAGTAACCTAGGTGAAGCTGCTTCCTTTTTCCTGGACAGCACTAGGCCCTTTGGTGACTGATGGCATTTGACCTCAGTCTTACCTTCCCTAAGGGCCTTGAGCAAGCTAGGAAAGTGCAGGACTGGGGAGGCAGGTGGTGTGGTAGTGGGAGGACCAAGAGGCAGCTCACTTTCCTGACAGGTGATTTCCTCTCTGGGAAGACCAGGCAACTGGCCCTGCGGCCATACTTAATAATTGGCCAGCCACAGGGCTAAAGGTTTCTGCAGGCCCCACAATCCCTGGCTCCCTACTTCTCTGCCCCACTTCTCCCAGCTAGTCTCGAACTGCGTGGAGAAACTCTTTGGTAGCAACCTGGGAGCAGTAGCGCAACAGAACCAAGCTACAGAATGAGGAATAGATGTAAAATCGAAACCGAGTTCCAAGAATCTGGCAAGTCCCATCTGGGCGGGACTAGCTCCGGGAGTAGGGTGTGTATAGCCACGCTGAAACCCGCCCCGCGTGGGAGCGGAAGTGGGGAGCCCCTGCAAGGGGTTCCGCAACCTCTCCGCCCCCTGCCAATACCACGCCCGGTTTATTTGCATTTAAAGAGAGAAGCACCAAGGAAAACAGTGGGCGGGCGAAGGCATGCCTTCCAACCTTGGTGATTGGACCGTATGCCTGCCAATCATATCACGGACGTCCCACCCTATAACTGTGGAGTCCGGGGTGAAGGGGGTATGGGGGAGCTGCCCAGAGCCTGGAGAAGGGTAGTCGGTGCAGGAGCTTGCTGTAGCCTCGGTGACGGCTGCGGCAGGAGCAGTGGTGGCGGCTTTCTCAGCAGAGGCTCCAGCTCAGATTCGAGCAGCGCTGCAGACAATAACAGCGCCGGGAGCTGGACCTGGCAGGGTAAGCATTGCGCACAGCTAGGAGCCATCCTGCTGAAGGTCTAGTGCATCCCCGCATGCTCTGCTCTGGTCTCCTGGACGAGGACAGCCAGAGCCTGGCTGGTCGGAGTCCCAGCCTCTTGCTGGTCTTTCTTGGAACTCGCTTTGCGTACTGTCCAGTGAGGGGCCCAGTGGCCGTTAGGCTTTAGGGTACAGGCGACCATGGCTTGGGGGGTGGGGTGGGAGGGCCGGAAGGCGGGCGGACTATCCTGGGCTACGCCTCTAGGTTGTAATGGGAGGCTGGGATGGGCCCACACGTGCTGTTGCGTGGTTCCGGGAAGGGCGCCGCTAGCTAGCACCCCAAGAATGTATTTGCAGGCCGGGAACTCCTTAGCTTTGTTTGTAGTGTATTTGCTGGAACAGCTGTTAGGCCGGTGCTGCTCACCCGAGAGGCCTTGCTGTGGCCCCTCCCCTCTGCGGTGCATCTCCTATGTCTCTCCTCTGCAGAGGAAGCTGGCGCGCTCGCTTATGGCCAGACTGAGACTGGCTTTAGGGTGGATTAAGATATCCACAGTCTGTTCCTCCTCAAGGGAGCACAGTTGGGTTTCTGAACTTCCCACTTATCGTGGAACCTTGGTCCTGTGGTCCTAACCAGCCGCACCCCCTCATGGGCCTCCAGTCTCTCGTTTGGCTCCCACCCCCATTGCAGGCGAGCTGGACCAGGAGCTCTTACTGGTCCTTGGGTTAGAGCTGCAAGGCCGCTTTGTTGCCGCCCCCACCCCCTACGCGCCTCTTTTCCCTTGTAGGGCATAGGGCGCGTTTTTTCTCTACAGCCTTAGGTTTAAAATAGCAATAGGCACAATATTGTGGGGGGATTTCCCTGCTAGAGGCGGAGGGGGCCATCGTTGTAGTAAAGAACACAAGGTGTATGTAAGGCAGACAAATCCTACAACTTCTCAGTTACTTAAAATACCCAGCCTGCCAGACTGCTGTCATTGTCTGCTGCAGACACCTCTGACACTGGTGACCGCCCAAAGGCGTGACTTCTCCTGAGCTCCCCTTTGAGGGGCTAAGCTTGCCAGATGAGCATTGGGAAGCAGAGGCAGCAGCAGGACTAATACAGCAGAACCATCCTCCCTGTTGCTGGACTCACCTTAAGAGAAGTCTAGACAGCCCTGTCCGCATACAAACATCTGTGTCTCTGGCTGACCTGCCTCAGCAGCACTGATATGGACTGGACCCAGGACACTGCATTGTTGGACTTTCTGTCCTGCCAGTGGAGATTCCAACAAAGCCCATTCCCTCGAGTGCTCTACTCTGTGCGCCAGTCTGGACGATTAAGGCATTCCTGAAGAATAAGAGAGAGGATTTGACTAAGGGACTTTGCAGGCTGGACATCTTTATAGTGGGGCATTGAGACCCAGTAAATAAATCTCTTACTTGGTAATGTTAACATGAAACCTTTTTTAAAAATATATTAGCCAGGATTGGGGATAGTACGCTATGATCACTCCAACCTAACTGACCAGACCTCAACACATTCTTGCAGCTGGTCTTTTATTCCCCACATCTGGCTCTCTCCTGCCCAGCAGCTTCCTTTCCCACACTCACTGTCATCCTCCACCTGTCCAAGCCCCTCCCTGTCCGGCCCCAGCTCTCAACCAACTTTCTCTTTGGGGCCTCTCAGGCTGCTTCTTGATGACTAGACCTCCTTCTTGGAACTCCTGTACAGTTACGTTTCCCTGACTGCTTTGTTTCCCTTCTATAGATATTAAAGTTCTCTCGGACCGTCTTATGGGTAAATGAAACCTAAGCCTCAGCTACAACCCTCTAGGATCCTAGAATTATAAAGCAGTAAATGAATGAACGTTCCAGAAGGACTTTCTGTCTTTTTTTTAAAAAACTTTAGAAAAGACCTTTAACCTCCCAACTTGTGTTTGTCCTAATCCATGAAACATAAAGGAAAGGTGCCTAAGGCTCAGACATGTATAGAATGTGCCTAATGTGGATGGAAAGAGGGATTGGGTTGCTACTACATTAAAAAGGAAAGTCATAATTAGTTCCCTCTATTATCAGGGTCTGGACTGCTCAAACCCTGGGGCTCTGCATACTTTTGGTTGCTGATTCATGAGCCTACAGGCAAGCTGCCATGGAGAGATCTATATATGCAGAGGGGGTGTCATTTGTAAAGCAGCTGGGAAGTACAGGAGTTTGGTAGAGAAAGAATAGACAGAATTAGAAATGAAAGGGAGTGGCTGGCAGGCAGGATGAGCCTGGTTGAGATGCCATAGCTCAGAGGTGCAAAAAGCGTTTAAGACCCAGTGGTGGGAATTCCCAAATATCAAGCATTGGAGTGGTGATCTAATCTTTTAGGAGAAGATCATTGGATCATTGAACAAAGGCTGGTTAGAGTGAGGGGGAGGGAGGAGCGATGTGCCTGTGAACCAAGGATAAGAATGGAGGGGTGTTTGTTTGTTTGGGGGTATTTGTATGGGGGATTTTAGGTTTTGTTATTATTTTGAGACAGGATCTCACTAGGTAGCCCCAGCTGTTCTGGAATGTGCTTTGTAGGCCAGTGCCTTTGAACTCATTGATACTTGCCTGTGTTGAATGGTAGGATTAAAGAGGTGTACCACCAGCAGCCCAATAATGAAGTCTTTGAAAGGGTTTTTAAACGGGGTCTTAGAGATTGAAAGCATCCACAAGTCAGGTAGGTAACAGACTACCTCTAAAGTTCTAAATAGAGGTGTGGGGAGGGGCACGCTATCACAAGAGGGAAATTTCACACTGTAAGATTCCTTTTGGTCTTTCTTAAGTGGGGGCGGGGCGGGCCACCTGGACCTAAATACTTATTTGCTAAAAGCTAAAAAATATCCTCCAGGCCTCTTTTAACCCCCCCCTTCCCTCAGCTACACAGGGCCTTTCATGGACTGGCAGTTAAGATCTCCATGGTCATAGATGTGCCCGAGAAAGCAAGCAAGATACACACAGCAATTTGAGGAGCTAGCCTATCACTGTTTGGTGGTAGCCCTTTGTGTTGTGCCCCAAGGTCTCCAGGAAGCTCCCCTCAGTGCGCTTTTGATAACCTACTACTCCCTCCTCCCACTATCTCATTCCTTAAAAGTGAAAGCTGCCTGGGTTTATGTGGCAGTTACATCCTGGGAACACTCCCCCTCCTCCCCCCCCCCTTTTGGCCTCTCAATCAAGAGATTAAGGCCTGTGGCCTGCTGAAGGCTGGAAGTATCTAGAAAAAGGAAGTATTTGGAAAGAGTTGGCACCTCAAGAACTGTAATATTCGCACTCAAACTGTATGGAAGAACTAACCCTGCTTCACTAGTCCAAACAAATAAGAGAGAAACAGCAGCAAGCTTGTCATTTCATGAGTTTACTTGTAGAACTGTTACTGTCTAGGGGTCTTAAACAGGTTTGCTTTCTCTGCCTGTTAAATAATTAAAAGGCAAGAAAAATCTTGAACATGCAGGTAGCAGTGGGAAAATTCTGAAACACAGCAAACATGAGAAGACAGAAACAGCAAGTAAAGAAAGACTTTTATTATGGGTAATGGAACATACACAGAGACACACACAGCAAGGATACAGCGGGAAAGACACATGGCAAGATAGAGGAGGTACTCAGGAAGCCATAGCTCAGTGTCTCCTTAGGGGGTTGGGGTTTTGTTTGTTTGGTTGTTTGGTTTTTTCTTTTTGTTGTTGTGGGGTTTTGTTTGTTTGGTTTTTTTTTTTTCTAAGTTTTGAAGGGTCTTCCTTCCCTAAGTTAGGATTGGTCAGTTTGAAGAAAGGCCACATGGCGATTGACCCATAACTGTTGTGTAAACATGTCCTGATCTGGCCTTGAACTTGTTGAGCCTGTCCATCAGCAAGGGGCCTTCCACCTGGAGAAAAAGCCTGCAAGGCTTTTGTTTTAAGCTGCCAGGCTTTTCTCTCAGGTCTGGAGAGTGAGGAAGAAGCTAGCCACGTTGGAAGTTCACCATCTTTATCACCTAGGCACGGACCCCTCTCCCTGCTTTGCCTATCAGGGAATATATGTAACTCCTAAACCCAGCTCCTCAGAACCAAAGACAGAGAAGGGAGTTCTAGCTCTCTCACTCCCTCGAAGTTAGGCTGCCTGAAACTGAAAAGGGAAAATCCAGATGTTATCTCCTGAGTTTCTCTGTGCAAAGCAAGTTTAGGCAGATGAACTAGATAATAATGTTTTAGCCCCAAGAGGAAGTATTTCCTAGCCTTTCTGAATAGCTGGAACAGGTATAGCCTTTCTCTGATTTTGCCTTTGCTTGACTAGTACTGACACACTGGGGGGCTATGAAGGGACATAGCTCCTATGTTGGCAAAATATCTCTCTGATGAGACTCAAAGGCAGGGGCAAGTAAGTGCATCTTAAAGACCCTCCCTGATTGTGAGCTGAGAAAGGATCAAAGCTGGGGCATCAGGAGGATTCCCCAAGGGTGGGTGTGGCTGAGTATTAGAATATTGTCCCAGCATGTATGGGGTACTGTGTGTGTTCCCCCAGCACCAAAGAACAAACAACCCAAAAATAAAACAGAAAAAAAAGAAATCATCAGGAAAGCTCATTTCAATGCTGTGTTTTGGTACCCTGTCTTCTGAACTGAATAAGATCCCTGTATATTTGGAGCTGAGGCCTTAGGGCAGAGAAGTGAAGCTGAAAAACTTCCAGTGGGCATTTGGGAAAAGTTGAAGGTCAGACAAAGGGATTTGAGTCGAAAGCTTGTATCATTTTCGGAGGACTTGGAGTGGGGACTGAGTAACAAATAGAAGGTGCCTTGACTGCAAGCAGCCTCATCAGAAAAGCCGCATTAGGTAGTATCTGTTCCATGCATAGTAGTAATCAGTTTGCCTTTGCATTGATCGTCTTTAATCCATAACCACAGTCTTGCAAGGTAGGTTTTTTTTTCTTCATTTCACACATAAGGCACTTCTGTCTCAGAGAGATACTTTCTCAAACGGTTCTGCCTGAAAGTGGTGAGACTGGCATTCCACTTTCAGGCTGGCAAACTCCAGCCGAGTTAGAGTACAACTGAACCAGCATCCCAAACACCTGCTTCATAGTAGATGCAGTGACTTTGAGACAGAGAAGCCTTGTGACAGGACTAAGTGGACAGACTGAAGCCTGCTAGAAGGAAATAAGCAGGGACGCATGTGTCAACAAGGCAATTGAAGACAGAGGGAATCGAGGCAGGGATAGAAGGCCAGGTTTGGGATTTGTGAATCATCTGGAACTGATGAGTTGTTTTCTGTAAAGAAGGTGTCCCACAGCAGGAATGCAGCAAATTAGGAAAGACTGGTGCAGGAGTGGGTAGGAGGGACTCTTTCCACCACTTCCACTGTTCCACCAAAAGGATGCAAACCAGGATCCCTTCTTTCACATCACGAACATTTTGACCTCGGGTCTTGTTTATGGGCACCAGTAATGTACTACTTGAGTACCAGATAACCTCAGAGGTCATTATGTTTAAGTAATTCAAACTTTTCAAAATTGTCCACTATGCCACCTTTCTATTTCAGCCTTTCTTTGTACCTCAAACTTCTCTCCCAAGGAAACAAAATAGAAGATATGCCCTGTAGTTTGAAAGGAGTGGCGGTAGTATTGTTGATGAGGGAAGAGGTCACCAGCTGAATAGATAGCACCTGAGTACTGAAGTCATCAGGAGGCTTGTTGTTGTTGTTTATTTGTTGTTTTTTTAATACATGGGGTAAGACCAAAAACAGCACTAAATAAGAAATCCTTCAAGAAAAGTTAAACTGAGCTGGGACAGGATGGAATAAGGAAAGGAAATGACAGCTATTCACAGGAGTAAAGGGAACCTTCACATTTCTCCTGGCCAAATATTTTAAAAACATGATTTACTGGTTCTTTGAAAATTTCAGAAGTGTGTTTTGATCATATTCACACCCCTCCAAATTCTTTAATTGGGGGCCCTGTACAGTAAAGCAGATTGTCAGGGAAGTGAAACCCAAGAGGCCTAGAAGCTACTCAAGTTCTGTCATAATCCCCTTGGAGACCTTAGGCAAATCTTTCCCCATGTCTAGGCACAATTTTCTTTTTTTTTACCATCTGCCAGTAGCAGGAATTAATGGGGTATAGGGAAGAAATAGTGGGAATAATGATAAGGAATGCCTTGTATACTGGTAGGTATTGAAAGCGGTTGAAGGGTGTCTGTTAATGGCATTTCTGTTGATTGTGGCACTTTTAGCTCAGTTTAAAATGTTGATCTTTCTGGTTTTGACTAAGATTCCTATCTAGAATCTCCCAGATGATCTAACATTGTTAGCTCCCTAAACATTAAACGTTGGTCTAATGAGTAAATAAGGCTTCCTGTGGGATAACTACATAATCACCATAATTTATATTTAGGGGAAACTGAAAAGGTTTCAGAGATACCTATAGACATTTGGAGAACACTCTAGTCAACCCTGACTGGGGCGGATTTACTGCTAGAAATTGTCCACCCATACATCGTTAGAATAAACATTAATACAATTTGCCATAACGTTTGAGCTTCTGCTGTGCAATAAATTTCATTTGGTACTTTACATCAATTGGTTTTGTTTCTACAGTAGTCTCAATATGTAGAAATTCTCAATAGCCTCATTTCAAAATTCAGGAAATTGAGGGTCAGACGGGTTGGATAACTTGCTGAATTCTCCCAGGGTGGCATAGCTAATTCCAGTGAAGAACTGTCTAGCTCTCCAAAGGGAGGACAGTCAGCATTCTTACATCTTCCTTACCCTCTCTCCACTAATATACTGAAGGAGTGGACAAATTAAGAGTGGGCTTGTCTTTGCAAAAACTCTTGGAATGAGTCTGGAAACTATAATGGGTGAAGGCCATTCATCTGAAGTTGTACCCTGGGTTCTTCCCTGAGCCCAGCCTTTCCTAAGTTTATTAAGCTGATCTCTTGAAGCTAGGCCAAGAACAGAAAATGTAAAGGTTGGGTGGGCTAATGCTGTTTCTTCCTTAACAGAAGGGTTTCAGGCAGGTCTGTGGGTATTCTTCTACTTGGGTTTTGAGTGGAGGTGAAAAGGAAACCATACTTCCTTAGGAGCTGGCTTTAACTTGTCCCAGAATGGCCTGAGGTCCATCATTTTCTACCACAGCCTGTTCTCTGCTACAGTCACAGTGCCTGCAGCTGGTAGCGTCTATCTGGGAATATCAAGTATCTTGGTAGGGTTCCCAACAGCCCATCTGACTGAGAAATCTGAGTGTTGAGGAGCTCTGCATTTGGCAGGACCAGTTTCTTGGCAAGAGGCTAAGGGAAGCCAGTCCCTGCCTAAGGGAGCTTCAGAGTTTGTCCTTTGCTGTTCCTTTTGTTTTGGGCCCCAGTTCTGTCTCCTGGAGGATTTCTTCTTACCCTAGGTCAAAGCAGAATAGCCTGTTCTAGAAGGACAGTTTAAGGATGATGATAGATTAATAAGGAGTGTGAAGAAGCCTTGAGGTAAAGATAGCTAAATAAGACTAGATAAGGAAGCTTCAAGCTCTATGCTACTTCTATTGTACTCCTTCAAGGTATTCTATGAAACACAGGCAAAGATGCCGTGAGCAGCTTTGAGGAAGGGCATGGTTCCGGGAGGGAAAAAGCAAGAGAAAGATAATAAGCTATAACATAGTTTCAAGATTAATCCTTGTTTAGCAAAAACTAACCTGCGGTCTGGCTAAGAAGGAGATCTATACTGCTTAGCAGTCACTATGAATAACCACAACAGAGATTCAATATTATTACTACCTTGAAACTTTCTCCACCAAAGAAATTAGTACTTGTTCTTTAATTTAGCCTCAGGCAAGTTCTTGTGACAAAAGCAGAATGTAACCAGATACTTTGCCAAATAACACAAAAGTTTTCTCTAGCCTAGGTGCTGCTGAAGTCTACTTCTCTCTGAATCATCTTGAGTCAGGCTTCTAGAGTCAGTTTTGATCTGGTCACTGTCCCCAGGCTCAGCCCGTTAAGCTTTGCTTACACCATTCAACTGCTTTTCTAGTCCAAAGTTTAAAAAAATCTTCCACATTCAAAAAAACCCAACCAACCAAACAAACAAACAAAGCCAAAAAGAGTTTCTTTAGTTTATGGTTCCAGAAGTTTAGACTCCATAATGATTGGAATAGCATGGGCAGCAGTCAGCAGGCATGGCAGCAACAACCAGAAGCTGAGCGTTCATATCTTGAACTTCACACACAAAACAGAGAGAACGAACTAAGGATGGCATAGAGTTTTTCTCAGAGCCCACCTCCAGTGACAAAACTTCCTCCAAGAATCTTCTATCTCTTAATCTTCCTCAAACAGCATATGGTGGTGTTCAGACATCTGAGTCTATGGGGGATGTTCTCATTCTAACCAGTACTGCTCCCTGGGCCTGATCAGTGTCTCCTGGCAGATGAGGGGGCTAGTATGATGTGGATTCCAGCCCTGTGACCCAAAGCTTATGACAGCAGGGTGATAATATAGAGCAGCAGTTTTCAGCCTGTGGGTCATAACTCCCTTGGGGGTCAAATGACCTTTCACAGGGGTTGTCTAAGACCATTGGAAAACACAGATAATCACATTATGATTCATAAAAGTAGCAAATTACAGTTATGAAGTAGCAACAAAATAAGTTTATGGTCGGGGGTCACCACAACATAAGGAACTATATGAAAGGGTCGCAGCATTAGGAAGGGTGAGAAGCAGCCTCTGTCCCTATATAGCACGCCCTGTCCTCCAGAGAGACTGTCCTCCAACACGGGCAATTGAGTTTGTAGATTCTCTTCACCTAATCACCATTGCCAAGAACTGTTTGATTCCACTAGAATGAGTTCCATTTTTGATTGGTGATTAACACATACCCCATCTAGATCACTGCCATTTCCATTCCCTACTGCTTGACAAAGTCCAGACTGAAGCTTCTTCCTCCTCAGAGCATGTTTCCATTCTACCTATCTGTTCTTTGAGAATTTCATACATATGTCAAGTGATTTTGACTATACCTACCTATCATTCTCCTCTCCTCCTCCAGAACCTGTCTTCCATATCCCTTACAATTTCATGCCCTCTTCTTCGTTTTCTATCCCAGTGAATCCAATTAGTGACACCATACGTGTGTGGATATAGGGCTATCCACTGAAACACAGGCAGTACACTAGGGGCCACAGTTCTGAAGAAAGCTGACTCTCCATCCCCACAGCAGCCATCATTACCCGCCAGTATCTCTTCATGTAGGGAAGGGAGTTCTTGAGTCCTTTACCAACCCATGCTGAAATTTTGGCTAACTTGATCTACTGCAGGTCTTGCACATGTAGTCACGGCTGCTGAGAGTTTATGTGTGCAATAGCCTTATATCCAGAAAAGATTTTGCAATATTTTTCCGTTACCTCTAGTTCTTACAGTATTTCTGCCTCCTCTTACTTGATGATCTCTGAGTTGGGGGGTAGGAGGCATGATACAGATTTATCTTGAGGGATGAGCATTCCACAGTATCTCATGAATCACCATCTACTGCAAAAAGAAACTCTGATAGGGGTTGAGAGCTGCACTGGTGGATGAGTGTAAAGTACTTAGAAAGCAGTTTGGTAGTAAATCCATTTAGCAAAATAATAGTAGTAGGTTCTCTCCTCAGGTCTGTGGTCTCCCAGCCGTGGGTTTTGGGATAAGGTAACTTTTCTGAGTCCAGGGAGTGTGTTTTACATTTTAATTTTGTCTGAAGGCTCATTAACAGAGTATAAAAACTAGCAATCCATTACTTAGTTTGAAATAACAGGGCATCTTTAATCCCAGCTCTTGGAGGTGGAGGCATGAAAATCTCTGTGAGTTTGAGGCCAGCTTGGTCTACATGACAAACTCCAGGAGAGCCAGAGCTATGTAGAGAGACCCTGTCTCATAAAAACAAATAAAACAAAAAAAAATCCAACCAACCAGAAAGGAATAACAGTCTATTCTTGAAGGCCTGCATTATGCTGTGTCTTCAAACTTCTGTAGGTAAGATTCTCTCCCTACTAGCCTGTAAGATCTCTGAAGCTAGGACTGAGAGTTCCTGAGAGTGGTCTGATGCACTGACTTTAGCTTCTGTCACTTACTCAATATTCAGAGAGATTTAATTTACAGATTCCACACTGGAAAATACAATTTCACATATAACTTCACTGCTGCCACCTCCATCCCCAGTGTCATAATGGCAATCTTGTTACTAATTTCAAGGCTGAGGTGAGAAGATTCATACTATTAAAAAGTAAGGAATTCAAATACATGCTGGGCCTATATTTTCATTATAACATGAGGCATAGAATTCTAGGTAGTTGTGTGCTTAGTGGTGAGGGTACTGTCTGTTTATTAGAGAGCTGAGAGTGGAGAGTGTAATGTCAAGATATATTGCACAGACGAATGCATGACTTGAGAAAATAGCAATTTAAATCTCTGCACTGAGAAGATCAGATGAGTTTTTCTCTTATCTCTGTCACTCTGTCAGGAGGGTATGACTCTGGTTGTTTAGCAAAGTGCTGGAACTCAAGTTACTCTGATGATTTAAGTGTATCAAACTAAGTGAGGCACAAAACTGTTTGGAAGATAGAAACCGAGGTAGTAGGAAAGGTTCGTCTAATGAAATCACAGGCTAGAGTATGGTTGCTAGTTTCTCTTCTCCCCAGTGCTGGACTGCATTATTTTACTGCAGATAACTGTGTGAATCTCCTTAATGTGGCATTTAGTGTTCTGGCCAGCAATTCCTGGGACTGCTGCAGTCTTACTTTCTCCCTTCCCCCTCCTGTTTCTTGCATCTTGCTCTCTCAATCCCAACAGCTGTTCTGTCTCCCTTTGCTACCCTAAATCTACAAAGAGAGTTCAGAGTAAGGATGGGATTTCCAAGAAAGGATCACTAGATTTCTGCAGGCTAATCACTGGTTTAAATGCCAGATGTTTACTGTCACTGGAAAATTCCAGACTTGTCAGGAACCAAGGAAATGATGAGGTGTGTTGGTATATAAGGTGGTTAGCCCTTTTTTTCATTCCAGTTCTATTGGTGTTAGGACTAGGTAGCCTTGACAAGAATTGTATACCAAATTTATGTACTTAAATATCTCTTAGGCTAGGAGCCTGAATCATATAGAGTTGTGTATTCTCAAGTTCCCTTTCTAGGTAGCAACCTAGAAGGGGGCCAAGATATTAAGAGGAACAAAGTAGAAGAAAATTTGCCTTACAGTTCTACAGTAGAATCTGGTGTTTCAACTTGCCAGGAACAGTCAATAGAGATTCTGGTCTAGACCTCACATAGTTTCTACAAGGGGTACACTTACAGAGGTGGATGTTGGTATGCTTCTTGGACAGAGGATACAGAAGCCAGGAGGATATTTTTTCTGAGGCTACCATGTCATTTTGGTCCTACATTACAGCACTGATCTGCAACTCAATGTTGTTCCTTCTCTGGTGTTCCAAAGGTTTAGTCATTGTCCTAGAGGCAATTAAGAGAACCTCTAGACAGAAGATAAAGCTGTAGATACACTTGTCTTCCCAGCTCTCAGAAAAACGTTGGTGATAGTACAGGTTAATATTCAACTAAGGCTTGGATCTAGTGGAACCCAATGAAGGCTCAAGGAGCAACTTCCCCTACACAATTTTCAAAACTGCAGTGATTCTAGAAGCAACCTCTCTACTCTCTTCCTGACCCCAGCCTGATAACTGATAAGTTTCCTCATAGACAGTAGTACAATTGGGCTTTTGCACATCTACAATTGTCTCTGTTAAATCCTGTCCTGTACTTACAACAGCCTAAAGAGAGTGGACTAGTGAGGGGGTAGCTAATGATAGCTGCCTGTTGCTCATTGTAGGGTTTTAACTGCCCTGGGGCCCAGAAGAAGCTAGACCAGCACATCAAACATATGGAATAGATGAAAGTTTGTCCAGTGTTTACTTATTTTCTCTCTTTTATCATTCAATCCTGAGACAATAAGCACCCATTAAAAACAAACCCAGTCTGTGTACTTGCTCATCAGTATCTATTTCTGTTTTTGTCTCTCTTATCTCCTTCAGACCCCGCTGTGATGCTTCCTGATTGACTGATCGTATTACAAGTGTGCCTGGAATCCAAAGGCAGCATTTCCAGCTGAAGAGTTGTCTTCAGCATCATGGAGAGTCAACAGGATGAAGCTGTTCAAATCAAGGGAGCATCAACTTCTAGCGATGCCCAAGACCAGGGAGCTGAAAAGGGAGCCAAGAATAAGACAACTGAGACAACAGAAGGACCAACGTCAGAGCCACCCTTATCAGGCCCAGGTAGGCTGAAGAAAACTGCCATGAAACTCTTTGGTGGCAAGAAGGGAATCTGTACTCTGCCTAGTTTCTTTGGAGGTGGTCGAAGCAAAGGTTCTGGGAAAGGCAGCTCTAAGAAGGGTCTAAACAAAAGTAAGACCCACGATGGTCTGAGTGAAGCATCTCATGGCCCTGAAGATGTTGTCATTGAAGAAACAGATCTCTCTACACCTTTGTCCAAGTCACCTTCTCAGTTTCCTAGCTCCCAGAGTGCCCATGGAGCTTTGGAGATAGGCTCTAGACATAAGGCATCTGTGACTGAAGCCATAGAGAAAGCTGGAGTCGAGAAGGTAGCCTCTGTGCACAAGCCAAAGAAAAGCCTAAAAAGTTTTTTTAGCAGTATCCGTCGTCACCGGAAGAGCAAGGTTTCTGGGGCTGACCAAAGTGGGCCAGGAGCCAAGGATTTTGAGGGGGCACGAACGAGGTCTCATGAGCATGTGAGTTCAATCTCTCTGCCCAGCTCTGAGGAGATATTTCAAGATGCTAGAAAGGAAAATGCCAAACCCCAGGATGCCACTGGATCAAAAATTTCTCCAGCAAGAGAACATTTTTCACCAACTAATGAGAAGACAGCGTGTAAAAATCCAGAAAAGCTCACAAGGGCCTGTGCCTCGGAGTTCATGCAGCCCAAGCCTGTTCTTGAAGCTAGTAGTCTAGAGGAGCCCCATGCCTCAGAAACAGAAGGAAAAGTGGTGACAGGAGAATCAAATCCACCCAATGGCCCTGTTGGGGATCAGCTAAGCCTCTTGTTTGGGGATGTTACATCCCTGAAGAGCTTTGACTCACTGACAGGTTGTGGTGACATTATAGCAGAACAGGACATGGACAGCATGACAGATAGCATGGCCTCTGGTGGCCAGAGGGCCAACCGCGATGGGACCAAGCGAAGTTCCTGCTTAGTGACCTACCAAGGAGGTGGGGAAGAGATGGCCTTGCCAGATGACGATGACAATGAAGAAGAAGAGGAGGAAGAGGAGGTAGAATTAGAAGACGAGGAAGAGGTCAAGGATGGGGAGGAAGATGATAACTTAGAGTATCTGTGGGCAAATGCTCAGATATACCCAAGATTTAATATGAACGTGGGCTACCATACTGCTCTATCTCCTAGCCACCAGGGCTACATGCTTCTTGACCCAGTTCGGTCTTATCCTAGCCTAGGCCTTGGAGAAGTTTTGACACCTCAGAGCGACCAGCAAGAGTCTGCCCCCAATAGTGATGAAGGTTATTATGACTCTACCACACCAGGATTTGAGGATGATTCAGGTGAGGGTCTGGGGCTTGTCCACAGGGATTGTCTTCCCAGAGACAGCTATAGTGGTGATGCTCTATATGAGTTCTATGAGCCAGATGACAGTCTTGAGCACTCCCCACCTGGGGATGACTGCCTTTATGATCTCCGTGGGCGCAACTCGGAGATGTTGGATCCTTTCTTGAACTTGGAGCCCTTTTCTTCTCGGCCACCAGGGGCAATGGAAACAGAGGAAGAACGGCTAGTGACCATCCAGAAGCAGTTGCTATACTGGGAACTTCGCCGGGAGCAGTGTGAGGCTCAAGAGGCGTGTGCCAGAGAGGCTCATGCCAGAGAAGCTTATGCTCGAGACGCCCACACTCGGGAATCTTATGGCAGAAATGTCCGAGCTCGAGAAACCCAGGCCCTAGAGGTTCATTCTCAAGAGGGCCGAGTCCAAGAGACCAAGGTACGGCAGGACAAGCCTGCCCTGGAATATCAGATGAGGCCATTAGGCCCCTCAGTGATGGGTCTGGTGGCAGGGACATCAGGAGGGTCTCAGACTTCCCACCGGGGAACCACTTCAGCTTTCCCTGCTACTTCCAGCAGTGAACCAGACTGGCGGGATTTCCGTCCTCTGGAGAAGCGTTTTGAGGGGACTTGCTCCAAAAAAGATCAAAGTACTTGTTTAATGCAGCTCTTCCAGAGTGATGCCATGTTTGAGCCAGACATGAAAGAAGCAAATTTTGGAGGCTCTCCCAGGAAGGCCTACCCTAGTTACTCACCCCCTGAGGAGCCAGAGGAAGAAGATGAGAAGGAAGGGAATGCCACGGTGAGTTTCTCACAGGCCCTGGTAGAGTTTACCAGCAATGGAAACCTCTTTACCAGCATGTCCTACAGCTCTGATTCTGACTCATCCTTCACTCAAAACCTTCCTGAGCTGCCCCCCATGGTCACCTTTGACATTGCTGATGTGGAACGGGATGGAGAAGGCAAGTGTGAAGAGAATCCGGAGTTCAACAATGACGAAGATCTTACAGCCTCCTTGGAAGCTTTTGAGCTGGGTTATTACCACAAACATGCCTTCAACAGCTATCACAGTCGGTTCTACCAAGGCCTGCCCTGGGGTGTTAGCAGCCTCCCTCGATACTTAGGACTCCCTGGTGTACACCCTCGACCTCCACCTGCTGCAATGGCACTCAATAGGAGAAGCCGTTCCCTTGACAATGCAGAGACCCTGGAGCTGGAGCTCACCAGTTCTCACCAGGGTTACGTGGAGTCTGATGAGCTACAGGCCCACCAAGAAGATTCAGATGAAGAAGCTGAAGAAGAGGATGGAGAATGGGGCCGGGACAGTCCCTTGTCTCTCTACACTGAACCTCCAGGGGTCTATGACTGGCCTCCTTGGGCTCACTGTCCTCTTCCAGTGGGGCCAGGTCTTGCTTGGCTAAGCCCTAATCAGTTGGATGAGCCTTTCAATCAGTCTTCATATGTGCAGGCAACCTGTTGTGTACCTCCTGTGGCATTGCCAGTGTCGGGGCCAGGAAGAGCACCTGGAGACTCTGTGTCTCAGCTAGCTCGACCTTCACACCTACCCCTGCCCATGGGTCCTTGCTATAACGTTCAATCACAGGCTTCCCAGAGTGGGAGGGCCAGGCCTCGGGATGTACTGCTGCCTGTAGATGAGCCCAGTTGCTCCTCCATTTCTGGAGCCAACTCTCTGTCTCAAGCCAAGCCTGTAGGGATCACCCATGGTATCCCTCAGCTGCCCAGGGTGCGGCCTGAACCCCTTCAGCTTCAACCCAATCACTACCGAGCTTCCAACCTTGACCTGTCAAAGGAGAGGGGTGAGCAAGGTGTCTCTCTCTCTGCCAGCTATTCCTCCACTGCCATGAATGGAAACCTAGCCAAGTAGTCATCAATTCCAGAGTGGAGACCTGAGCATGTGAATGGGGATCAGGGGTTGGGCAGAGGGGTGGGGGTGGGTAGTGCTATTTCACTTGAAAATCCTTTTGGCCAAGATCAACTCCTCTGAGTTTTCACTTTGTTTGCCCACCTTCCTCTGCCATCTTTGGCCAGGTTCAGCTCAAGTACATCTGCCTAGGGAGGCTGCTGCTTCTGTGCTCCAGTTTTGCTTCAGAGTTTCTTCTGACATATACAGGGCTTGGGATGCATCCTTATTGCAGGCTGAACCCCTCTTCTCTGGTCCCTTGTTGACTAATGAACCACTGATGAGCAGCCAATTTTTGCACTGACTCTCACCCAGAGATGGGAGGCTTGCTGGCTATTAGCAATATAAAATTATGGTACATATCCTTCTTAACCCCATTCCTTTCTAGCACATCAAATGACTATAACCTGTTTATCCCAGTTAGTTATGTTTAGAGTGGGTCAAGTAGCATGTGTCTCACTCCCTGTTGCTGTGGACTTTGGTATCACAACTAGATGATGTCCTTTTCACCTGGCCTGCCATAGTCTAGATTGAAGACAAAAACACTAATCCTCATAATGGGGTGATTAAATCTGTCCATATTCAAGCAAAATACAAAGATAGATAGATCATGGAAAATGCTGTGAGGTCTTGAGCTGTGGAATAATAATATAACCTGTTTGTTTCCTAAGCCTGTGGCTATTGCAGGCAATTTAGAACTTCCCCTTTTTTCTATAACTGAAAATGTCATAATCTCATCACAAGGAATGTAGTCTCTTAACTGACATAAGGGAAGAGAAGCCACCTAAATTGGGCTTGACTATATAGAGCGTTGGATGTTGTGAGATGCAAAGGAGGAAAACAGAAAGGGAGATCCATTTATTCCTGACACCAAGAAGGGATCTCAGACTTTGGAGCTAGAAGCAACTCAGCTTAGGAGGGAAAACTCTTTCCACCCTTCCTCCCAAATAAAGTCAAATAAACAAACCCTTGCCCACCCCTTTGTGAAGTGGTTCCAAGCTTGTCTAAGACAGGATGCCAAAGGCATCTCACCTGTTGTAGGCATGCTAAAAAGCTTTCATCTTCCAGTTAGCCAAGTTCTTAGTATTTTTAAAGGGCCAGGCTCCTTGAAAGGAAAGATCGTAATGTGCCCTTGCTCTGCCAATCGACAGGACTGATTGGCATGGCAGTTGCAATCCTTTCTGAAACGAACAGCACCTTCCCTTCCCTTGTATCCATGCAGCTTTCTTTTTCTTTTTCTTTTTTTTTCTATTTGGTTTTCTTTTTGGGACAAGGTCCCACATTGTAGTTCTCCCTAGTCTGGAACTCACCATGTAGACCAGGATGGCTTCTAAGTTATACAGATCCACCTGCCTCTGCCTCCTACCAAGTCCAGCCTAGAAGTTGGAAACACTAGAGAAGAGCTTGGTGTCAGGAAGACATTGCAACAGGCTTATCTTGACCAGGTTCAACATTTCCTTAATCATCTATATGAAACAGTTTCTTTAAAATTCTCCATCAGGTCCATCGTGGAGGTATGTGCCTTTTATCCCAACACTGGGAAGGAAGAGGCAATTGGAGTTCTATGAGTTTGAGGCCAGCCTGGTCTACATGGTGAGTTCTAGGCCAGCTAGGGCTACATAGCAAGAAAGACCTGGTTTAAAAAAATTCTTTATTGGAAATGCCATATGAAATATTTTGGGCATGGATATGTTGATCTAAGCTAGAACTTTTTTATCTTCTGCCCGTGTCCCTCTTCTCACCTCAGAGCCATCTTCACACCTACTAAGTGAAGATGTCAATAGGGCTCTTGCTGGAAATACAGCAATTTATCTTGAGAACAGATGCTGGTGGCCTTCTGAGTCAAGATTGCTTTATAGACATATTTTCTTTGCCAGGGGATATATTTGTGATAATATTTGTCACGGTTTCTAAGCTTGGGATTGGCCCTGTGCCTTTTCCCCAAAAGAGAAGACATGATTGGTAAAATCTAACCCCCCTGGAAGTAACTTCATAACTTTGTATGGCACCAGCACTGGAACTACCCCTCAAGGACCTCATATCAGCTCTCTTGGATAACTTTGGCTACATCACGAAGAAGTGCATCTCTTGTGGAACTGGATAATGAAAGAGAGTGAGAAAGGCCCTCCTTACCCCAACCACATTGTCCTAAGAGACACATGCCCAGATTTTAACCACTTGGCCTCTTACCAAAGCTGTTCTGGGAAGGTGAGGCTGAACTTGGCCTGGTTGGGTGGCAGGAAGTAGGCATCAAATGCCTCTACAACAGGAAAAAAACACACCTCTTGCCTGTTCAAGGTAGCTTGAGTTCCTGTTTACATTTGGCTGCCATCTACAGCAGGCAGTAGAGCTGTCACCAGCCTCCATAGCCCACTGGAGAAGGGCTACCAGCCTGTTTTGGAAGAGGAAGAGGTAATTTACCTTTATCTGAGGGTTGCCCTCAGAGTTCAGGAGGACAGCACAGTGCAGTATCTCTGAAGGGACCTGCTATAACTCGGACATATTTTTGCTATGCTTTGAAAATTCATACCTTAGAGTAGGACCTGGAGCAAAGTAGAAGTTTGTGGATTGGGTAACATCATTGCCTGCAAGTTCTTTCACTGACCTGGCTGCTAGCCTACGGACAAAATATTTACAACCTAAAATGAGAGAGCCAAGGTGTCTACAGAAGCAGACTCCTTTTGAGTATCTAAAGCAAATGCTAATTGCAGCCTAGAAGGGGAAGGAAGATTTGGCAGAGGACATATGGTAATGACAACATGGTTAACAATGGGATATGCAACCCAATTGCAGGTATCTGTCCAAACATGGACAAGTAGTTCCTTGGCTGCCACCAAATATGCTACAAACTACCAGAAGTGCTGCTATCATTTTCACCCTAAGGTTGTGGCTAGATGAACCTCCTGTCTCCATTGCAGGTCCTTGGACAATACGTTTCGATGTGACTTTAAGGGGTAATGTGCTGACAGAAGGAGGCTAGCTTCATCTTGTTACCCAGTACTACTATATAGTGTCAGCTCTGATTCTGAGAATTTCTTGATAGCCCAGTCCACAGAGGACCAGTGACTGTGGGTATGGAAAGCCACCTAGCAGGCCTCTTCCAAAGCCAGGATGCCAATTTCTTGGTGCTTTAGATTCTCCAAGGAAGCTCTGCCTTGGGGATCATCTGGCTTTAGCTTAGATACCAGACCACAAGCCTCGTGGATAATGGTTTCAGTAAATGCCAGTGTCCCTCCTCTTAGTGCTATTTCAAGGAGGGAAGTAGCTTTCCACACTCAGAATGCTGGGTGCATGCTCTCATCCTGCCGCCAGTGGCTTTTTCACCTGCACCAGTGCCACCACTGCCCTCAGCCCCTAGGCTCACTTGCTAGATGGAGGCATGGGGGTTTACCAGGGATACTTCAAGTTTACCCATGTGTATGTTGCATCCAAGTTGTTTTTAATATATATATATATAAATATATATATCAAAAGCCAATTATCTATTTTTATATTGTTTGCATTTTATATTCATGGAAACAATGTTTATCAATTGTTCTTTTCTGATATATTTTATTTTTAAGCGGTGCTGTTTACAGTTTTAAACAAAAAAAGATGACACAAAAATTGCTGCTGCTTGTGCAGAGGGATGTCATCTCAACTGTCTAGGGCCCTCCCTCTTTTCCCTCTCCCACCTGGCTGTGTCACACTATTCATTCTTTTTCCACACGGTAAGGACAGAAGATGCCCATGTACCGAAGACCAATAACCAGGTAACTCAAGCATGTGGAACCTGGCAGACAGCATGTTTTCTAGCTTTAATTTTGTTTCCTTTTGAGCCCTTCCTTCTCTTGTGTAGATGTTTTGAAAGTACTCACGCCTCTTGACTTCTATTCTTTTCCTTTCTTTATATTTTGTGTTTGTTTTTGCAAAGTATCATGCCCAGATTGTGTGGTTTGTTTTATTACATTTCTCCAAAGGAGCATTAGGGGTTCATTCAACACCAAGAGACTTGGGATGACAGATTACAGTGCTATTTCAACCTCCAAGGATTGGTCATTACCTTGGAGAAACCCTTGAATGGGACTTACCAGGAATTTAGTACATTGCAACATTGTCCAGAAAAGGCATTGGGTGATTCCTTGGTCCCTCTTGCTACTTTGGGAGAATCTCTCCCCATCCTGTCTCCTCCTCCCCTTCCCTGTTCCGGCTCACAAGTGGATGGTACTTTTGGAAACCGAACTCTTGTCTTTTTGATTGTAAGTCTTAGCCTTTAATGGCTGAGTTGCCTCTTTAACCAGTATGGCACTTTTGGGAATGGTGACTGTTACAGTCATGGCTGGGTGGCCTGATCCACGGTTTCTCCATCCTGTAGTCATTCCAAAGAAGAAAATCCACATGGCATGTACATTTGTGAGGGTTGGGTCTATTAAGAGGGGGCTTTAATTATTCCTGTTACTATTGGTGCTTATTTTCCCTGCTGTATATGGGGGTGGGGAAGGGCTGGGGGTAAACCAGAAATGTATATTTAGGTCATGTTAAATAAAATGGCTGGGGGAAGAAGAAAGATTTTAGAAAGTGCAGTACATCCCCAGTCTAGATGTAAGAGTTCTCTCTTCCAGTATAGTAAGGGGACTATAGCTCTTTGCTGTGCCTGAGCTTCCCTTCCCCATTCCTGAGACATCATGGAATCATCTGCATTGTGACCTCTCCATCTCTAGCTCTCACTGGCATCTGGATATCTTGATACACTGCCTGTATGTTACAACATATATTTCATTTGCTGAATGCTAATAAACTTCTGTGCTCATGAGGGACCTCCAGTCACTAAAGTGTTTTCTTGTTGTTTGTTCCACAACAGCATTCATGCAATCTATGGGTGATGGGTTTTCTCTTAAAGGGAAACTGAAAAAAAAAAACCCAAGATATTAAGGGAGTCATTCAACAGGTGAAACAAGCCAAAGCTGAAACTGAAATTTCTGGTATTACATTCAACTTGTGCCATGTATCCCAGTCAGTCTCGTCACACCATCTACACTCTAAGTCCTGTCCCTGAAGTTTCTGTACATTGTCAGGGACTAATTTGCACTTCTGCAGTCAGTCTCAGGTTGTGCTCTCTCTCCACCAAAAAGGAGCACAATGGAAAAGATCCCTGGATTCACTTCTCAAACCAACAAAAGGTTGAGACCCCAGGATCTCATGAATCAAGGAAAGTCAGAAGGAAATTAAGAGATAAATAGAGAATCTCATCAGAGGGGAGTTGGTATTTTACAGAAAATGAGTTCTGTGTCAGTTAGGAGAATGGTAGGTTTTGATTGCCAAGGGGTGTGTATGGAGCAAAAGCGTTGCTGAAGTCTACCTAGTATGATTGCATTCCTTGGAAATTCGCTGGAATTAAGATATCAAAGTGGCCCAGGCCTCTATGCTAAGTTTTTGTGCCTCAATCAATTGATCATTTCCTTAAACACAAATTAAAATGTTAGGCTATGTCTGAGTAATGTACATGACTTTTTGTTTTGTTTTGTGACAAAGTCTCACTAGCCTTGGTTCTCCTGGAGCTCACTGTATAGATCAGGCTGACCTCTACTCAATATGGACCTGTGGCTACCCTTGTAGTGCTAAAATTAAAGACATGCAACACCACACCCCGCATCCTATAGGATTTTTTTTTCAAGTAAGTTGAGCCTTTTACTCCACACCAGAAATTCAGTTGGCCTGAAGTAGGATTCTTGCTATTTGTGTTGCCCACATGACTGGTATATTAGACCTACCAGACAAAATAGGTGGAAAACATGATTCCATTTTTAGAGAGACAAATGGTTGCCTTGGTTGTGGTCCCTTGGGAAGTCTTTTCAGATGATGACATAATTGTGGAGGGAATCTGCTAAAAACCATATATATGCACACACACACACACACACACAGTTTGAGAATTTCATCCATGTAGCCTGTATTTTGATCATACGTCTAGTTCATCTATCCCAACTTCTCCCAGCCCGTGTAACTCTCACTTTAGTCCATTCCATGCTGTCCTCTGGTTTTAGAGCCAGGGTTATTGCCTACGTAGCAAGCTGCCTTCCTTCTGTTTTCCTTTACAGCAAAAGTAAACGTAATAGATAAGGTCTCAAAATAGCAACTGTTAAGGGAAAGCTGCACAAGGAGGGGTCTTGGTCCTACTAACTGTTCATTCCTCTGGGTAAGAAGTCCTAAGTTTTAGCTAGGCTACAAAATTTCTACAAGTTAGATTCAGCCAGAAAAATCAAGTAAAAGGGCAACTTTCTAGTTTAAAATCTCTTTCCATCACCTCTTCCTTCTACAAGACCCTAAAAGGCATATGGACAGAACAAGTGATTTCGTCGCTATTTTATACACAAGAAATCAGCATATGGAAAAGAGATTTGCATAATTTACTATGCAGAATAGTGACTGCAAGTCAGTGCCATGCAGGCTGGAGTAGAAGACAAAGGTCATTGCTAATAATTCTCTAAATACTGCATGAATAATATCATTGATACATTCCAGACACTAAATAGTTCATCTGTGTTTTCTCATGTATGCCTCACATTAATCTATGACAGTAGCATTGTTATAATCTTTGCTTTAAGATAAAATGGAAGGGAAACTCAGATCATTAAAAACCCTTGACTAAAATTCACTCAGATCACTGGATTTCAGAGCTCACTGTTTTTCCCATTGCACTGTAAAGCTGTTGGTCTGCTTAACAGTGTGGATAGATTTTAGCAGTGACTCTTGCAGCTTAGAGCTCACTGTTTTTCCCATTGCACTGTAAAGCTGTTGGTCTGCTTAACAGTGTGGATAGATTTTAGCAGTGACTCTTGCAGCTTGTCCCAGATCAGAGAGTGTTGCTGAAATACATCATTTGCTGTTTCCCATCCTCCTGAGACCCAAGCTAGCCGTACAGTCCCAGGCCTGGTTCAGCATAACAGAATCTGAATCCTCTGTTGGACTCAGAGGGTTGAGGTGGACTATCTTTTCTCATTCCCACCCTCATACTTAGGTCTGTAGTCATTGTACCTAATCTGGTGGGCCCAATAATCCTCCCACTTGAACTTGCTAATAAGTGGACTGAAGAAATAGGATAAACAGAAGTGAGTCAAGTGATATGAGTATCTAGATACTTGGCAAATGATCCTTCTGCCACTCAGACCTTCACCATCAGTTGGAGAATATCCTCATGAAGAGTTACTTAACTGTAAATCACTTTAATAGCCACAGCAGGGAAAATGTCTCTTTCTCTGAGATAATTGCTCCTAGTGTGCTCTGGGGTTTTATGCCTTCTGTTTTGTTTTTCATAAGGAGGCTATACAGGCTGAACTGTCTTTGAGCTCTATGCAGACCAGCCTTGTCTTGAACTCTATAGAGATCAGTCTGCCTTTGCCTCCCAACTGCTGGGATTAAAGATGTGTAACACCATGCCTGTCTTGTGTGCTTTTGAGAACTCCCTCTTTTGTTCCTTCAGTTTCTTTCTTCTATTGCTATTTCCTTCGACCTGATGCTAGTGCACAGTTTCCTTTTCATCCTTCTAACTCACAAAATAGTTCACTGTGCCTTCCCAAGGTCTTCCTGTAGCACCATCATCAACAGGAAGTGTGGTCTATAGATAATAGGTTCAGATTAAAAGAAGCCAAGAAAGAAATGAATATCTATCTTTGTATATAAATTCACATACTGGTAGGCAAGAAATAGCCATTTTTATATACCTTAAAGTAGCTTGATTCTAACTCTGCAGGCTCCCTGTTCTAATAGGGAAACTGAAAATTCCATCTCATTTGTGAATGAGATTTCTGCCCATTTAAGCACTGGAAACCAAGGAAGTTTGTAGTATCCAGACATTAAGGCAAAGGCTCCTAATTTCAAATCTGACAACCTTATTTTCCATGCCTACAACAGGGAAGGAGAAGGATCTAGAGATTTAAGTTCTGCTTCCCTCTGCTAAGAATTCCTACATTTCAAACACAGGATCAGTACAAATCTCTGTCTCTCTGTCTCTCTGTCTCTCTCTCTCCCGTCTCTCTGTCTCTGTCTCTGTTTCTCTCCCTCCCCCCCTCCCCCCCCCCCCCCCCCCCCCCCCCCCCTCTCTCTCTCTCTCACACACACACACACACACACACACACATCTCAAACACAGGATCAGTACAAGTCTCCTTTCCTCTTCCTACCCTGTCCCCAAGGTTTCTTTCTTCTCTCCTTTTATTTCCTTTAGAGTTTTTCAGGTTGTTGTAAAACGAAAGATGATTTTGTTGTTGCTTTCAGCTTTCTTTACTGCAAAAGTGTATTTCAAGAGATCTGTCAAATGGCTGGTGATTTAGATCAACAGTAGAGCACATAGTTAGCATGCATGAAGCTCTAGGTTCATTTACATGACTCTTCAGACCAAAGTAATAAAACTAAACAAAAAAGACCCTAGTAGCCAGTAAGTTTACTGGATGATCTGTGCCTGTAACCCAGCTCTTCAAAGGCAGAGGCAAGACGATCATTAATTCAAGGCCATTGTGGACTATATAGAAAGATCCTGCTTCAAAAGACAAAAGCAAACGTGAAAATCAAACAGAATAATAAGCCTATTGTGGACCTGTTTACTTCTATTATATCTCTCCTCTGCCTGTTCACCTCCAGGGGCACAGGCTGCTGGAGAAGTTTTTTCCTGCAGAGCTAGAACTGACTTAGCATATTCCCTGGGGTCGGCATAAATTCTTCTGTTACCTACTCTTTTTTTTCCTCTATGTACCATGTTTCCAAATCTGAAGGTAAAGGCAGTATTCTTTTGTCCAACAAATACTGAGTGACTCTGATGTGCCAGATGTTGTTCTACACTGTGGATGCAGCAATGAAAAAGAAAGATAAAATAACTCCTCACAAACCTTAGGCTTCTCAGAGGAAACAATAAATGAAAGACAGCGTATACTAGATGATGAATACTAAAGGTGAGGAAGAGACATGATGATCATTGTTTTAAATAAAATGATCAACAAAGACTCATTAAGCAGGTCATATCTGAGAGATGAGCTAAGCACTGTGGCAAGCACTGATGATGTATACAAGGAATCGACACGAGTCCAGTGTTGCAGAAGCAGAGTGAATGAAGCAGTGTTGGGGGTAAAAACAAATCACAGATGTCCTTCTAGAGCTTGGTAATTTAAAAGGGGGGTTGAAGATTTTAAAGGTTCTGGGTTTTGTACAGACATAGAAACGGACATGAACTGATTCATGTCACTTTTCACTTGGACTAGTCTCAGACTAAACACCTTTAGCTTTGTCTTGTTTTTCTCAGGCTACTATTACATGATATCATCAAGCAACTCATTTGTAAACAATTGAAATTTATTCCTTACAATTATGAAGGCTATACCACCCAGCATCATAGCACCAGCAGCTTTGGTGTGTACAGGGAGTTGACTCACTTTCTTACAGATGCCACTTTCATAATTGTCCTCACATAGAGGGCCGAGGCAACCAATCCTATCAGGCCTCTTAAAAAAGAGCTGATTCAATTCACGAGGATGGAACACTCAAGACTTAATGCCATTCTGATATTTCCATCTTTTAATAGTATTGCACTTAGGACTCAGTTTCCGCACATGAATTTTAAGGATATGTAAATATTGAGACCATGGCAATTTCTTTCCATCTCTCTATGTGCTCTGGGTCTTAGCTTTGCACCATCTCAGATGCACCTAGTGTGTTGTGGTCTCCTTCCAGTCAATGTAGGTCTACAAACACAGCATGATATCTCAGGGACTACCTAATGTAAATAGGGCCATTGTGCTAATGTTTAGAGCCATTGTGTTCCTAGATGTTCTGTTCTTAACAGAACACCATTTCAAAGCTGATTTGTTTTTAGTATTGTTAATGCCTTTATTTGAACTTTATTGACTCACCTCATATATGGTGATACTGTAGTCTACAAATGTATGTTAAATTGTAGACACTAAGTCTACATTGTATTGGAGTAAAAGTAAAAATGTGGTGAAAGTTTACGGCAATAATTATAGGGTCCTTGATTTTTATGTTATCCTTCTCTGTTTCTGACACTTAGATATTTCTCCAAGTAGATTTTTTAATCTTTCCAAAGAAATGCTATAGGTCATTCAACAGCCTCCTAATCTCGGTTCCAATTAAACGTTTGAAATCAGGAGGTTGGTTAAAGTACAAAACATTCAACTTAGTTATTTATTATCTGTCAAGTGCCATGGAGGAAATAGTAATTTACAGTTGAACCAGTAAATGAGGAGGTTGCTGTATGGAGAGAAAAGGATACAATGTAACTAACTATAAGGCAACTCCAACTCCAGGAAGGAAGCAGGAACAGAAAGGGGGAAGCCTGAGGACAGTGGGTTTTCCCCCATTTTTATCAAACATAGATTCTTTTCTCATACAATATAGTCTGAATAGTTTGCCCTTCCTCTGCTCCTCCCAGTTCTTCCCCCATCTTCCCTCCCTTTCTGTCTCTCACTAGAAAAGAACAGGCTTTGAAGAAATAACAAAATATACTAAGATAAAACAAAAACCATCGCCTTACAGTTGGACAAGGCAAACCAACAGAAGGAAGAGCACCCCAAAAGAAGGTGCAAGAATCATAGACCCACACATTCACATACTCAGGAGTCCCATAAATATACTAAACTGAAAGCTATAACATATACACAGAAGACATGGTGCAGATCTGCATAGGCTCCGTTCTTACTGCTTTAGTCTCTGTGAGTACATATGAGCTTTGCAGTTAATTTAAAGGGTCTTGTTCGCCTAGTGTAATACATCCTCTCTGACTCTTACACTCTTTCTACCTCCTCTCTGTGGGATTCTTTGAGCTCTGAAGGGGAGAGATTTGACTGAGACATCTTTTTTAGAACTGAGTGTGTTCCAAGGTCTGTTTCTATCTCTGTCTCTCTGTCTCTGTCTCTCTCTGTCTATCTGTCTCTGTATCTCTCTCTCTGTCTCTCTCTCTCTCTCTCTCTCCATCATATCTGGCTATGGGACTATTTCAAAACTGTCATGTTTTTAAGGGAAATCAAATAAAGTTTTAAAGACTACCTCAGAAAATAGTTAAGTCTATTTTATTATACTATGAACATGAGACAAATTTACTGAGCTCATTTGTCATTATTCGTTTAAAACACATAAGAGCCTAAATAGTATTATAAATTTTGGAGGCTTTTAGACCTGGATCCTATACATGACTTTAAAACTTACCAACTTATTACATTGGATAAATTAGGCCTGTTAACCTCGGTGTCTTAATATATAAAATAAGAAAAATGATTTGCACCATGTTGTACAGACTAGCAATAATGTATATACAAAAAAGGCCTTTCTTTCTAGTGCTTAGACACATACTGTTCAGACAGAAGCAAATCTTAGCTATCATTGTGGCCCCATTGTTGATATATAGACAGTCTCCTTTTGGCTGTTTTGTAGATATGGACTCTATAGCAGGGAAGAACCTGGTCAACTTGGCCTCAGCATCTGGGGAAGTAAGAATGTGGATCCCACATTGAAGTCTACAAATGGATGTTAGTGGCTGGTCCCAGGAAAGCCAGTTATTCCAATGATGAATCTCAAGCACCAACACTGAGTGAGGTGGGAATGGAGAGTTCAACAGGAATCAGTGGTAAGTTTTCCTCTTATTGGCAGTGAGAAATAACTGAAATCATGAGAACTACATATGAAAAGTGGTCTAAACTGGATAATCAGAATTAAAACCATCATCCAAGTAAGATACCTAAAATGGGCATCAGAAGTACAGGGTCCAGAGAAGAGGCAGGTGTAGAAAACTAGGATGAAATAGGTAAGTGAGAAAGAAGTGATGAGACTGGAAACAACACAGATGCCCTTCAAGAATGTATACAAAAAATGTGGTTCATCTACACAATAGAATACTATTAAGCTATTAAAAACAAAGACATCATAAATTTTGCAGGCAAATGCATGGAACTTGAGACTATCATCCTGAGTGATGTAACCCAGTTCCAAAAAGAGATGCATGGTATATACCCAATGATAAGTGGATATTAGCCATGAAACACAAGATGTCCATGCTACACTCCACAGACCCAAAGAAGTTAAACAAGAATGAAGGCCCAAGTGAAGATACTTGAATCTCACTTAGTAGGGGGAATAAAATAGTCCTAAGAGACAGATGGAGGGAGGGCACTGTGTAAGAGAGGTAATGGAGAGGGGACAGGGGAGAATCAGGATCAAGTATGGGGAGAGACAGGAGACATGGGCAGATGGCCATGAGAATGAATGGAAATCTGCAACTGATGGGGGTGAGGAGGTAGGGGCTATCTTCAGGAAGAGCGAGAGATCTGGGAATAAGAGAGGCACCTAAGAATTAATGGAGGTGACCTAAACATCTGACTCACAGCATTGGGTCTGAAAAGGCCACCTCCTATAGCCAGGCAGTGAAGTGATGGGGATATCAACCCACCCACAAAACTTTCCACCCAAAATTTATCCTGTGTACAAGAAAGGCAGGGACAGGGGATGGAGTAGAGACTGAGGGAATGGGCAACCAACTTGAGGCCCATCCCATGGACAGGCACCAATTTCTGACACTATTAAAGATACTCTGTATGCTTGCTGACAGGAGCATGTTGTTCTCTGAGAGGCTCTACCCAGCAGCAGACAGATGAAGACACCCACAGTAAAACAGTGGATGAAACTTGGGGACTCTTATGGAAGAATAGGAGGAAGGATTGCAGGCCCCAAATGGAATAGAAACTCCATAGGAAAATAAACAGAGTCAACTATCTTGGGACCCTTGGGACTCTCAGAGTCTGAACCACCACCAAAGAGCATACACAGGCTGGACCTAGGCCTTCCCCTACCTATATAGCAGATGTGCATCTCTTCCTTCATGTGGGTCCTGAACAACTGGTGTAGGGGTTATCTCAAAAGCGGTTACCTGTCTGTAGGATATGTTCTTCTAGCTGGGCTACCTTGTCTGGTCTCAGTGGGAGAGGAAGCACCCAGCCCCACAGAGACTTGATGTGCCAGGGTGGGGGATACCAGGGAAGGAGTTCACCAGCTCAGAGGAGAAGGGGAAGGAGGATGGGGGTGACCAGGAGGGGGGCAATGAATAAGATGTAAAGTGAATAAATTAAAAAAATGACTTCTCCACTTAAAAAAAAATGAAGTTCAGGGCCAAGACTTCCCTAAGTCTTTCAGGGAGGAGGAGTTGCTGTCTGCTGGAGCTACTCTAGTGGGGGGACATGGCTACTTCCCTGTCTTGAGGGTTTACAAAGTTCACAAAGTATACAATGTTTTCAAAAGGAGTTCAGGGCAGGGAAAGCAATTCCCTGCCACTGAGTCATGAATAGCCAACACTAAATGGGATCAGCAATAAGTCCAAAGGAAATTGTCCTCATTGGTCCCAAAGATGGTCTTTCACAGATACTAGCTTTGAAAGTAACTTCAGAAAAATTATAATAGGCTACAGAAATGCAAGATGAGAGTGAGACCATCTTTGTGTTCAGTGAAGGCCCCTTTGAGTCTGTCATCATTTAGACCTAACATTTTATTTTGGAGGCAGAGACAGGCAGATTTTTGAGTTCAAGGCCAGCCTGGCGTACAGAGTGAGTTCCAGGACAGCCAGGGCTACACAGAGAAACCCTGTCTCAGAAAAAAAAAATTATTTTATGCATATGAGTGTTTTGCCTGTGTCTGTGCACCACTTGCATGGTTAGCATTTAAGGAGGCCAGAAGAGGATGATGGATTCCCTGGAACTGGATTTACAAACAGTTGTGAGCCATTGTGTGGGTCTGAGAATCAAACCCAGGTCTCCAGGAAGAGCAAACAGCCAGTTCTCTTAACTGATAAGCTATCTCCCCAGGCCTCAGAAATTTAATTTTTACTTATATTAGTTGTTTTTTTTTTTTTTTTTTTTTTTTTTAGGATTTTGAGTTGTCATTACTGTTATGCTATTCCTAACCCACCCTCACTTTTTTTTTTGGCTTTTTCTCTTTTAGTATTTTAATATTCCTTCCTCTTAGCCTCTGTCTCTGTATCATTCTGTCTTTCTTTCACTCTTAAAACCAAGGCAAAAATGTCTCTGACTTGGACAGATGACCATACAAAACACAGATTGCCTCAAATAGCATCCATTTTTGTGATTGTAGAAAGCCAGTTGAAATGATCTGTAGCCTCTCCAAACTCTTGGTTTAGAAGTAACAAAAATGCTTTTTCCAAACCTTGATATGCCATTAATCTCCAAGTCAACAGAGAAGTATCTACCTGTCTTCCTAAGGGTTAAGATTAGAGACATGCCTTGTCGGTCTTGTCATGTCCATATGTTACTTTTGGGACTCTTCTCATTCATTTGAGCCTTGGCCTCATCATCTATTGAGAAAGAAAATTATATATATTTGCCCTGCTCTTTTCCTGTGAAATGAATATAAAGACTTTTGAAAACTGTAAACAAAGGCATCAGAAAAATTGTCATTAGAGCTATCTGTCTCCTTTGACTGCCAAAGAGGAAGCTGTATCTTCCAAACAACAAACATACTGCTTTTACATTGAGTCTGAGGTTCTATGTTACAGACACTATACAGACAAAAGACAAACAGTCCTATACTAGAGGTTTATCTCAAAAGCCAATTGTACATTTCTCTTCCAAATTCCACATTTGATGACATCCTATGAGTAGACTGAAATACTATATATAATATTCATTATATATACACACACACATACACACACACACACACACACACACACACACACACCCCACAGAAGTCAACACTGTCAGCATTTATCGTTTCTTGGTGAACCAATGAATCTAATTAGGGTGACTTACAGGACCATAGCTGAGAGATTACTTATAGGATCATGAGCAACTTGGTAGTGGCTACAACACTGAAGAAAGTGTTTTTCATTCTCACAGCAACTTTTAGCTGTTTATATATTTCCAGGGAATGGCAAAGCATCGTATCTCCTTCACCCTTTAGCAATTTTAGCTGCTTATGAAATCTTAGGGGAGTGGTACCTCATGAGCTCCACTCAGCCTCCATGATTGAAAAATTAATGGATCAAATTTTGTTCATATGTCCTGTGAGTAATCACAGCCACCTAGAGCTCAAGAAGATAATGATCAGATAATGGCCAGAGGACAGTGTCCAACAACACTCCCACCCTGTTCCCTGGCTCTTACATTCTTATTTCTGCCCTGTTTCCACCACATTCTTTGAACCTTGGAGAAGGTGCTATGGAAGTCCCATTTAGATCTGTGCAGTTTTCAGCCACCTGTTCTCAGCATTTTGACTTGTTATAAGTCTCTGCAGTAACTACTACCCAAGTTTTGTATAAAAAAAAGAAACAAAAACCCCCAAACAAACAAAAGGTATTCTGAGCAAAGATGACACCAATAATAATCTGATCTATGGATCTAAGCATGAACATTTAGAAGATGAATTGACGGGCAGTGGTGGCACATCCCTTTAATCCCAACACTTGGGAGGCAGAGGCAGGTGGATTTCTGAGTTCAAGGCCAGCCTGGTCTACACAGTGAGTTCCAGGACAGCCAGGGCTATACAGAGAAACCCTGTCTCAAAAAACAAACAAACAAACAAACAAACAAACAAATAGAAGAGGAATTGACCAGTATATCATGCTGTTTAGCAAAACAACATCAGTAGCTTTCCACTAGGCGCTATAAAACTCCAAACACAGACTTTTGATTGGGTTTACATTAACAGAGTGAATTCTGTCCCATAGAATGCGCATGAATGCTTTTGTGAGTATCAATTCATATATGTTGGTTGTAGATAACCAGGTACATGACTATAATGCACAGAAGTAAGTTGAACTGTGTGATAATGTTTGTGCCAAGTAAAAACTAGCCTTAAAAAATTAACCTAGCAGGGCTAGATATATGGCTCAGCATTTAATAGTACTTGCTATTCTTCCAGAGGGCCCAAGGTCAGATCTCAAACCCCATATTTGCCAATAACTGTAACTCTAACTCCAGGGTATCTAACACTTTATTCTAGTCTCCACAGACATACACACACACACCACATATTCTCTCTGTCTCTGTCTCCCTCTATTTCAGTCTCTGTCTCTCTCACAGATACACACATACATATGAATAAAAACTTTAAAAGTATAGCAACACTATATCTAGTATAGATAATATAATTAAGTTTAATAGAATTATATTTATAGCAAAAGATACTACCTTGAATGGTTAAAAAAATATTCTAAGACATATTAGATTATCTGAAGCTCAGCTAAGTTTGGCGGTTTAAACATAAAAATAGCCATTGATACACCATCAGACTCTGATTTCTTGACTAAATGAATATGTTGAAGAAGTATCATCTGGCTTTCCTGAAGGCTACATGTATGTATGTCCTCAAAGGTTGCGCAAATTTGAGGTAAGACCTAAGAATCTAAAAGTTTATCTCTCACAGTTCTGCCATTTAGGTCACAGTGAGAAGTACCTGATCATATCTTTTCCTTTCAGGATAAAGAAAGTTTTTGATATAATATTTATTTTTTCATTTATAAAATCACAGATTTCTTTGTTTCCTGGGAGCTTACTGTGGAAAAACTCTTACTGATTTTGAATATTTTCTTATCGGGTTTGAAAGTCCTTTATAATAGCATATGTCTCCTTATGTAAGATATGGCTTACATAAGTTTTTACTTAATTCTTTAAAGACTCTCTAAAACATAATAAACCTTCTATTTAGAAGAACTAATGTGAATGTCTTTGGCTCAGGAATCTAAATGCATTAGTCAGTTGTGAAAATTAGTACCATTTGTTTATTAAACTATCAGTCTAGAGAATTGAAGATAAAAGACAAGATGAAAATTTGTACACTACACAATTTTTACAAAAAGTTTTAAATAATTTTTCACTAAAATAAGTTTTTGATTATTATGTTATTTAACAAGAATACCTCAAATACAAACATAATTCTTTTTTCATTTTACCTTTTAAATGATAATATAGTCACAACATTTCTCCCTTTTCTTTCCCCCCTCTAAACTTTTCTATATACCCCTCCCAAATCTTCTTCAAATTCATGGCTTGTTTTATTCACTAATTGTTATTTACATTCATATATGTAATATGGATGTATGCATATGTGTATGTGTAATGTATATGTGTATGTATACGATGTATGTGTATATGTATGTGTATGTGTATATGTATATGTAGAAAGAGGAAACTCCTCCATTGCTGGTGGGACTGCAAGCTGGTAAAACCACTTTGGAAATCAATCTGGCGATTCCTCAGAAAATTGGAAACAGTTCTACCTGAAGACCCAGCTATACCACTCCTGGGCATATACTCAAAAGATGCTCCAACATATAACAAGGATACATGCTCCACTATGTTTATAGCAGCCTTATTTATAATAGCCAGAAGCTGGAAAGAACCTAGATGTCCTTCAACAGAAGAATGGATACAGAAAATGTGGTACATTTTTACAATGGAGTACTACTCAGCTATTAAAAAATGACTTCGTGAAATTCTTAGGCAAATGAATGGAACTCAAAAATATTATATTATCTTGAGTGATATAAACCAGACACAAAAGAACACAAGTGGTATGTACTCACTGATAACTGGATATTAGCCCAAAAGCTCAGAATACCCACGATACAACTCACGAACCATATGGAGCTTAAGAAGGAAGACAAAAGTGTAGATGCTTCAGTCCTACATAGAAGGGGGAGAGAAATAATCACAGGAGTTAGAGGGAGGGAGGGATCTGGAAAAGAGAGAGGAGGGGGAGGGGAAAAGGGGGCAGGATCAGGTGTGGGAGGACACGGGGCGGGGGGAAGAAGTACAGAGGGTCAGGAAATTGAACAGAGGTATGTAGCAGTGGGGGATGGGATCAGGTGTTGGAATGGACAGGAAAGAAGTACGGAGGGCCAGGAAATGGACTAAAATTATGTAGCAATGGGGATGGGGAACTAAGGGTGGCCACTAGAAAGTCCCAAATGCCAGGGAAGTGAGAGGCTCCAGGATCCAATGGAGATGACATTAGCTGAAATACCCAACAAAGGGGAGACAAAACCTGTAGAGACCACCTCCAGTAGATTGGCACAGCCCCTAGTTGAAGGATGGGACCACTCACCCATCTCAAAAATATGAATCCAGAATTGCTCCTGTCTAAAGGAAATACAGGGACAAAGAGTAGAGTAGAGACTGAAGGAAAGGCCATCCAGAGACTGCCCCATGTAGGGATCCATCCCATGTGCAGACAGCAAACCCAGACACTATTGCTGATGCCAAGAAGTACTTGCTGTCAGGAGCCTGGTATAGCTGTCTCCTGAGAGATTCTACCAGCAGCAATAGCTGCTAGAGGTAACTGAACTTTTAATAAAGTTGGAGAGCAAAGTATGCTATAAACAAGAAAAATCAGAAGAGAAAATGCACAAGGCATTTGTTCCCTTGAAACAGATAAAAAATTGTTAGTTTTTTTCTTGAGGGCTAAGAGAAGAGAGAGAAAAAAATTCAGTGATGCAGGAAGGAGTGAAGACTCACTCTTGAGTTTATTGCAAGCTAGATCCATAGCATTTGTCTTTTTTATAGTGTGCATGTTGTATCTTGACAGTAGTCCTATGTTTTCATTCATCCTCTTTGTTGAAAATAGGTTCTATTTTCAACCTACCCTGACTACAACTTTGCCTCCCTCTACTCCTTTCAGTTCCTCCCCACCTCTTCTCCCATCTGGATCCATTCCCTTTGCATGTCTCATTAGAAAAGAACAGGCTTCTAAGAAACACCAAAAGAATATAATAAGACAAAACCAAAGTCTGGAAAAGGGAAACAAATAGAAGTAAAAAGAGCCCTAAGAGCTGGCAGAATAATCAGAGACCCACACGTTGGCAACTCAGGGGTCCCACAAAAATATTAAACTAAAAACCATATATATACACACAGAGGACCTAGTGTAGTCCTGTGTCTGCCCTGTGCATGCTGCCTCACTTTTCTGTGAGTCTATATAAGCTTTGCTCAGTTGATTTGGAGGGCTTTGATTTCTTAATGCCTTCCATCCCCTCTGAATCTTAAACTCTGTTTCCTCTTCCACAGGGTTCCTTGAGCTCTGAGGGGAGGGATTTAATAGAGGCATCCTATTTAGAGCTATGCCTTCCAAAGTGCTCTCTCTCTCTCTCTCTCTCTCTCTCTCTCTCTCTCTCTCTCTCTCTCT
>NW_021604685.1:452698-465073 GCF_004785775.1 Grammomys surdaster | reverse complement strand
TCTCTCTCTCTCTCTCTCTCTCTCTCTCTCTCTCTCTCTCTCTCTCTTTCTTTCTAATGTTGGGATGTGAGTCTCTGTATTTATTCCCACATTCTGCAGAAGGAAGCTTCTCTGATGATACCTGAATACAGCACTGATCAATGAGTATAGGAGAATAGCATTAGGAGTTATTTTATCAGTATTTTTAAGACCAGTAGTATTTGGTTTTACCTTAGGTTCCTGGGAAATCTACTCTCCAATTCTTGATAACTCAAGCAGTGCAGGGTCTGGATTCCACCTAGTGGAGTAGGCCTTAAGTAAAATCCAATATTGTCACAAGCTTTGTGCCACCATTGCCCTAGCATATTTTACAGGCAGGACAACACTCTAGGTCAAAGGTTTGTGGCTGGTATTTATCTTTCTCTTTTAGTACCCTGCAGAGTACTTTCCTACACCATAGACACTAGAACATAGGGTCTACATCTCCATGGTGAGTATTGTCTTCAACAATGGGATCTTGTTGTCAGTTTGTGAGAAGCAACAGCCTGGGGATTTCCATGGAACTCCTTTGGCCAACAACTCTATTAGATGTAAACCAGACCTAGTACTAGAAGCTTCTGTTAGTGACAAAAGATGGTCAATTTCCCCATTATCTAGAAACTTTATTAGGATAGCCTTCATATAGTTTAGGAAGTTTTCACTGCACTTAGTTTCCATATGGTCCTTCAAATGCCCCTCAATTCTAGCTGTCTCTCCCTGTATTCCCTCCCTCAGACACCTCTTCCTTCCCCTTTCTATATGATCCTTCTGCCTCAGTACCCTACCACCACCAGTAGACCCATAAAATATATTCTATTTCCCTTCACAAGGAGATCCATGTGCCCTCCCTAATCCTTTCCTCTATACCTAACCTCTCTAAGTCTACAAATTGTAGCTTTAATATTCCAAATATAAGTGATTACATACCATATTTATCTTTCTGAGCCTTACCTCACACAGAATGATTATTTTTACTTTCATCCATTTGTCTGCAAATTTCATGATATCACTTTTTAACAGCTGAGCAATATTCTATTGTGGAAATGAATATTTTCCTTATCCATTCTTCTGTTGAAGGACAGCTAGGTAGTTTCCAATTCCTGGCTATTACGAATGAGCAGTAATGAATAGAGTTGAGCAAGTGTCCTTATGGTAGATAGAAGGAATTACCCTTCAGATAGATTGTTGACAAACATTTTTAAAATGTTTAACACAATTAGCCATTAAGGAAATGCAAAATCAAACTACATTGAAATGTTATCACACCCTAGTCAGAATGGCCAAATTAATAAAACAGGGTATTGGAATAACAGAATGCCAGACTTTATTCTGTTCTTGGTTGCCTTGGGAACTAAAACAAAAAAGAACTTTTTAAATAAAAAAAGTTCTAAGTAACCATTACAATAAAACTTAAATCTGTATCAAATTATTAATTTAAATTTGTTTTAGAAAATTTATGTGGTACTGGAAGTTGTATTTGGTAGCATATGATGTCTAATTTGGACACTGTCTCTCCCATGATATGATGAGTCCATTTAAATTCCTTTTGCATATGTATATATTTTAGGAAGCTTCTAGAGGAGTGTTTCCATATGGCTTTTCAAAAGGCCTTTAGTGTTAGTTGTCCCTCTCTATAATCCTGCCCTCTCATCCCCCTTCATTCTTCCTAGTTTACTTTTCCTTTTATCTGTCTGTGACACTATATTGTAGTTCCCCTTCCACAGGAGAGGCTCTTCTCCCGCTGTTCCCCCTGTGGATATTCTAAATGAAAGGTACATATCTAAAGCTTAAAAGCTAACTTACACATATAAAAGAAAACATTCTTTTTTTCTGTTCTGATTTTGAATTACCTTGCTCAATTGTGGTTTCTAGCTCAATCCATTTACTTGTGAATCTCATCATTTCATTTTTATTAACATGAATAATTTCCATTGTGCAAATGTACCACATTTTTTTTATTATCCGTTCATCAGTTGATGGATATTTAGACTCTTTCTAATTTCTGGCTATTAGCAATGAACATGAATGGACAAGTATTTTTGTAGTGTTTTGTAGAGTCCTTTGAGTATATGCCCAAGAGTGGTATATAGCTGGATCTTGTGGTAGATTGATTTTCACCTTTCTGAAGAACCTCTACACCGATTTCCATAGTGATTACACCAATTTCACTCCCACAAGTAGTGAATAATTGTTTCCCTTTCCCCACATCCTCACCAGCATGTCCTGTCATTTGTTTGATTAATTTTTACCATTCTGGCTAGGGTAAGAAAAAACTTCAAAGTAGTTTTAATTTTTATTTTCCTGGTACCTAAGGATGTTGAATATGTTTAAATGCTTATTAGCCATTTATGTTTCATCTTTTGAGAACTTAGTTTAGTTCTACATCCCATTTTTAATTGGGTTATTTTATTTCTTGATGCTCATTTTATAAATTATTTGTGTATTCTAGATACTAACCCTCTAGTAGGTTTATAATTTGTAAAAATGGTTTTCTATTCTGTAGACTACCTCTTCCCTCACTTAAGTTATTCTTTACTGTTCAGAAAGTTTTAGTTTTGTGTGGTTCCATTTATTATTTATTGATCAAAATTTTGTACTATTATTTAGGGCTTATTCAGAAAGTATTTCCTGTGCTAATGAGTTCAATCATATCCTAGGTCTCTGGGAGAACAGTCAGTGCTCTTTACTACTGAGCATTTCTCTTGCTTGGATTTCTATATGAACATGATGGAGTCAAACTAGAAGTGAGAATAGGAAGAGATACACACATATACAATTTCACAGATACCGAACAAAATACTATTGCATGATGAAACAATGATCCAAGAAATTAGAACGCTAAAAAGATAAGAAAACGAGAGTTCAACATACCAAAATTTGTGGGAAATAATGTTAAGTTATAAGAAGGGAGTTTATAATTGTACATGCCTCTGTTGAAAATATATCAGAAATAACTTTAAATATGCCCCTCAGAGTCTAAGGAAAAAATATGTAACCAGAAATGAATAAAAGTCAGAAAAAACTAAGGAAATAGAACAGAAACCAATGAAGTGAAAAATAAAGTTGGTTCTTGAAAAGATTAATAAAATTAGTAAACCATTGGCTAAGTTAAAAGAAAGTGAATCAACTAGCCATTGAACTGATCATGGGGGTCTCAATAGAGGAGTTAGAGTGAGGACTGAAGGAGCTGAAAGGGTTTGTGGCACCATGAGGAGAGCAACAATACCAACCAACCACAGCTCCCAGGGTCCTAACCACCAGCCAGGGAGCACTTAGGGAGGGATCCAGGGCTTCAACTGAATATGTAAAAGTGGAGGGCCCTGCTGGGCATAGGTGGAAGAAGAGAACCTTGACCTCATGAAGGCTGGATGCCCCAGGGAGTGGGAATTTTGAGGGTGGGGAGGTGGGATTGGGGGGGGATAGATAGAGGTTACATCCACAGAGAAGAAGGAGGAGGGGTGAGGGGATTGGGGGTTCCTGGGTGGGTGGGGGATGGGGTAAGGGGACAACATAGGAAATGTAAATGAAACATCCAATAAAAAAATAAAAGAAAATGAATATCAAATTAAAAAATTAGAATTGAAATTGTATGATAGCACAAAGATACTAATGAAATTATAATCATTAGAGCATGTCTTAAAAACCTATTCTCTAATAAGTTGAAAAAATCTAGAATGGATTAATATCTAGACACACATTTTGTGCCAAAATTAAAATAATAATATTTGAAGGAGCTGGAGAGATGGCTCAGCAATTAAGAGCACTTGATGCATTTGCAAAAGTCCTGAGTTTGGTTCTGGCTCACAACCATCTGAAATTCCAGTTCCAGGGTATCTTTCGCTCTCTTTTGTTCTTTATAGACACCGTGCATACAGGATGCACAGTCATACGAATGCAAACACATAAAAATCTTTTTAAGCTAAAAATAATATATGAACAACATTAAGAGATCTGTAATAAGCAGTAAGGTTAATGTAGTAATAAAGATTTCTTTAAAAAAAAAGCAAAAAACAAAAAAAAACAACAACAACAAAATTCAGGTCCCAGTGGATTCACTAATGTTCTACTAGAACAAATACCAGTTTTTCCCAATTCACCAGAACAGAAAAGGAAGTGAACAATCTCATTTTAAAAAGGCAATATTACCCTGATACTCAAATCCATAACACACACACACATGTACACACACAAAGAAACACACAAATAGCATTTTCCATAATGAACATGGTTACAAAAATTCTCAACAAAATACTTGATTTTTTAAAATCTAGGAATAAAATTAAGAAGGCAAATGATTTCTACAGGGTAAACTACAAAGCAGTAAGAAAACAACAAAAAGGAAATTGAAAAGAATAATACTAAACCATGGAAAGATATTTCATTCTCCTGGTTTGACAGAATTAATATAAGAAAGTGCTTATAGTACAAAAGCAATCTACATATAAAATGCAATCCCCATCCAAATTACCATGGCATTCTTGAAAGAATTAGAAAAGCTATCCTAAAATTTGTCTAGAAGCAAAAAAGCCATGGATATTCAAATCAACCAAAGCAGGATGAACAAACACTACTGGACATAAAACTATAGTACACAAACATAGAGAAAAAGACAGCATAGACTGACACAAAGACAAACATGTAGAGCAATGAATTGCAATAGTGGACTGAGACCCAAGTTCACAGAGCTTAAAGCTAATTCTTAAAACAATGTAAAAACATTTAATGTGGAAAACAAAGGATATCCTGTTTGACAAATGCTGAAAATCTCTATCTTTCACTCTGCAAAAAAAAGTCAATTCAAAGTCAAAAAATGATAAAGTTAAAAGGACATTAATTTAAAATCTGAAATACTGGAACTCTTAGAGGAAAACATGGTGTTTCATCTACATATAAGTCTGTGAACCACATTCGTGTCTGGTGCCCATGGAAGCTAAAAGAGGGTATTGGATTTCCTGGAACTGGAGTTACAGAGAGTTGTCAGCCATCACCAGTGATCTTAACTGCTGAGCCATCTCCTGCACTCCCTGAAGTTTCCTATATATCAGGAAGAAATTTGCTGTGAAATAAAGTGGAAAAATTATCCTAGTCTCAGTTTTGGAAACAAAACACAGCAAAATAAACTCTGAGAATAAACTTAACCAGGGAAGTAAAAGTTTTCTAAATGAAAACTTTAACACAATGGTGAAAGGAATTGAAGACACTAGAAGATGGGAAAAAAAATCCATGGTCATGCTTTGTCAAAATTATAGTGTGTCAATAAGTATATTTCTCAAAGCAATGAGAACAAAATCCCATTCAGAAGTCCAATGACATTCGTTTTAGTTTGGTTCTCTGCTGTTATGATAACCATCATTGACCCAAAGCACCTTGTTGAGGAAATGGGTTATTGGGTTTACAGGTTACAAACCATTTTCAAGGGAAGTCAGTTAGGGCAGGGACTCAAGACAACTCAGCTGGCAGGGCCATGGAAGAGTGCTGCCTCCCACCATGGCTCAATAAAATGCTTTCTTATACAACCCAAGATCACCTGCCCAGGAGTGGGCTGGATCCTCCTATATCAATCATTAATCAAAAATAAAGTCCCCGCAGACTTGCCTATAGGCCAGTCTGATGGAGGAAATTCCCCACTTGAATGTCCCTCTTCCCAGGATACTCTAGTTTGTGTCAAGTTGACAAAAACTAACAAGTGTGACATTCTTTACAGAACTAAGAAAGAATTCTTAAAATGCACATAAGAATTTGAAAGATTCCAAACCGCCAGTGCCAGCATACACAGAAAGCATACTGGAGGCACCATAACATCTAACCTCAGATTATGTTGCAAAGCCTCCATGACAAAACACAGCATGGGACTTGCACATGTAGACCAATGTAATAGAAGCCTTAGAAATAAATACACAAAAATATGGCCAACTTTAAAAAAAACATAAGACATGAAAAACTATATCAGAAAGCAGGCAGCTCTTTAGTAAATGATAACAGAAAACTGGTCATGCATATGCAAAAACAAATTGAATGTGCACGTCTCATCCTGTACAAAAAAGCAACTGAGGACTGGGCTGGTTAGTTTTCTGCCAACTTAGCACAAGCTAAGGTCATCTGGGAAGAGAGAGTCTCAACTGGCAAAATGCTTCCATCAGATTGGTCTATAGACAAGTCTGTGGAGACATTTTATTCATTGATGATTTATGTGGGAGGGCCTAGTTCACTGGGGACAGTATCCCCTTTTGCAGGTGGCCCTGGGTTGTATAAGAAAACAGACCAAAGAAGCCACGGAGAGCAAGGCAGTAAGCAATATATGTTCATGTTCTCTGCTTCAGTTCTTACGTCTCTGCTTTGTGCTCCTGCTCTGACTTTCTTTCACAATGGCCTGTGATTGGGACATGTAAGCAAAATAAGCACTTTCTTCCAAAGGTTTTTGGGTTTTTTTTGTCAGTATTTTATCAGAGCAATAGTAAAGCAAGCTAGAACAAGAGTGGATCAAAGGTTGTTAGAGAAAAACAGGGAAAATTGAGCCCTGGGACCCCAATGGAAGAGCTAGGAGAAGGACTGAAGGAGCTGAAGGGGGTTGCAACCCCATAGGAAGAACAATATCAACTACCTGGATCCCCCAGAGCTCACAGAGGTTAAACCACCAACCAAAGAGTACACATGGAGGGACCCATGGCTCCTGCTGCATATGTAGCAGAGGATGACCTTATCTGGCATCAATGGGAGGAGAGGCCCTTGGTTCTGTGGAAGCTTGATGCCCCAGCATAGGCAGATCCTAGATCAGTGAGAAGGGAGTGGGTGAGTGGGTAGGGGAGCACCCTCATAGAGGCAAGGGGTAGGGGGTTGCAGAGGGGAAAACGGGAAGGGGGATATCATTTGAAATGTAGGCGAATAAAATGATTAATAAAAAGATACAGGAATAGGGAAAAATTCTGGAGGAAAAGACTCCAGTAGAACAGGAAAGAACTTGAAGAATCAACCAATGAAGTTATCTGAAATTTAAAACTTTCTGCATATCAAAGTAAACAGTGAGTGTTGAAGAGAGACTACAGAATGGGAGGAAGTCTTTGCTAGCAGTTATACCTCAGACAAGTAACGAATATCTAGAATATATTTACACAAAAAACTATAGGATAAACATACAAACCACCAAATCTTTCAATCAATAAATAGGCTAGCAAACTGAACAGACAGATCTCAAAATAAGAACTATAAATGGTCAATAAACACTTGAAAAAGTGTTCAACATCCACAGTGATCATAGAAATGCAAAGTAGTTTTACTTTGAAAATTCATCTCACCCCTGATGGGATACCCAGCATAAGGAAAACAAATGACAGCCAATGCAAGCAAGGATGTGTGTAAAGAAGAATACTGATTCTCTGCTGCTGAGAGTATTGCAGCCACTATAGAAATCGGCAGGAAAATGTCTCTGAAAACTAAAAGTAGAACTAGCAAGTGATACAGCTGTACCACATCTGGATATAGCCAAACAAGTTTTGTTCAGAACAATTGTTATTGCTACACAGTTCACTAGATGTTCATTGACAGTTGAATGGATAAAAAAGATACAGGAATAGGGAAAAATTCTGGAGGAAAAGACTCCAGTAGAACAGGAAATAACTTGAAGAATCAACCAATGAAGTTATCTGAAATTTAAAACTTTCTGTATATCAGTGCACTACGTATGCACTGGAATGTTCTTCAGCTGTAAAAGAATGAAATCATGACATTTACAGGAAAATGGGTGGAAGTAGAAGTTATGTTAAGTGGAGTGTCCCAGATTCACAAACACAATGTCACATGCAGATCCTAGAATTTAAATTTTATGATGTGTATACGCATGTGAATGTTACATAGGTTATAAAACTAAAAAGGGGATCCTAAGAGGGGAAAATGAAGTTATAGTAGAGAGTTATGAAGAAGACGAAAGGGTGAATAGAATTTGTGAAAGCAGAGGTGAGGCTAGTGAGTGGAGAATGGGAATCAGCATGGAAGAACAAAGGAGAACATAAAATACCAGGCTGAGAACCATTACTTCGTATACTAATTTTTAAAAAAATAAATTAAAAATTAAAAATGTATACATTTTCTGTATAGCAAAGGAAACAGCTGTCACAATATAGAAATATAGAGACTGGGAGATTATCTTTGCTAGCTGAACATCTGAGAGGGAATTTCTATAATTGTGGAGAACGCATATGAAAGGCAAATTAATAGAAATTCAAAGTTATCTTAGTCACACAGACTGACCAACAGAGGTCTAAGCACATAAGCCGTGTGGGAAACAGTAGCAGCATATACTATTCAATTCCAGAGTTACTTTGATTGTTAAGTACCAAGGTCTAAAAGTTTACTGGGAATTTGGGTAGCATGTTCTCCCTGCAATTCTGGAGTTACAAGCCCACCAAGGACTGTTTCCTAACCAGTGAGAGTTATTAACCACTAGTAGCCTTCATCTGCAGGGCTTAGCTCTTTTTTCCCATAGAAAAGCTATGCACTCACTTGGATGTAGCATTATATTTTTTAAGTATCTGGAATGAATGGAAAGAATCCTACACACACACACACACACACACACACACACACACACACACACACACACAAGCTACCTATTTTAGCCACAATGTATTGTGTCCAAAGTTCTGGAAAAATGAGAGTGGGAGCAAGAAAAGGGAAGAGACAACACAAACTTAAATAAATTGATTAAACACAGTTTGGAAGAACAAGCCTCGGAGCTTTTAATACTTTTAGAGCTATTCTCAGGGGTCTTTCTCAAGGATATGTGTGGGTACCTGAGAATGAGAAGCAAAGAGCTCTACTCATTTGGTCTCTGGTCCAGAGTTGGCATCAAGGGATGCTTTATTCAACCCCAGAACTCCCAGACTCAATCCCCCACCCCCTCTAGGATCATTATGGGAAATTTACTTTCAGTTTCCTTAGACTTTGTGTTAGAGTTTCTATTGCCATCATAAAGTAACCAAAAGCAACTTCGGAGGAAAGGGTTTACTTTGTCTCATAGCTTGTACTCCAGGAAGTCAGGGCAAGAATTCAACTTAGGTACCTGGAGGTAAAAAGCGGGACAGAGGCCAGGAAGGATTTACATGCTATTTACATGCTTGCTTCTCATGGCTTTGGCAGCCTGCTTTCTTATAGAACCCAGGACCACCAGGACAGGGATCACACCTCCCCACAGCAGGTGAGCCCTTCCACATCAGTTATTAATCAAGAGAATGCCCTACAGACTTGCTCAATAGCAATCTTATGGAGACACCTTCTCAATGAACATTCCCCTTTCCCAGATCTTTACCAATCCTACATCTGATAGAGGGCTAATATCCAATATATACAAAGAACTCAAGAAATTAGACTCCAGACAACCAAATAACCCTATTAAAAATGGGGTACAGAGCTAAACAAAGAATTCTCAACTGAGGAAACTTGAATGGCTGAGAAGCACCTTCAGAAATGTTCGACATCCTTAGTAATCAGGGATATGCAAATCAAAACAACCCTGAGATTCCACCTCACACCAGTCAGAATGGCCAAGATCAGAAACTCAGGTGATAGCAGATCCTGTAGAGGATGTGGAGAAAGAGGAACACTCCTCCATTGTTGGTGGATTTGCAAGCTGGTACAACCACTCTGGAAATCTGTCTAGAGGTTCCTCAGAAAATTGGACCTAGCATTACCTGAGGACCCAGCTACACCGCTCCTGGGCATATACCCAGAAGATGCTTCAACATATAACAAGGACATATGCTCCACTATGTTCATAGCAGCCTTATTTATAATAGCTGGAAGCTGGAAAGAACCCAGATGTCCTTCAACAGAGGAGTGGATACAGAAAATGTGGTACATTTACACAATGGAGTATTACTCAGCTATTAAAAACAATGAATTCTAGAAATTCTTAGCTAAATGGATGGAACTAGAAAATATCATCATGAGTGAGGTAACCCAATCACAAAAGAACACACATGGTATGCACTCACTGATAGTTGGATATTAACCCAAAAGCTCTCAATACCCAAGATACAACTCACAGACCTCATGAAGCTCATGAAGAAGGAAGACAAAAGTGCAGGTGGTTCAGTCCTTCTTAGAAGGAGTAACAAAATACTCATGGGAGCAAATATGGATACAAAGTGTGGGACAGAAAATGAAGGAGAGGCTGTCTGGAGACTTTTCCACCTGGGTATCCATCCCATATGCAGTCACCAAAGGCAGACATTGATGTGGATGCCAGGAAGTGCATGCTGACAGGAGCCTGATATAGCTGTCTCCTTACAGGTCTGCCAGAGCCTGAAATATACGGAGACTGGTGCTCACAGCTAACCATTGAGCTGATCATGGGGTTCCCAATGGAGGAGTGAGAGAAAAGACTGAGGGAGCTGAAAGGGTTTGTGGCCCCATGGGGAGAGCAACAATATCAACCAACTAGAGCTCTCAGGGTCTAAACCACCAGCCTGGGAGCACATAGGGAGGGACCCATGGCTCCAGCTGTATGTGTATGGGAGGATGGCCTTGTTGGGCATAGGTGGGAGAGGAGGTCCTTGGTCCCATGAAGACTGGATGCCAAGTGTGGGGGAATTCAAGGGTGGGGAGATGGGAGTGTGGGGGGTAGGTGGGAGCACATCCTCATAGAAGCAGGAAGAGGGGAGATGGGATAAGGGGTTCCTGGGTGGGGGGGAAATGGGGAAAGGGGGTTACATCTGAAATGTAAATAAAATATCCAATAAAAAAAAAGAAGAAAAAAGAAACAAACATTAAATTTGGAACAAGAATGGTTTCTTTTTAAAAAGGTTCTGTCTGAAACATTATTAAACTTCTGTAAATATTTTTGATCTAGTGTCTTAGATCCTGTTAACTTTCCCCTCTAATTGTCATTATTTTACTGCCAAAAGAAAATGATTCTGCAGCTGTATGTAAAGTTTCAGAGCAGCCCCCACTCCTCAGCCGTAGAGATGAGTTCACTCCATTTATGTTTTACAGTGGTTTTGGAAAGCATAAATTGTGACATTATTTATCATACTACTTCTTGATGACATTATGTTACTTTCAAAGTTAATATGAAGAGATGCTTCATATTTGCTCACTAAATTCCATAGTCACCGTTTTCGCATTAAACATGGGAAAAAAGAGTAAAGCTTCCCATTACCTACCCACTCCCTTAAAACTCCCAAAGGAAATGCCTAGACCTTCAGGAACAATTGGAGTCCATGTTCAAATCCAACCACAGATCCTCAGCAATAAGAAGAAAGCTAGAAAACTGCTCTGGAGACTCGCAGAACCACACTGGACAATTAGTAACCACAGGCTACAGCTAAAGATGTCTCTTATCGTGGTTATCTGCTTTGTTATGGTGAATCTCCCTCCTCCATGTCCCCCCAAATTTCTCTGCCCCATTTCTTAACAGGTTTTGTGTAAAACTCTGTTTTGTTCCAGCCGTACTGTTCTATTTTCCTTTTAACTGTCGAAGACTATTCCTAAAATTTACTTACTACCCTAAACAACTATGTTAGCTGAATAATACAGAATACTGTATGTTAAACACACTGCCTTCTCTTTGTGTTAAACAATGGGGACGTGAAAACCTGACTCTTGAAACAAATATCTTACAGATTTTAGACACAAGGTGATAAACAAAAAACAATCTTATAGATTCCACAGCAGCTAACCTCATTCCCTCCAAAAATAGAGATGAACAATGTAATCTATCTCTTACATAGTTGCTTCCTTTTGATTTGGGACTTGAGAAGAGGAAGTCTGAAATGCTAGTCAAGACCAGGGACCTGAGGCAGCAGGGAATGGTAGGAGACTCAAGGAAATCCTGTCAAGAGCTCCGGTTTACTAGACATCAGATTAGGTAATTTCACCCAAAAGAACCTGAAGAGACAGGGAGCAATCTCATTGTTATGAACCAGTGAGCTGAGGAGATAGAGGAGTTAGCAACCCACGACAGACCAAAGGATAGCCTTGGAGTTGGTTTTTGCAGGTCATAGCTTGCAAGCTCTCTCTCTTTCACTTGTTTGGACTGGTTCATTGGCTTTCAGCAAGTCCAGGGCTCGATCAACCAAAGGATTCATTTCCCTTACCTGTGGCAGGGGAAATATAGAGCTACCTGAGGTTACCTAATCCAGGCTTCCTCAGTCCCTACTCACAAGTACTTGTTATGCATTTCAAAATCTACTCTAACCTCCTGGTCCTTCCCTCCCCACACTTGTTTTCCTCCTTACAACTCAGTTATTTCTTGCTATCTCCACTATTCTCTTCACTAGCCCTGGCCATGTCCAGTATACTTTTTTTGCTCTGTACTCTTCAAGATACTCTAGATATATTCTCTCTCTCTCTCTCTCTCTCTCT